>NC_136704.1:24269972-24388372 GCF_947650265.1 Symphodus melops | reverse complement strand
AAAGTAAATACTTCAGGAAGTTTCCTCTTTGGGAAAAAGTGACAAAAAAAGTTTTTAAAGAAGAATATTTCTGTTTCTTACGTTCAGTAAACTGATTTTCTGTTTTTCTGGAGAAACTTGTGATGGACTGTATTTTAACACACTTTGGACCCTTGACCTTTTTCCTTTCCACTCTCCTGCAAACATTTCCTGTCTCTCTTCAGCTGTCCTCTCCAATGAAGGCATAAAAAGCCCCGCCCCCCAAAACACATGTCATCGACCTGCCGCTCATCTGATCTCAACACCAAAACTCTTACTAAACTATTTGAAAGACAAACAAACGGAGCATCTGAGCATGTCCATATAAGAAACGTTGGTTGGAGTAGTGGCAGTTTCACGTGGTTTCAGCGCTCGCTGCTCCTCAACAAGTCCAGACAACTGCTCACTTCCTCTTGAGCAACTCTTAATTGCAGAGGGACACAGGACAACAAAGAGATGACAGCAGACGGCAGAACAAGAGGCCTAACGTGACGCCTCAATCTCGTCACCATCAGAACCTCTTTTTGGTTTTTTCTGGCCGAGGAGAAAAAAAAAAAAAAAAAAAAAAAAAAAAAAAGAAGCGCCGGTTTGGAAAAAAGGAGGGGACAGAAAACTGGCGGGGGAGTCCACCAACACAGATCCCCGGCACAATGATTCAACTTCCTTCTAACTTCTCACTTCCTCTCCGGCCAGCGCTCCTTCAGAAAAACGACGCAGGGAGAAATGTGGCTCAAATTAGAGTTTCCGCTCGCTGGGGAGGCTGAGAAACAGGAAAACAGAGGGTGGGGAGAGAGGAAGAAAAAAAAAAGAGAGAGAGAGAGAAGAGGCTAACAGCTCTCAGTTTACACAAGGTTTGTTAGCTCGTTGGCCGTGTACACACAGACACACTACTTGTGTGAAGATAGGCAGGGACAGGAGATACCACTCAACGGTTACAAGGTGAGATTAGAGCGCCAGTGCGCTGGGGGCCTTTTGAAAAAGTGTGTCAGCGTGGCTGTAAAGTATCCAAGGCCCTCGGAGCTGTCGAGGTTCTGACATTCCTCTGATAAGCGAGCGAGGTGCGGGAGATGTGCGCCCGGGTCCCATCAGTCAGCAGAGGACCCCCCCTCCTTTTCTACCCCCACACAATGACTACAGTGTTCTACATAAGCACCCCACGTCCCTTCAGCTGGAGCCCCACGAGTGGCGGCGGGGCGAGGGAGGAGGACCCACCCTGAGAGCTCGGCCTGAGGGTAGCATGAAAGAAAACAGACTGTGGCTACGTCTTCAGATGCTCCTTAAAAAAGGAGGGGTGGGGGGGGGGGGGGGGGGGGCAATCAAGCACGATAATCCGTCGAGTTGCAGCCCACTCACTAGTGCAAACTCTTTAAAAAAGAAAAGAAGTTGGATTACTGTGCGAGTGTGTGTTTGAAAGAAAGAGACAGAAGGATTGCCGAGGCAATTACAGGCTTGAACTCAGCAGAAGGCTTTTCCAAAGCATATCCACCCAGTCTTTGCAGCCGCTCGCACAGACACGGAGAGGAAGAAGAAGAAGAAGAAGACTCTAACCGCTCTTCTTCTCCGTCTGCCAGCTCAACATGTCAGCACAAACACACGGCTTCCTGTTGCTCTAATTGTGACACCATCGTTTGGCAAAAACTGACAAAGAACCTCATGACCAAAGTGAAGAAAATCAGATAAAAACTGAGAACCACAAAGAGAGAGAGAGAGAGAGAGAGAGAGAGAGAGAGAGAGAGAGAATAAAAAGGCACAAAAGTTCTCTCCACCTCTCCAACAACAACAACAACAACAAAAGAAAAACTTCCAACAAACAGCCAGAAAAAGTGGAGAACTCACGAAAGATATGTTTGAATAGGTTAGCCATGTCCATTTTGGGCTCGCCGTCTCTCTCGCCCGGCCCTCTCTCTCTCTCTCTCTCTCTTACTCGCTCTCTCTCTTCCCACTGCAGCTGTGGAGTTATTCCATGTGAACACCCAGAAGAGCTGGGAGAAGGATAGCGGAGCAGGGGCAAGCCCACTCAGTGACCATGTGGTTGGTGCTCGGCCAATGAGAGAGCGGGATGGAGACAGAGAGGGGGAGAGAGAGAGAGAGAGAGAGAGAGAGAGAGAGGCCTGGAGTGCAGAGTACAGAGGCCTCATGAAAAGGGGGAAGAAGAGGGGGGAGGGGGGGTGAAGTTCAGACTCAGAGAAAGAAAAAGAGATGACCGAAAAAAAGATATAAAGAAAGTGAAGGAGCTTCTTTTTTTTTTTTAAATCTATGGGAGCAGCAGGTTCTTCCCGTTGGAGAGGGAGAGGACGTTAAACACAAACACACTGCAGGGATCTGAGACGCTGAGTCAGTGAGCGCTCCGATGTCACATGACTGTTTGTAGAGAGACACACACACGCGTAAGTTTTGCAACAAACCCAGGAAACATGAATCCTCCCGGCACAGTCATCAGCAGAGGGATCAACCCCCCCCCCACACACACACACACACACACACATTCCTCCAAACGACGACACCACCCCACACCTAGCAACAGGTTTGTTTAAAGAGAGAGAGAGAGAGAGAGAGAGAGAGAGAGAGAGAGAAGAGGATCTCACCTCCCACAGGACAAACGAAGAGGACGTATTACCCAGCGAGCGTGTTTAACAGGGCTCGTTTGTTTTGGTTTATTCCGTGTTTTACGTTAGAAGTCTGCCTTTTATTAGCTGTTAGAGTGTGTGTGTGTGTGTGTGTGTGTGTGTGTAGCTGTGTGTCATTCCTGCAGCTGTTCACCTGAGGTTATTTGATCAGTGGAGGTCGTGACAGGAGGGAAGTTGTTCGAAGGTTTTGGATATGGTGCATGACAACATAAACTCCTACCTGTCCACACACACACACACACACACACACACACACACACACACACACACACACGCATGCACACACACACACACACACACACACACACGCACACACTGCAAAGCTGCACAGACAGTTTAACAACATGCATGCAGGCTCAAGTTCAGCAACAACAGAGGAAAAGTCTTGTCAATTAAAGTCAGTGTTATTAGAGAAGTGATCGAGGATCATATTTCATCTCAGCTCAAAGCGCTGCCCGAGTGTCACAACACGCCACGACATACAGAACTGGAACGACAGCCAACAGGAAGCCGCCGTCACACGTCCGACAGATAACACTTTTGCAAACACTGCGGTCTGTGAGATAAAGCTGAAACTTAATGACACGCTTCTGGTTAGAAGAAGAAAATAACCCCCGTCTTCTTTTATTCCTCCTCCGTGCACAGACGAGTCAGCGTGGGCTCCCTCGCACGGGTCGACCAACTCTGTGATGTGCGAGCGACACCACTTCACAGATGAGAGAGGGCGATACGTGATGGAGGTCTCTCATGTGTTTTTGTCAAACGAGGTTTCATACACAGAAGGTGCTGCTTTGGCCGTTTTGTAGTTCAGCCTCAAAGAAAATGAGATGGAAAAAAAAAACTCAGAACACTAAAGAGTTCGTCAGAGTCACCGTCAGAAGAGCTTTAATAAGACAAAGGTCGTTAGCACAAAGCCCCCTGTTTGCTGTGCCTTTAAGTCTCTGTAACAAACGCTATTGTACAACACAAACCTTCAACCTAATCTAATGAGATCTGTGCCAAACAAACATGGCCGAAGCACACCAACAAACGTGGTTATCCTATAATGCTCTTAGCCGGGGCGGTGATGCCCCGCAGAGCGGAGCGACTCGGAGATTAGAGCGTCACAAACTTGAAATGATCAGGAGGTGAAATGAATTTGCCTTTTGTTCCAGAGCGAATGCCGGCGGTCAAAGTGTAGATCCCAAATTATCGTGAGCGTCTGTCATCGAGCAGGCTCGGCTTACAAACACACTCACTTTTGGCGTGCTCCTGGCACAACACGCTCCCTTAGCACACGGCGGCGCCCAGAAACTTAACTATTGTGTTGGCAGAGCAGACGACACCTGTGCAACTCTGGTCCTCGTTGGACTGAGCAGGACACACACACACACACACACTACAGCTCACACATAAACAGAGTACACACATTTAGATCTGTTTACATAACACACTGGCTAGATCTCTCTCTCTCTCTCTCTCTCTCTCTCTCTCTCTCTAAATACTACGTTTGTTAGCATCAGTACTCGACCTCCGACGAACAGCTCAAATAAATCAAGCTCGTACCGTCTTACCTCTGTGCGAGCTTCAGAGACAAAAAGGAAAACGTGACGATTCTCAACAGACGCTGCAGTTTCACTTTAAGCATGTGGTGAGAAGAAAGTAGGTCTCACGTTTCAACCAATCAGGTGTCAGCTTTCCTCTTCCTGCACAGGCTGTTACAAGCTACCTTAAAGATAAATGTGGTCAACGACACGTAGAGGTGGCGCTCTGATGCTGCTCTGCTTCGAACAACGAGCCAGTCCGCCTGATGCCTACAGAGCAAACACCTCCGACACTTCACTCACAGCAGTGATGAGTAATGTTCAGGGATTTACCGAGTGTGTCTTTGAGATTCTTGACGATGGAAGCTTTCCTGGCGCTGTTTTTCCGCTCCACGTAGTTGGACGGCACGAAGCCCGTTTTGTTGGTGGCGTTTCGAACCCTCCACCAGGACTTGGAGTCGTCGAGGAGCCAGAGGCGCTCGTTCTTCTTGATGTCCAGCTCCTGGTCCTGCTGAGCCATGTAGTCGAACTTGGCGATGACAATCACCTCTTCCGTCATCTTGCACCGGGTTCGCTGAGGACGGCAGAGAAGGGGCGGGGTTTATTTGCACTTTAGTTCTTAAGCATCTTTTTTTAAACGTGCAGGAAACGAGCAGGAAATCTTTCTACTTGGTTTAGCAGCAGTATCAGTCATAAAGATAGTGTCAGTTTCCACCCACGATAAAGACGAGGACACACACTGCTACAGCTGAGAAACACAGGGTTTCCCCTTTTGGAAATAAATAGCAGTAGAGAGCAATGCTGACAATTCTCAGTCACTATCAGTCGGATTTTATTGCATTAAAAAAACTGGAAATTATCTGGCTTATCAATGCAGCCTCATGGCGGTCTCGTCTCTCCGTTTACAAACCCCGCGTCTGCATTTCAATTTCCAACTCGTGCCGTCTCGCTGCTGCAGACACGATGATGAGGAGGTAAAAAGGTAAATTTAGAACGGCGTGTTTGAGAATAAATAGCTCCTGTACCTGCACTGCATCAAAGCTGAGAACTTCAAGGGCTCCGGGACGTCTCTGTGGACCTGCGGAGAAGAAAGACAGTTACACATCCACTCTTCCACAGATTTCTTCATATTTTATCAGACACATTTCATCATGAAATAAAGAGTGTGGCACAGCACTAACGGGACATGCATGCATGTGTTAACCAACGCTCATTTAGCTGAATAAATGCCGAACGACCGTTTCCAAAGTTTAGTCTGGTTAGACATCATTTCCCCTCTAACCAATTGTACTCTTATAATAACAGACGTAAACGGCTATTCTTTTCTGTTTGCAGCACTCACAGCCGACAGACGGAATAAAGCGAATCTCTCCACATTCTTGAGAAATGTGCAGAGGGGATGATTTCCTCTCAGTAGCAGCCCAGTGATTGTCTATTGTGTGAGGTATCAAACCCAAACCTGGAGGCCGGGAAGATGGTGAAGATTAGCGTGACGGGAAAGTAAAAGAAGAAGTGCATGTGCGTCAGAGAGTGAAGCTCTCTCTCTCTCTCTGCACTGATGATGTGGGATATTGCTTTAAATGAGCTGCTGCAGCAGGCCGGTAAATATGCCTAAGTGTGCTTGCCTATGCAAACGCTGACATGATGTGATCTGCATTGTAAGCGTGGCCTCGTTGTCTGCGGCGTTCAATGTCCCCCCCCCCCCCCGGTCGTTTTTAAAAGTATGATTTGGAGAGTTCAGTGATCCGCTGGCAAACAAAGAGCACATTCACAACAACTGGTCTTATGACTCTCTGAGCGTTCAGCACAGCCAGACTACGGCCGAGGTTAATACGGCAGGAGGAGCGAGGCAGGACTTAGCTGCTCTGATGTCATGGGAGTGGATGGAGTTTCACCCCCCCCCCCGGACTTGTCTTCAGGGAGCAGACAGTGACCTCATTGATCGAGGGCTCTTGGGTTTTTTATTTGAAGGATAAGAGTCTAAGTTTCAGGCTGCAGCTGGCCTTGAGATAGCCCCCCCCCTGAACCTGATCTTAGGCAAACATAAGGAGCCCAGCTAACTTTCAGCATGATTAGCCAAGAGGAAGGAAAGTAAACAAATGAGCATCAGCGACGACCTGTTGAAAACATGATCACATATTATGTTTAATGTGACCATGATTAGAGCACTAAGCTGACTCATTTCTACAGTTTAAAGGGGGCACCTGTTGTCTGTGTGTGTGTGTGTGTGTGTGTGTGTGTGTAAGGGGGGGTTTCCCCCTTGGTCAGGGTGTTGCCGACTTTGTTTACCATGAACATCAGGGTGTACACTGTGGTTTTATCTGGTGGCATGTTATTGCCTGCTTCTTTTTCCATGTCGACTTTAATTAATGAACACTGGCGGACATGTTAGGGAGCGGCAGACACAAAAACAAAGAGCTGATTTACTCTCTCCTCGAGTGCGGCCTCTCTCACCAAGACAAAGGCAACAATCTCTCCACTCCCTGGGCTGGGCTGGAAAGCAATGTGCCAAAGAGGCTGACGAGTGTGTATGTGTGCTTCTTCTGCACTTACAACATCCATCCGTTACTTTAAATGTCGGGCTATTCTTTATAGATCAGAGAGAGCGTCCCTGTATGACTCCTCCCCCCCCCCCCAGCTGGCTGAGCCCTAAGTGCACATTAACACCGACCGTGACTTACGATGGGTGCAGATGTGAGGGGAGGATAAGAAAAAGTTTGGGCGACAGATGCTCGGGGTGATGATCGCGCCTCAGCTCCAGACTGAGCCGAGGCCACTTGCTGCCGCCCCCCCCCCCCCCCGCCCCGCCCCCCAAACAGCACTAAACTAAGCGAGGTCAGACGGGTCAAACTGCTCAAATGATGGCGCATCATCCACGGCGGAGCTCCGTTTACTCTGCTGCCTGGCAGACAAACAGCTTCCCAATCCATCACTGGCCCCACCCACAGTGCACTTTCAATAAAAGCATGGCTCAGCAGGTCTGATCAAGGCTTCAGAGCTTCTGTGATCCTGATTACATAAAACCATGTAAAAATACTAAAGTATTGTCATTTTTGTTGGCCGTCGGGAGCAGGGCAGGATCGGTTATCGGCTCAGTACATTTCATATCGTGCATTCCAGATCGATGCAAAAATAAAATGCTCAGGGGGAAAGGATGAAGAGGCGTCTCTGCATCGCACCGGGACTTGAACCCTCCGGTCCCCAACCCAGGTACCAACAGACTGAGCGGCTGCCGCCCAGGGAAACTCAAATCCTAAATTTGAGTCTGATTTGAATTTCCAGAAAGTTAAAACCACAAAGTCCCTGGTAACAACGCGAGCTTCAACTCTATCTGATCATCTCATGTCACAGACTGTGTACAACAAGCGTTAGCTTACAAGTAGCCAACAGTGCTGTGAACCACTGAGCAGTGAGTACCAAGCTGATAAAACAGATCCACTTATCTGCTGCAGTCGTAGGCCAGCGACAGGTCAACCAGTGTTCCTATCAGTACTCCACTCGTGTTTTCAAGAGTGCCAACACTGCCACACAACTGTTTCAGCCAAAGACCACCAACCCAAATCTGGAGCTCTTATCTTCAATACTGAGGGGGGGAGGGAGGGGAGGGGGGGGGTTAATGGTTAATGAGTTCAGAGCACAACTTGGGGCCAGTTCATTTAATTCAGAGAGGCATAAAGCTGCAGGGTAAAAACCACAAACCACAACTACTGCACATCAGTGTATCAGAGAGCACCTCTGCATGTTACTGTGAAACAACAGTGACATGAAGTTAACCACTTCCTGCAGTCTACAGCTGCTGCTGCCACAACCCTCGTCATGAACACATGCAGGGAGAGATGTAGTCAAAGAGCACACCCAGTGGCTAATTTGGTAAAGCATGATATCAGGGAACAATGCTGGAGGAAATGACTGGATGAGTCTGGAGACTTCTGCATGGATTCCACAGAAACACTGACTTCATATTCTGGACTCACATAGACAGTTCTCTGTGAAAACGAAGCCGGGACAAGTGGATACTGTACACAAGCCTGAAAGAACAATTATGGATCCTTGCCTCGCAGGGATTGGAGGGCGGGGTGGGGGGGTAAATAGCGTCCCACTGCTCGACAGGATTGCTGAGGCACTGAGACAGCAACAGCATGAGCTCACAGAGGCAGACAGAGTAACCTAATCCCTGTGACAGCCTGCTAAAATCACAGCCTCTGCTGCCTTCTGGAATGTGCTCTGTATGCTCACTCAGCCCCTCTGGCACTGCCGCGCTTCCTCCAACTTTAACACCAAAACTCACATTTTGGCAAACAGGAGCCGGTCTGCCTCAACAGGAAACTGACGGTTGCAGGACTGACGGAAAACATGCTCGTTTTTTTTTTTGACATCCTACCACAGCGGCTCAAAGCCCGTGAGACTGCATCGACCATCCCAGCTGTCCTAGATTCTCTCAAAACAAAACAGCAGCACAGCAGCAAAGGGTCATGGGAGACTTGGCGGGCCAGCTGTGAGACAGGAAGTAGTGGACACAAGGGGTGACCGGATGATGGGAAAGTGATGCAATCTGACAGAGTGCAGGCTTGACCTCTTGATTGAACGCAGATAACCGATCTGTGCTCTGCAACGATGCAAGTAATGGAGCTCCATTAAGAGAAGTTGAACTGAAACGCCCCGTAAATGTGACGCTCCTCGGTTGGAAACGGCATCATATTGAACCTTAATGAACGGTGCAGAGGGGCCACTGGTGTTTGGGTGGGTGGGTGGAGGAGGGGGGGGGGTTCAGCACAAATGCTCCTGAGTGTGTGAAAGCAGTTGGTTATTCACCCCTCGGGATCACCCTCAGCAGTTGGGAAAGGCCTAAAATAGACCGAGGCTCATGTCCTTTGAGAAGAGCCAGAGATTTACTCTCATAGCAACGAGCAACACCAAAAGTTTAAAGCTTTTTTTTTTTTTTTTTTTTTTTTAAAGGCCAACTTAACATGAAAAGGCCCGCTCCCCTCTGAGCTGGAAACTAATCTGTGAAACGTTACACAAACGCCACAGTTTGAAATATGTCACAGTGAATAAACATGAATCCTCCCCATGTAAAATGTACTTTAACCTACAAACAATTCTGAAGTAATAAATGATGAGAGAAAGATTATCATTTCTTAATATACACTGATTGCTCAACAAATTTTTCACTTCCTCTTTTCACTTCCCATTTCACTGGGACTATTGACTATGATGGCGTGTTGTGAAATGAAATATACCGGCCGTCGACTTCAGAGAAAAATCAGGCTGTCTAGCTCAGAGTTAGAGAGCAGCCAACAATCATCTGAGCTGATTTTAGGGGGCGTCTGGAAGAATTTGTCAAAAATACAAACTGAGCTGCATGTTGTTGTTTTTTGTGTGGACTCGCAAATGTCTAATGAAGTCATCCAATCATTCTGGTTTCCTTATTCCGAGGAGTGAGAATAGCTAAAAAAACCCGGGAAGATACTATGAGTCAAAGTGATGTCTTCACAGATACGGCTGCTGAAACAACAACATGACTAAAATAAACCCGCGGTCGACTCTGCATCTGCCCTGGTCCTTCCTTCAGTGAACCTACAAATGATGCAGAAGAGGCTACGTGTACAGATAAGATCGCTGCATTTGAGGAATTCAATTGAGCATAAAGCAGACTCACACTATCTCATCACTGTCTGCGCTGAACGCATCATGGTGGACGGCCTAAATCCACAGCAGAGCGTAATACCTCTAGAGAAGAGCGGATCAATTTCCTCAAAGCACGCCAACATCAGAAAGCCTACACATCTGTATCCACGCCCTGCTGCTGGTGGCTGGAGTTGCCGGTTGTTGTTCTGGGTGGGCCTTTTTTTTTTTTTTCTTTTCCAGCTGAAAGCCAACAGGTCCGGCCTTTTCCACATCCAAGCAATCTGGGATCAAGGCAAGAGCAGAAGGAACCTCCGAGTTACCTCTCAGAGCTCCGGGGGGGATTTCCCCATGACTAAAGCAAGTTTACAAAGCAGGACGACTGCTAACATTGAGTGCTACTGAATGATAAATCTGCTTGTGGTCTTGCTTGTGGGCGGTGTCATTGTATTGTTCGTTTTAAGAGTCAGTGAAGAGACCATCTGAACACAACCTAAATCAGGGGATGCCGTGTAATGAAGCTGTAAATGTTGCTGGAGCTGCAAAAAAAAAAAAAGGTTTCAGTCAAATGGGGATGATTTGTAAACCGCGAGATAATAATCCCAGACAGCCTGTGTCAGGGAGATGAAATGGATACACTGGCTTCCTCTCAGTTTTTCCTACATCCTGGTAAATATGAGCCCCAGGGTGCTGTCACAATAAGACTAAACAAGCCACTTGGGACCTCTGGGAGGGCCACGTGTTGGAACTTGTGCCTGAGTATCTCGAGAAGCACGAGGCATTCCAGCTTGCAAGGTGATGACAAAAAAAAAACAAGAATCTGCTCAAATCAAGTAGAAGAGCGACAGCAGAGACAGTGGAGAGGAAGAAAGCCTCACTTTAAACATAAACACTGGGAGGACTGGGCTGAACTGGGAGTCCGTCTCGAGCCATGGCCGTCAGCTTTATTTCTGTAGTTTTAAACAAGATGAATGACATTTAAAGTCGTACATTCTCCAGAGATGATTTTCACACTGATAACATCTACGGCACACTTTGAAGACATGAACCCACCTTTTTTTCTCTCTCTGACTTGCTTCAACTCTACGTATTTTAGAGTCCAGCTGATTATTTGACAGATCTGTCTTTGTCCAGTTTGCAGCTGGACATAAAGTCGGATAAACTGTCTTAATAATAATCTCAGATTTCTGGCATGTCCAACATTTTTATGTGTTTGCAGTTTGATCAGCTCCTGTTGTTAAAATGACCAACGGGCTGTCGAAAGAGTTTGTGATTCCACTAAACTACGAGTAGCATTCACATCACGTCTCGCCTCAGGTGACGTTAGGAAAACGTCTCCGTCCGAGCAGGATAGTCTCCCGCTGTGAGGTGCATGTGGTAACAGCCAGGTCGGGTCCAGATTATTCAGGAGTGCATGTGTGAAAATGACTTAAATCTGTCTATTTCAACATCTTTCTTTACGAAACATAGCTCTTTAATTGATGCATATTTTATAAGCTCTTTAATTATTGTTTTGATGCATATTTTTTCTACATTTATATTTTTATCTATTTGATTTTTTTGCACTGTTCTGCTATCCTGATTAGTTTTTTTTCCCCCATATGGGACTGGTTTAAAAGTCAGAGTTGCTTGGATGTTCTCACCTTTATGTATGAGTAAAGCACTGTTTTCCTCCTAGATACACAACAACTACAGTCGTCAATCACAAGTTCACACATCCTCTTTTTCACACAACAAAAAGCCACGAAGAGAAACCCCCAAACCGTAATGACCAGATGGAGAGAAAAAAAACACTGCTGCTTCACACTTCTTGTCTATCGTTTGAGGAAGTCAAATCACTTACGATAGATTAAGAAATGATATGTCAACCACACGCTGCACAGTCAGACGACACAATTCAGATGGACTCGATTGTGACAACGACACACTAAAATAGAAAAATGCAATTCTCCAGGTCTCTGCGTACCGACTCGTCTTTCAGCAGGTGATTCAAATATAGAAAAGCACCTTTGTTGTTGTTCTTTCAAACACTCGAGCGCACACATGGGCGGCCAAGGAGAAACATGTCAGAATGAAAGAAAGAACAAACTGAAACCAGAAGTAATATGAGGAAGTGGGAAATAGTGTGAATATTAAGGAATGTAAGGGAGATAACATGAACTTTTTCTGCACTTCAATAGAAATCGACCTAAAAGTTGCCGTTCTTGTGATTTTTTTGACCGGGGATTTTTTGTTGTGGTTGCACTAGCTTTAAGGCAACGCACAGTTAGTATCTTCCCTCAGGCTGTGGCAACATATTTGGCTGATTGAGGCCACGGTTAGCGCAACGACAGGCAGCGAGAAAAAAAAGAAAAAAAAGAAAAAGAGGCAAAGACAGGATCTTAAACCATGAGGGGTCTTCTCTGTATTTCCATAAACCAACACTGAAAAAAAAGACCCTGTAAGAGGTTATCTGAGTCGACAGGAACAGTAAATAGGACGCAGATGAGGATAAATAGGGCAATATCACTGCAATTATAACACGCATAGTGGCCTGCGTGTTCTCCATAGGCTTTTTCGTGCACGTCCAACAAATTGGCCTCGACGCCCGGAGAGAAATAAATAACCGCCTTCGGGCAAATCCTGCCAATAAGCAGGTCTGCCTCCACCGTGTTTCTCTGTGCACACTGTGGCCGACCAAATGTCTCTCCCCCTCTCTCACCTTAATGAGAGACTGTGAAGAGGTCTGTCAGTGCGACAATAATTACAGAAACTGTACTGTTCAGCAGCTGCAAAATGACCCCCCCCCCCCCCCATACTCCTTAAGGCGCATGTGCCAACCCCTTACACCATCCACATATCTCCAGATGTATATCTGCAAGATAAAATACTCCAGCCATGTGAGTGTTTGTTCCACCTAGACCGAGTTGTGTGACAAACACGAGCGAGGGAGAGCTTGCCAACAGCTACAGAGTCTTATCGCCCGTCGTGCTGCTGGAGCATGACATTTAGTGAGGCTCTGGTTGTGTGAGGTAGAAACAATGAGAGAAGATAATCAGAGAGAGAGAAAAACTGAAATAGGTTGACACAGAACGATTACAGCTGGGTGAAACTTCAGATGTGTGTCCTGTACTCGTACGGAGGTGTTAGTTTCCCTCACATCTCTGTATTCTTGGCTTCCTGTGTGAAGATCTGCCGTTTACTGTGAATAAATAATGATCGTCTAGCCTGATGACAAAGATATCTGAATCAGTCAGACTCTTTGGAGATGCAGATTAGTGGTTTAGTGCAGGGTTTACACTGGTGCTAAAGCTGGTCTTGGTCTCAAGACCGGGCACTTTTTGAAGGTCTCGAAATCAAAAGCATTTTTGCTCGGTCTCGTCTCGATCTCTGAGGACAGCGGATATTCACTGATCGGCTACTTTCCCGGGTCGTTACTTTGATTTCTAAAAAACAAATAACTTGAACTAATTCGTGATTTTATTTTTAGTGACAAGCCCGCTGTACACAAAATGAGGATTTTTTCATGGGTATTTAAGTTCCTGGTCTTGACTTGTTCTCGCTTGATGTGGTTTTTTTGTCAACTAACACAGAGTACACCCACTTATTTTTCGGTCTCCGAAGGTAAACCACTCCTCAGTCCCCTGTAATTCACTTTATTATTAAGTGAAGGGATGACCTTTCCAAGTCTGTCTCTAACTGGCTAGTAGGCTACACACTGACGAGTCCTACATGTCACTGTTTGTAACAGAGGGTGTTTATCCTCTGCTGGACGATGAGCCACTTTAAGTGTATACCGACATCTTCAGGCACCGCCACTCCACAGGACACAGTGAAAACAGAAACTAATTATAATGCAGCAATACTGGACACACGTATTGGAACAAGAAGAAGTAGTGATGTAATCACTCTGTATGAAAAAAAAAAAATCACAGCGAACTGTTAAAAACACACAGACAGACAGCTTGGATTCAGAAACACCCAACCAAAAGCCCAATATAGGAGACCTTAAAGGGGACAGGTTAGGAAAAATTAACTTTGAGAGTGTTTTTGAACATTTATTTGTGTAACCTGAGTGTCTATTGACCCAAAACATTTGAAATAAATCCACCCAGTCCTTTTGTTTGTGGTCTGATTAAGTCTTACCACACATAGAAAAATGCTGCGTTTCAAATGTTCTTAATTTGTGACATCACAAGTTGATCTCTGGTTTAAAAGAAATCCTGTCCCTGTCCCCTTTCCTCCCCATGGACTCCACCTCCAGTCTATAGATTAAACTTTCACACGGGTCAGCAATTTTTATTCTCACTTGTAAAGGATGTCTACAGGGGAAAACTCAGGGGGCGGGGCTTATTGCATTTAAAGAGACACACACCAAAACGGAGTGTTTAGAGCTGGTTTCTACAGGGTCACATGGGGACTGTTTGAAAGGGTGATCAAAAGGGGGGGGGGTATAATATGTCCTCTTTAACTGAAGTCACTGGTTGTGTTTAATCTCGAATAAGTTAAGAGTGACACGTTGTCATGGTGGCGGTAACTAAGCAACCTGGTAGATAAAATTCAGAGGTGGTGGTGGTGAGGGGGGGGACTTTAAATGGGGACAAATCTGTCGGTTAGAGGCAAAGTAACCGCTAGCCAGCTTGGTAACAGTATGTTGGCCATGTTGGTTAGGCGGTAGGCAATTTTTTTCTGTGTGTGTGTGTGTTAAGAGTTAGCCGTTAGCCGACGTGACTTGTAACGTTACTCGGTGAATTTTCAAAGGTTAGCAGCGGTTAGCATTTAGCTCCCGTGAGAAACGTTAGTGCAGCAGCTGCTCAGATTCATATGAGCCCTGCTCAGTCATACCATACCACGTCTTCTTACCTGATAGCTGATGGCCACCTCTTCTTCTTCTTCTCTCCTTCAACGTGTAGAAACCTAACTAAAAGGATGCACACTTAATGCTATCCAGACTCGTCGCTAGCAGCCACTTTATTTTCCACTCCCAACAACCTAGCCTAGCTGGTGAGACGCTGTGTGCCCTGTTGGAATAGCATTTTCTTTCTGTATCAAGGAGGCATGTCATTGCTCAGCACGGCTCGGCTCGGTACGGCTCGGCTAAAGCTAAGGCTAGCCGCAGCTTCACAATCTGCTCAGGCACCACAAACCCCTCCTGCTCGAATCCAATTGGCTGCACAAAAATCATCCTCTCTTGTTATTGGGTGTCAGCGTTGTCAGTCAATCAATGCTGCAGCTGCTGATGTTTCGAGTTCCTCCAAGCATCCATCGTGATTTTTTTCGCATTGAGAGGGTGAAAAACTCCAACTTATCACTGCTTTGTTAAAACAAAGCTCTACGAGGGGAAACAGAGGCATTTTTTTTCTTGTTTTGTTATTATTTTAATTGTGTTTTAATCAAGTAATTCGGCTCAAATTCATCTGTTTTAAAGAAAAGTTTCAGAGATTTTTAGACCCTTAAACCCTGTGTGGATGTGATCCTGTGTAGTTGTGCAATGAGTGAATGAATATTTTTATTTTTCTGTCTGGGCATTTACATGACCCATCCCACATTGAATTATTCAGACACATTAGCTGCAAATCAATCAAATATGTTTCCAGGTTGTCATGTAGCCAACATCACACGAGCACTCTGAACCAATCTCCCCCCAATAAAAACACCGCAAAATACAATCAGTACCATAAAACCCCCCCTCCAAGCTCACAACTCAATACGTCTGTTTTAAGTTGTTTCTCTCCTTTTCTACATTTTAAAGAGATATTCAGCGTTTACATTCTTTCACCTTTATCTAACCCAACGTAAAAACATGTTATAGGGTCAAAGGGTAAAACATGCATCAAATCAGTTTACATTTAAAGTACAAGTTACTTCTTTCCCCCGGGTAAAACCCTGATTGTTGACTGTAGTGTGCATTATTTAGTCTGTGCTTGATTAACTGTGGGGCCTGAAAAGCTCAACAGGTTTAACAGCTGAAAGCAATGTTTATAAGCCCTTAAAAAAAGCCCAGTCGTCTTCACTTTGTCGCAGCTCATACACAGCACAGAAAGTCATCATCAAACGGCACTCAGGTCCCTCCTGGGAAATGATACTTGTAATAAACATGTCTGTGGTGAACTGAGTAGCAGAGTGTTTGGGAGGCTTGCACTGTGCGCTGCAGGATGCAGTCTGTTTCCTGCTCAAACAGATGGGCCTCCTCTGCATGTATTCTGCTATCTGCACCCAAAAAGCCCTCCTAAAAAAACAGCACTGCAATGCAACACTTACTGTGATACATCCAGTTGATCACAGTTTATTCAGTCAGTTAGTTGGTTTGACAGACTCTCACAGTGAGGGAACATTTTCTACGCCACTATGTGTTTATGTTGGTGTGGTAGTTCTTTTTTGTATACGCTTTATTTCTGAGTTTTTTATGCCTTTTCAGATAGAAGTAGGACGGTGGAAAGAGTCAGATATCAAGAAGAGAGTGTGAGGAAACGTGGGAAAAGACTCACAGGTGGGATTCAAACCCGGGCAGCCCACTTTGAGGACTTGGAGCCTGCGTACGTGGTGTTCATGGTGTACACATTGTAACATTGGTGTTTGAACATTGAAACAGAACCCTGGTCACTTATTGCACATTGCACGCATGCACAAGTTTTACTTTTCTTATAATTTTGTTTTATACTCCATTTTGTTTAACTTTGTACTTTTTGCACATTTAGGTTTATTAATGTAAATATTATTTATCTTTTTTACCTTGTTTTATTTTATTTACCTTTTTTATCTACATTGCACCGTGGGGAGGGGGGAAACGTAATTTTGATTTCACTGTATGTCTGACATATTTTGGAATTGACAAATAAAGAACCTTGAACCTTGAACCTTGTACACTGCATGCTCGCACTAACCACTAATCTACACCTGGTAGTTCCACCTTTGGTTGTAAATGAATGGAACTTTTGGTTTACTCACTATTTTATTGATTTCAATGTCATCACACAGAACGATTTAAGTTAAAGAGACGCTGCTGCTTTGAGTGTGATCATTTCCACGAGACTGATGATTTCACGTGTCAGTGACAATCTGTTAAAAGACTCAACACTGTCAGTTATCCCTGTGCAGTGGTGCTGTATCTGTTCACAGTACTGAAAGAGCTTGGATGAACTGTGGTGTGTTTTTCGATTAAACAACAACAACAACAATATTACATGTACTGTCCTCAGCTGAAAATGGTTTACCACATCATGCCAGTCAGAGTTGTGCTGGTGCTGTGTGAGTAATTTAGTGGATTGTCAATGCCACCTGCTGGGCTGTTAGTGCAACATCAATGCAATTTTTGTTCCAGTTTTGAATCCAACATGCAACAAATTTTCTCTGCATCATCATCATCTCTTTTTTTCCAACCCATCGCAGTTTTGCGTCACCTCGAGGGAATCAGAGTCTGACTTTGTGTTTTCGATACGGAGAAGGGAAGCAGTGTTGGTGAGCCACCGCAGAAAAAAAAAAAATCTGCTGATGGTCTGCTGTGGTTATTAAAGAGGAACCATAATTCAATACAGAGCACCTGCCTCTGGGCATCAGTCTGATGTGTCTGAAAGCAAACAGAAGCAGTGTCCACTGATGTAACCACAAGTTTTAAACACAAAGCAGCCGGGGAAACAAATGGAGGAAGTACGAACGCACTGAGAATTTTAGAATCTGCTTGCAAAATGTAGGATGAAATATTAATAAGAACACTCCCAGTTTGGCCTCCAAGCCTCTGCTCTGACGCTCGTTTCTATTAAAGCATTCATAACAGACACTTTACCTGTGAGCCACAGATGAAGCCTCAAAAAACAATAATGGAACATGGGTGGTATTCATTTTTATTCTTCCATTCCTTGAATTAAGTACGAACCATTTACACATTGTGACAAGTGTGGCAGTGTGACAGCAGACATTGTTGAAGTTACTACGAGACAAGTTGCTGCGCTGGAGCAAAATAAATCACAGATCTTGTTTTTATACTGACATTTTGGTCTCGACGCTTTTATACATTAAAGCAGTACTCACAGGTAGAAACGCTTACCATATTACATTTGTCTTTTATTTTACACACAAATATTAAGACATTAGTTACACACACTGGCACCTTTCCCACAACACAACAATACAAAATCATCAGATGAAGATCCAGACATTCTTGAAATTGCACAACCAAGCAATACTGTAAACAAACATCCAAACTCATTTGATGGGCGAGTCCAGGATCTCCTGGTAATCCTGCCGGATGGCTCTGCTCACCCTGTACAGCTTGACTCCTGTGAGAGTGAACACACTGATCATGATGACCAGGCCGCCGATGACATCATAAATAGACGGGATCATCCTCAGAACGATAAGCTGGAGGAACATGGCGACCACGATTTCTAGATGCTGCACGGTGCTAACTAAGGCGGGATGAAACCTGTTTAGAGCGTAGTAGACTCCGAGGAACGCCACGGTGGAGCAGATACAGATCCCAATTAAATAGCCCCAGGTTTCCCCGTCCAGAGGGATGATTGGCTCCTGCATGACAAACATGGTGGAGGCCCCCCAGACCGTGCCCGTCCAGCCGAAGGTAAAGAGCGCTGTCCACATGCTGACACGCTCCTTGATGGCTCTGTAGACAATCATGGAGAGGGCAGCCGTTAAACCCGCCATCACTGTCATTGTGTAGCCAAATGCCTCTTTCCAAAACCCCAATCTGGACTTCTCCTCATCTGCTACGTTGGGCACCATCACCAGGCACAGGCCGAACACGCTTCCCACCACCGTGACCACATCTGTGTAGCCCAGCCTCTCATCCAGCAGCAGGAAGGCCAGAACTGCACTGAAAACGGTGGTGGACGCTCGCCACATGATGGTGCCATTACTTGGCGGAACGATTGCGAAAGAGGTGTAGGCGCAGGTGATGGAGATTACGTTGCACACGCCGTAGAGGAAGAGCCGCAGCCGGTAGCCCTTGGGGCCAAAGGGGGCCTCCTGGTAGTAGAAAACCACCAGGATGGACAGCACTTGGATCACGGAGCGGATGAAGAGCAGCTCCAGGGAGGGCACTTTCGAGCGGTCAGCTGCAAGGCGAGTAATCAACGCTACACAACCGTGAGCCACTGCTGCCCCGAACAACGCCATCCAGGTCACCCTCGAGGCCAACACATTCGCCTCGCCGAAGCTGGCCAGCTGACCCCCGACCCCCTTGTCTCTTGGCACGCTTGGCTGCTTAGGCTGGGTCTCCATAGTGCCAAAAAAAGTCCTGCCCCCTTTACTCTCCGTCACCAGTCTTTTCCCCACATTGGCTTCTGCAAAGGCGCCAAAATCCTCGAAGGAGGGGGCGTCATCGTAACCTTCATCCCCAGGTTGGGGGAAGTGGGTGGCATATTTCACTGTCACTGTGTTTGGGTGGATCTTAACCCGCTTTTTTGATCCGTACTGCAGTGAGGATGAAGAGACATCCATGTTTCTTTATGCGTCAGAATCTGAAAATGGAATAGAAAGGATTGCTATGTTATTGTGCTGAATATCGTGGTGTGATTTTATTCCCCTAATGAGGCACAAAAAAAGCCTTTCTGAGTGACTTATTTGCATAATTTCCCAGCATCCAGCCACTAGCGTCCACTCACTCACGTGCTGACACACACTTGGATGCACACAGTCAAAGGATACACTTATCACCCCTATCTCCCTTACCTTTCTACCCTGCCTGACGTGGCCTTACAGAACACTTGTATTGTGTTACTTCTATATATATCCCATGCAGGCTCGTATAAGCCGCGCATAGCCAACACTGTGAGGCTGATGCAGTCTGATGGGGATGAAATTACATAACAGGAAACCACACAGGGGACAATACATGAATGTGGGCCACTTGTGAGAAGGATGCACTTGCACATCATACATTGACAAAACATGCAATAGGAGGGTGCAGGGAAAAGGGTTAAACGGTGTTGAACACTTTTTACAGATCTTTTATGATTTTTATTTTTTTTTAAACCAATGGGATTTGATCTAAGGGTTAGATTAACAAATGTTGTAATAACATGAGCACATTATTTACTGAGATATAAAACTTTTAATGCCAAGAACAAATACATCAATCTTAAAAATGTTGATTTCTACAAACACACGGTCAATTTCCTAAAACGCAGCATGGATCAAAACCACAAGGGGGCATATAGACCCTTTTATTAGCCCTCCTGCCTCTTCCTATTTGAAATGCACATTGAAATGCACATTCAAATAACTTGATTTTGAATATTCAACGATGTAGTAAGGATATAAAATCAGGGATACTCCTTCAAAAATATACTTTTAAGATCTTGTTGAGTCTTAAAATAAGGATCAAAGCAAGGCTGTGACCACTTTAAGCCATTCTTTAACGAAGGCTGTGTATTTCAATGACCAAAAAAAAAAAACACGATTTTTGACTTCCAAGGTTTCGAAATGAAGAAAATCTTCATTTTTTTTAAATTAAAATTGCGAAATGGAAGTCTGTGAGTTATAAAAATCAAGTTTAGTAAAGGTTAAAAGTGATGGCTGTGATTTTCTTTCCACGTATACAGTCTGTATAATATTTATCAATGAATGGATGACGGATGTGTTTGCATGGAATTGGATGATTGCAGTTTAAGAGAGAGAGAGAGAGAGAGAGACAGCAGCCTACCGTTTCTTTTTCTGGAATAGTTCCTGTTGATGCATAAAAGCGCTTTTCCGGATCATAAATAAATATGTCTTTTCATTTCGTCACCCATACATTCGCTCGTCTGCCATTTGCCCATCTTCCCCTTCACTTCTCGCGGCTTGTTTGCTCTCCACGCTGACGACGGACGCCGATTCTTCGACTTCTGCTGCTGCTGCTGGCGAGCCTGGAGAAGCTGCTGTTGCTTAGGGTGATGATGATGATGAGGAGGAGGATGGTGAAGAAGAAGAAGCTGAAGAGAGAAAGTGGGGGAAGGAAGAGCGAAAAGCCGGAGAGAGAAGCAACTGTCGCTGTCACAGCCAGTGGTTTCTCCTCCTCCTCCTCCTCCCTGTCTTGCTCCTGGAGACTGAATTCCTCTCAGCAGCTCATATTCGTCATCTCTCGGGAGGGAAAAAGGATGTGCGTCGCTCACTCATCATCAGCATCACCGCCTTCATCATGCTCCTTTCATTAAAACTTCTGCAGGAACATCCTCATCTTAATGAATGGGGGAATTGTCTGCATTTGGGTCCCGTCTTCATCCATCATTAGTTCCACTATATATGACATAATGTGGGTAATAATGGTGGACATGTCAACAGGGTGGCTGCTGATTTACATTTACATGAGTTTGTTTGACCAAAGAAGCTCTCGCGAGGAAATGACAGAGCAAATAGGATTAAAAGACATCAAAACAAAACGACAACAAACATGTTGAAGACTGCGTGGTGATGCACTCAGACACGAAACAATGCCAAACAACGTGATATGATGCCAAACCAGACGATTCACTTTCCCATTGGACCATTTTTTTCTTGGACATAAGTTCTGCCAAACATTCAGCTGCTTCATCTAAAATCAATCAATTAAAAAAAAAAAAAAAAAGATCAAAGATCACTTTTCTCCCTTTAGTACACTTCCTGGTTTCTCCATTTCGCCCCTCCCCCTCCCCTTGATTGCACGCGGGCTGCACTCTCTGATTAGTTAGATTGCATTCACCTGGTCACGGCTTATTTAACATGGCACTCTCTTCCACTCACGTTTGGATCTTCAAGATCTGTAGAAACACTGCATGAGCGATAAGATAAGGAAGGTGAGTCCAGATGTTTAGAGCACGAAGGATTCACAGAGGTAAACAAGACGGTGTCTTTTATTGTTTGTCATTAGCTCTGAGAAGACCCTCATGAGACCTGCGGTTCTTTCTATACATGCACCAATCACTGGACTCACGCATCCTCACGGCCTGCTGTAATATTCAGTCTGTCTTCTGGAAGATCGATTCATTATGCTGCTGATATAATTATCCAGTTTATAAGGATAAGGAAGTTCCTTTGGGATAAAAGATAGACACACATTCGTCCCTCCAGCGCGGGGGGAAAGTTGAACGCATTTGAAAGGCGATTGATGTTGATGTAAGCTCAGCTGAAATATAGATCATTCTGCCGCGAGCTAACGCTGCCTCTGTGTCCCGACTGAGATTTAACAGATACAGAAGTGATTTGTGACGCTGAGGCAATTAACCCAGTGTCAGCGGGAATGTGGACCGCATAAAGAACATTATACTGACCTGTTATAAGCCAAATTATGGTCATGATATTTAGAATTATTGATCAATCTGGGCATGTCAAATATATGTTTTTTTTCTGGATGTCTTCAGAGGGTGTCCAAGGGCGCCTTGCCCGCCATGAAAGCGACCACACAGCTCTCCAACAACCAGACCAACTTGCACGCGGTGGTCCACACTGGGACTTAGGAAGACGACCCAAAATTCACCTCAACTTATTTATTCATTTAGAAAATCTTCAGTCATTGTGAATTTCTGTTTGTCTGATCATTTCAACTAAAAAGGGAACAATCCACATGATTCGACTTCCAATCAAACAACAGGAGAGTGAATGAAGCTGCAACTGCTTCTTCATTCAGTGTCAGTTTCACATCAACAAGTCATCACACTTTCTGACGACTCATAAAACCACACTGACGCGTGGAAGCATGTAGCTGCGCGTCCTTTCACTTCAACATCCAGGGAACATAATCCAGCTCTCAGGAATTCATGAGGTTAGGTTTGAATGATTTAGTTGGAGGAGTTTTCCAGACAGTTGAGGAAGAGTTTAAGGAAGTGAAAAAGCTGGAGGTGTTTCACTCTCTCACTGAAGAAGGAAGAATGAATCAACTCTATTACCTTTCTGCAGGACGGGAGAAGCACTTTAAGCTTCTTTAATCCGGACTAAACTGATTTGATGTCGGGCTCCGTTAGCAGAGCAAGATACTTTCTTCACATTAAATGACTATTGATGTGTTTGTGTCATCGAAGGAAACAGATTTGAAAATCTTTCACTATACATAAAAAAGATGTCTGAAGGAGAGTTTAAAGCATTTATTGAGGATTATTTAACAGCAATAACTAAGTCTGTTATTTTATCTAGAAATGCAACAATGATGATGCAAGATTTCCTTTTTCTCCCTCTGCTCGCTTTCATTGTCTGCAGCTCGCTCTCTCTCTCTCTCTCTCTCGCTCGCTTGCTCAGCAGCCCCTCCACCGACCCAGCATCCACCTGTAGGCTCCGGACTTGCTTGGTTCAAAACATCACCTGCATGTAAAATTAAACTGAGGTGCGATGAGGGCGGAGAGAAGAGACGTCAAACACGAACTGCGTTCTGCTGCTGCAAGAAAATATTTTGAACAAAATACAAAAGGTTAGGTTGTCTGACTGAAAACGCAGTTTGGTGACAAGTCTGCAAACACGACATCAGCAGTACGTGTGAATCAGAGGACGAATGTGTGCAACAGTTTGTACTTCTTCTGTGAGGACTCACACTCCAGCTCGTGTGCTGATCTGTTCAGTGTGATGAATATTTCAGGGTAATGTAGCTCCGCGAGGTCCGAATATTCATCATAAGCCTTTCATGTTTGAAAAGAGCAAACAGTTACTGAAGAATCTCACAGATTCGATCACACTGACGTCTGCTGTGGTTGACATTTCAATCAATCAGTCTTTATTTGTAGTCTTGAGACGCTTTACAGACAGACAGGGGGAGATGGGATAAGACGCATGAAGGATTTCACCTTTGTGTTCCTCACACTAATTTTACCCCGTGTATCTTTCCTTAAAAGTTTCCATCAGTCTGTCTTAGATCTTCACTTTGTCGGAGGTCCAAACTTTTCCAGCATGATGCAAAAACCAGCTCAGGGAGGAAAGCTTGTCCTCACATGGCAAACTATCTACCATCAAGTTTTTTTAAGTCTATTTGCAGAACCCAAAACCAAACAGTGCCCCACATTTCATAAATCATAAATACGCCGACTCTGCAGTTTGTTCTGGGTCGTGACTCTTTGATTATGCATGAGCCGGGGAAGACTCCACTTTTGTAAAGAGGAGCTTCCCTTCTTGTTTTGATATTCTCTTTCAGGCTGAACTCAAAGAACGATGATCCTCCTTTATCAACACATTATAAACAAGTGTACGACAGAGTGAGCTGTTTCACATTGTCTCCGTTGGCTTTTATAGACATTAAGCATTGATTTAACAAAGTGAAGGCTTCCTCTACACCCTCACCAGCAGTGTAGGCAAAACACTGAGCGAATAGCTGGTCGAATATGTCTTTGTTTTAAAGCACCCCCACACCCAGTGTTTAAAATGAGTACTGCAGTCTACAAAAGCATCTCCAACATTGATCCTAGTTTGAGCAGCAGTCTGCTGCTGGAGCTTATTAGAAACATGTTTCCTTCATGTCTGATCACAGAGGAAGAGAGCGTCACTTCAGTCAGTAGATGTTTTACTGATCTGTGATTTAACATCTAAAGAGTAGTATTTTCAACCCCCCCCCCCCCCCCCCCCACAGGAAGGTGTGTTAGTTATTTCAGCGTCTTCGAGCACATGACGAGGTTCTTTTTCTTGGACTTACTGTGATATGAGCCTCTCACGGCTGAACAGGCCGCCCATAATTGGATCCTGGAGCTCCAGCAGTTGATCATTTTTATCCAGTCCCTCTTGGTTTTTCTTTTCTATTTTTTTAAAGTAAGATTGCTGTGAGGTTTGAGTAAAGCTCATCATTTCTTTCTTAGAGAGTTTTAAATCACTGCGACAAATTGGAGAAGTGTCGTGTGGTCTGTCATCAGGGCCCAATGTCTCCGAGCTGCTTTGTACCTTGAGACTCTGTTTAGCATGATGGAGTGTGAACAGCAGATATTTCTGTGTGTCTGTGCTGGTAATTGGTCTGAGGAGAGTTCTGTCATAAAGCTGTGTCTCCTTGTTTTGGGGCTTTAAAGTGTGTATGCATTCGGCCCAAATGACAAATTAGCCAACGCACAAAGTTAGCGTGAATCGGACCGGTTCTTGAACAAACAGCACCAAATAAATGGATGCATTTGTTTGGCCTACATGAGGAGACATGATGACATGCTATTTGTGGTATCAACATGTAACGGTTTGTGTTTGTACCTCTTGGATAATGGTTTTAGGGAGAGCGTTACAGACCTGATGTTAGCTAAAAACTGCACCACCACAGATACCAGGGGCTTTCAACACGCTCGCCGTTTATTACAAACTACACGGCGAGCTTACAAAGCCATGCAGGCATCCGTCTAGAAAAGCTCAAACTACCTTCACGGACAAAAACAAAGCACTGGGTCGTGACGTTGCTCCATTATTAACCTATAGCAACACAGTGTGTCTGTAGCGCGGTGCAGACTGGACGAGGTCTTAAGACCAAGACCTGTATTTGAGTACAACACTAAACCTCACACTTTCTTCAACACCCTTCTGCATGTTCCGAGCTGTAGCGTCAGGACTGAGGACGTTTTAAGGAAGGTATAAGAGTCCTGAAATTACAGCGAGCTTTGCTGTGTTTGTTGTGAGTGGGCTTGAAAAAAAAAGAAAAACAAAACGCAAACTGCACGGCTTCCAGAGCACCATTGAGTGAGTACAAGTGGAGAAGGTGGGCACGGTACCTCTGTGCCTGTTCAGGGGTGAGTAATGGTGCTTTGTTGCAGAGGATACCTTTATGTAGTGGGAACAGAATGAGATCCAGTCGGTGTTAAAATGTTACATCTCACATCAGAGAGGAAATGTTTCCACGCGAGGCGGCCTCGGTCTTTAAATAAGATCCTGCAGACCATCTGGAACAGAAACATCCTGTTCTGCCTCAGGTGCTCTGACCTCAGATCAGACTCTGTGATTAGGACAAGGCCATTTCGAGTTTTAAATTAACCCCTTTAGACTCCTGCCACAGACGGCTCTCACACAGCACTGTGTGACACTCGTGACTACAGACGCCTCCTTTCATAAGAATGCTCTTTTTTTCTTCTGCATCCGTCCTCCCTCCTCTGATCCTGAAGCTATGAATGTTCATCAGATGTTCAATTAAGAAAATGTCTAAATGGATCATTACACTGTCATCAAGCCCTCTCTGTCTGTTTGTACAGTTTCAAACATGGATAGGAGGAGATAGCTGTGATGTTTTTGTTTTTTTATTGTCGCAGCAGCTCAGGGGCTGCAGAAGCATGATTCAAATTCACGATGCAAGTATCATGCTGTTAGTGAGAGCACAAAAGGAGGCGTCTGTCAAATTATGGGGTTGCAAAATGTAGCAAAGGAGCGAGTCCATGAATCACACTCCAGCTGCGTGTGAGAGGCCGCTGCAGGCTGTCGATGCTGCAGAGACATAACAACACGTAGCAGAGTGTTTTATGACTGTAGGTGCTGCAGAGGTTGTTGTCTGAGTTAAGACTGTATGCATCTACATCAGAAGGAGTATTGATTACAAGGCTCGGCAGTTTATCCAAAGGACGGGTGGATGTGTCTATCAAAGGAATCAGATCCCAGTGAACAGGTTTTGGGACCAGTCAGGATGGGAGGCAGACACCCTGGACTTCAAACATTCCTTTTATATGAGGGCTGGATGAGTGCAGACCAGCTCCTAGTTGTGCTGCTATACGCTTAGACTACCAGGGGAACCGGCACCTTGAGCCCCCCTCTCTCTCTCTGTCACATCACATTAATGCACACATCTATAAATTTTAGTGACTGACCACATATTTTCCTCGGACCTCTCGAGCTCTCGTCTTGATCCTCAGGATTGTTGGTGGGGATGACGGAGCTCCCCGAACCTTCACCGAGGTGTTGTTATTTTGTTAGCATCTATTCATGTTTGTCTGCTGCAGGCCAACCAGGGACAAGGGGTGCAAATGAGTCCGACATGTATTGTCCCTGACAAATAAACTAGTAAACAAATATCCTGAGCTTTATTCAGTATCATGAGTGAAAGTGTTCCACTTTACCCGGGAGAAGGATCGATAGGATATCCTGTTTCACACCTCAGCTCATGAAAAGTCCACTGATGCGTACGCCGCCTCCACCGAGAGTCTGACAGAAATCAATTTCAAACATCAGTGCACGAGAATCAGATGGACCGCCGCGTCTGAGAATAACTGCGCCCGTCCCGAAGTCCATTGTGGAGTCACAAAACAAGCCGTCCGGCCTCGGGAGAGATTTATCACACTCAGAGGTCTCTAATTGGACGACAGATTGAGGCAAAGAAGACGAGCAGGAGGAGGAGGAGGAGGCCGCAGTGACAGCACTGTGACACACACCAGTAATTACACCCAGATATTCAGCCAATTATTAGAGGGACACAATCCGTTACGGGATGGAAGATTAATCATCGTCTGCGTCTAAAGATGGAGACGTGGAGCGCTGAGAGAAAGGTGATTTATCGGTGAGATTATTGATCCGCAGGGACCCCCATGTGAAAGAGAGGCTTAAATAAAAAGCCTCCAATCAATCTTCTATATGTGCTCTCGCTGATATTGATAATCCATGCAGTGAGAATTGATGTTGATGTAGCTCAGACTGTATTAGACACGCTCTCTCCCAGCGACGGTGAAAGCCAGAGATGGAGCGAAGACTCTGATCAAACCGTTTCCATCCTCCTTAAAAAGTGACATCATGTCTTAATGAGGAAGCTGGACTGGGTTTTGGGTTCGGGTCCGGTTCCATAGTGACGTCAAAACCTGCTCTTAAAGGCAGGGTTGGTCATTTTTGAAAAGCATGATTTTGAAAGCAGCATTTTCCTCAGCGCTTCGTCTGCACACGCCCCCTTCCCCTCTGTGCTCCCTCCGAAGCCACGCCCCCTCGCTTACGCGCACGACAACGTAGAGAGGTAGAGAATGAGCAGGGAGACAGGGAGGCGTGTGATTGGTTCATCAGATTGGTACCTCGTGGCAGACATTAGTTAAAGACTTACAAACTGCCACAGATGACAGATTTTCTTTGCTCCTTTTTCAGAGCACCTGGGTTATTAATTTCTGTCAGGACCTAAAGACAGTTTCAACCAGAATCTTAAAAAACTGGATCTAAAGAAAATAACCAACCCTGCCTTTAATAATACTGCTAATAGCATAGCTTTTCACCATGTTACGATTTGACTGACATTTAATCCATCAGCATGTCATTCGCTCTTAAACCAGAGATTTGGAGGAACATTACTGGGATATTTACACCATTTGTATTTTTGTTTTCAGAAGCATTTCTTTTGTCGCTATGGGTCCTGGCGCTTCTTCACAGGGGGGAAAAGAGATTGCTGCAGATCCATACCTTACAGACAAGAAGGGTGTTCATCCATAAATAGTTCTGCATTGATGCAGCTCAGTGAAAGGTCAATGATCCCGAGCGCTCCCTCTCTGTAACGATCTCACCTGATCAGCTGCTTATGACCGCTCCCGCTCTTCACCGATGAACCAACCAGATTGAGCCTTCTCCTCTCCCAGTCATCATCCAATCATGTCATCGGTGTCCAGGTCCGGCTCCTATGAAGTCCACTCGTCGTGCAGTCGGCCTCACTGACCCTCTCGAACACACGAAGACGTCATGAAGGAGTCAAATGGCCAAAGACACTGAACATTTCTCATCCTTTCTAAATGTCGGAGTCAAATAAATAATTGCACACTCGCAGAAAAAAAGGAAGTCTTGAAGGAAGCATTAACGGGAGCATGGCTGAAAGGGAACCAATCAGAGAACCAATCAGCTGCTGCTTTTATGCTATCTGAGGGATTTGTGGATAAACAGTGAGACACAGAAAACCCAAACACTTATTCTTTAAATGTCATCAATCAGATCGCTCTCTCTCTCTCTCTCTCTCTCTCTCTCTCTCTCTATTGGCTCTCATTCCCTCGAGGCCGTTTATCTATCAGGAGAAAAAACATTGCATGCCATGTCTTTGTTACCCCAGGCAACATAATCTCGATTCAGCTTTTAAATTCAAAACAAGAAGGCCTTCCTTTTTTTTTCTCTTCTCATTATGCCCTCCGCCGTGCTTCCTTTAAATGTCCACAAACACGTTCTCTCAGCGCGTGCGACCGTGAGGCAGAGCCATTTGTTTCACGGGAACATGTTCTTGCAAACATTGCTTTCTGCAAATACGACACGAGTATCGATCGGAGCGGTCAGGTGAGCCCATTACATTATCTCCTCAAACACAGTTCCCAAGACATAAAGCCCATTGCTAAGCTAATTTAGCATTTGTGGCCAAAAGGCTGAAAAGAACGAGATGATGAGAAACAGAAGTGGAGGTACAGGATGTAAGATAAGGGACGTGTAGCAACCGTTACGTCAGCGAGGATTAATTGCGTAACCAGGAGTGATAAAATGCTAAATGTCATCTCTTACATCAAGGAGAAACGGATTGTAATGACCTGTGCACTGATCCATATTAAGCAGAGAATAATGTCATGAGAGGAGGGGCATAAATCCCTCGGAGGAAATGTTAGTGTGTTAATAAAGAGCAAAGATTGATGCAAGTTTAAAGCCAATAGCTCAAGAAAATGTGGTGTAATTACACCTCCGAGCTGCAGTTTGAAATGGAGGGAACGACTGTATCAACATCTGCACGCAGGTCAGAATAAATTGAATCGGAGCCCTCCAGTCATGCCGTTTTTCCCCGATAGCTTACGAGCAGTCACCGAAGGGCCCCCCCGTGTCCCCCCGCTGCAGTTTGTCATTGCTCCCACGCGTTTTCCTCTGAGCCAGCGGAGAACTTCATCGACTAGAAGAACAAGCGAGAGCCCTCATTGGCTGGCTGGCTGGCTGGCTCTCTCCCGGTAGCCATTATCTTTACGGCCTTGTTAACAGATGGAGGCGGTCAGCATTGGAAAGCCAAAAAAAAAGAAGGTGCATTCAGCTCCTTTGTGTGAGCAGATGGGCGGTATCACATGGTGACATGGTGCAGCCAGTAAAATGACCCCATGAGAGAGCAGAGACAATAACGAGGTTATGGAGGCGGCTGATATGATCGCTCACGAGCTGAAACATCCAAAAGAACAGGAAAGACTGCACGGTGGATTGTAATCAATATGATGATTGGCTCTTCATGTCAGGCTGAGGGGGAAAATATAAAATGTTGCTTGAACTAAAAATCTCAAGTCAAACCAAAACGTTTCAAACACATCCCAGTATACTCAGACTGGGGTTCATGTCTCGGGGGGGTAAGGTGTCCGGATTCTAGTCTGGTTTTCGAGGGACACTCGCAAACGAGAAGAAGCGGGACGGATGTGAGAACTCTCACGTTAATGCTGAACATCTAAAGGAAATACCCTTTTCTGCTCCTTCAAGGTTTGTTTGGTCGTCTAACACTCGGCGCGTCGCTCACCACACCGGATCGTCTGTCGTTCTGAGAAGTGTGGAATTAGCTTCTTCCCGCCCACTCGCATTATATCTGAAACACAGCTGATCATGGCAAGCGCAGAGCCTGTCAGACGCTGTTATCGCTCTCTCAGTCAATTTAAAAAAAAAAAGGAACAAATGCATGAAAGAATCACAGAGGGAACTCCTGTCGTACTGTACTGCTGCTGAGCCGAGCTTCTGTTTCAGAGATGTTGATTAATCTGCCTCCTCTTCCCAAAATGGCCTCATTAGAGAGGAGAGGACTCTTCCTTGGCAGAGACGTTCCCCCTGAAACCGACTCTCAACACGAAGAAGTGTTGGGCTTTTTGAAGTGCTGCCCGCCCTCCTTTCTGGCTCGACTCATCTCGGTACCACGAAGCAACCTGAGCACAGACGGATCCACGCCTTACCAACTGTTATCACCCTGTCTCTAGCTTCTTATTCTCTCGCCCCTTTGATTTGGCCCGGGGGTGAGGTGGTGGTGGGGGTGGGTGGGTGGGGGGGGATCCTATTTATGCGACCAGGCATCTGTCAACATTGCGGCCTGGCAGACTGCAGAGGAGCCTAAAATGTGAAATGCTATTTCTGGGGACTCCACAGAATACAAAAAGGAAGCTCAGCAGAGAATAAGTCACGGCACACACTGAGCGCCGTGGACGCACTGTGGGTGTGTAATCAGGTCATAGCTGCTTTGTTGTGCCCTCATAAAAATGCAACGCCGTACCTCTGAAAACGTCAGCTGTTGCCTCCTGGAACAATAATTTTCTATAATTTTCGGCGGCTTTGTGTTCCTCGAAAAAATATGAAATGGAAAAGCAAGGAGAGGAGAGTTTGTGTCGACGTGTGACGTTACATGTTTACAAATGGCTTCTTCCTGGGAGAGACAGGGACACGGTGATGACAGAGAGGGAGGAGGAGGGGGGGCAGGGGGGGTGATGGAGGGAGCGATAGACAGTCACGACCGAATGAGGCGTGAGTCATGTCAAATGATGTAAGTGGAGAATGGGTCAGGTAAGCAGCACCCGTAGCGTGTAGTCACTGACCCAGAGGCTGCACGCAGAACGACAACGTTCAGAAATTATCCAAGCGATAAAAAGAGGCTGGAATCCTGGATCAATGAACGCTGTGACTTTTTTACGATGCATTTTACTGGATGTTTGATGAGCAGTTATCTCGCTCAGGCTCATCTCTTTTTAGGTTTGTTTTCATGGCGACCTTTCTGCAAGAGATTAGGACGCCACTAAGAAATCTTCAATTATTCAACAATGAATTCAACGCTTTTTTTTAATTTGTATTTTTTCTCCATTTGTTCCACTTCCTCGCCCCTCTGTTTTGCCAGATATGAGAGCAGTTATCAGGTGAACAGGTGTTGCAGCGATGGAAGCGGGCAGTGGAACTGCTTCAGATAGAAGTGATTGTACCCGAGCTAAAAAGCCTCTTTTGAAACATGGAGAGAGGTTAGAACGCAGAAAGCTTTACAGACCCATGCAGAGCTGGCTAAACACTGAAGCTACAGTGTCCACCACATGCAGAGCTGGCTAAACACTGAAGCTACAGTGTCCACCACATGCAGAGCTGGCTAAACACTGAAGCTACAGTGTCCACCACATGCAGAGCTGGCTAAACACTGAAGCTACAGTGACCACCACATGCAGAGCTGGCTAAACACTGAAGCTACAGTGTCCACCACATGCGGAGCTGGCTAAACACTGAAGCTACAGTGTCCACCACATGCGGAGCTGGCTAAACACTGAAGCTACAGTGTCCACCACATGCAGAGCTGGCTAAACACTGAAGCTACAGTGTCCACCACATGCAGAGCTGTGTGAGCATCCACTCTAGAGAGGAGGGGGAGCCAGACAGCTCTCTGTGATGATTAGAGTTTAGACTGCAGTACACATTTTAAACACTAGGGGGCAGAGTTACATACTGCTCCTTTAAGTAGTGTTAAAGTCTTTTAGAAGAAGTTAGAGAAGCCAAATTCATCCTGTCAGGGAGAAACTGGACCCAGACTTGATACATTTTTTTTTAAATTACTTTGCGTTTTTTCTAGCAAGCAATCCTTCTTCTCCCTTCGTGGATTAAATCGATTACAGAGAGGTAAGCCTGAACAAGGAGAGAGGATGGAGATTTGAAACGGAGCTGACTCATGCACTGAGTTTAATGTTGTGAATCACAGGCAGGAAGAAATAAGCCGCTTATAGCTGAGCATGTGTTCTTCTCATGAGCGGTTCTTGACGTGTTGAAATTCTCTGCAGATCAAAGTGATGGATCTGAGAAAATCATTTACCTAAAAATATATAAATATTCTTTATATATTCTTTATTCTTTATAATCTCAGGTGTTGATCTCCTCTGTTTGGAGCAGCACATTTTTACATGAGTGTTTCCTACATTTCTTACTGTCTCACATGCACGATGTTGTGTTCATAGCTCTGGTTGAACGCGTGCTGTGGTGAGCAGACATTACAGTCATTTTTATTATTAAATCAACAGGAACGCTAAAAGGCTGTGTTGCTCATGCTGAATCTCAGATGCAGATAAAAGCCTATGACAGGACTATTGAGCGCAGCATTATCACAGCGTACGAATGCTATCACAAACCAATTAACATGAGCTAACCTCCAGACATTTGAATGTTACATCTCCATTTGTTTTCAGCGCTTCAGGATTAAATATGGAAAGGAAAACAAACTGTTCATCGGTGGAATAAAGGCTGTTTTTTCCTCAGAGGCTGTTTTACTGTAGATTGATGCAAATCATGATCATACTTGTATCATCGGGTTCATAAAAGCTGACAGTCTTGATTGTCTAGCTGTAGCTGGACAGGCCTCCTCTCGGGGTGGCTGCTTGTTTACAGACGAGGCAGGACCAGCAGGGGGCCTCTGAGGCCGGACACACTTTAAACCAAAGCAGGGGCTCCAAATGTGCTAATTTTGCATTGACAGGAAGCCTCCCTGAGGGGGCCCCGTCTGACAGCACTCTTGTCGCTCTGCTAAGTGTGCATGCATTATAACTATGAAAAAACGTCTTTTCTTTAGTGACTTTTATTGACAAGCTTTGAAGAGGAATCGTCAGTCAGGGAGTGGAAACAAGAAGGGGAGTAAACATCGAGAGCGGCCCCCAGTGAGGTTTTTCCCGGGGTCTTAATGGAGACTAGAATCACCACTGGTCCTTCTTATACATGAGAGCTGACAGGTTAAAGCTACGACTCCCTGAAAAGAAATATGCAGATTTATTTTGATAGATTTTTTTGGGGACATCGTAGGACGTTGGGGACACTTGGGGACAAATACGAGAAATTGTCTTTTTCAAAAAGACGGTACACATGCATTCAGCGTCCCGTGCAGTGCTTCTGTGAGTCTATTCAACCAGCTTTCATGCGACATTTTTAAACCATGTATGGTTTGATTTGGAGGTTTCATGCATCCATCCCACTGCTGAGGAAAAAAAACAACCACTGCAATCTGCCAGGAGCCATTAGTCGTCTGCAAATGGATCTTACTTAGCCTTTTCAATCAATTGATGGTTTCTGACTGGAGCACGGGCAGTTCTCAGAGGTCGTCAGCGGGTCAGCAGAAGAGGGAAGGAGAGGTAACCACAGTTCACTGGTAAATGTTAAAGCTGGCATGCAGAGTTAGGAAGTGTATTACAAGTCACACCGCTCCTTTTTATATCATTTCCTGTTTTGAGCGTCGACAGCGTGTGAAGGTGTTTCATCCTGGTTATTATTTAGTCGGATCAGGAGGTGTTATTTATTTTGATATTCAGCTAATCTTCGAGAGGCTGTTTTTTTTTTTATTAGTCCAGTCTGAAAGAACCTCACAGTGTGCGTCTATTCTTGCTTCGTCAAACGGACAGAAAGTGTCTGATAGAGGTGTGAACATCTCACAGCACCGCAGATGATTATTATTTTTTTTTTTTAATGAAAAGCTGCTAACATCAGATTTTCTTTTCACATGTTCGAGCTGTCATGGCGGTAATCTAGGACATGGAGTTCGCAAAGTGAAAGGGAGAGAAGAAGCAGCAGCCGCCAGCTGGCTGACTTCAGGGCTCAGTGCTGGAGTCACGCCTACATGATGAGATGCATAATGGTGTTACTGGGAGAGAGAGCCTGGATTATATAGACTACCTCCCTACACAGCTGAAACATCTTCTGGTTAAACGCTGCCTCTCTGCCAGTATTGTGCACTTTGCAGCTGAAAAAAAAAAAATCTCTAGAACAACGTGAGCAGAACACAGAAAATACAAGTAGGAGGTCTGTCAGATATCTGGCCCGACTCTGTAATCATGTTGTCCCTGATAATTCCTGGTTTTCATCGGGAGAGAGAGACGAGACAAACACACCTGTTGATCTACTGGAGATTAAACATGTTTGACAGTCAAATTGAAGTTAAAAAAAAGAGATTATTCTGGTGTTCAGAGATGTGACTCAGTGATTTTTTTAAGAAACCCAAACTCTGGCTGGCCAAATGAAGATCTCGCACGCCCACCTGGCTCGTTTGGCATATGGTTAACAGTGAAAACACATAAACAAAATGAATCTTTGGAGGACACTCAAAGATTGGCTTTATTTAGTAACCTGAGGTAGAAGTGGATTTTTAGCCTCAGCTCAATAAAACATATAAAAATAAAACATCTTATTTTCTCTTTTTTTAAACAGTTTATGTAATATTGATATTCTTATATAACTTCTCAGCCTAATGTGGAAAAGTTAAGAGAGCTTTTTATGTGAACGCACAGACATCAATTAACCTTTTCACCTTCATCTCCACTGTAATTCTTTCATAATGAAGCCTGGTCCATGGAGGTGAAAAGCATGCTGGGAGCTCGATGTACTCAGAGGAGAGGGAGGGTCCTTGTGATCAGTGAAGTGAATCATTTCCTGTGTCTTTATGGACACGCTCGTGTGACATGTGTGTGTGTGCAGGCGGAGCAGGGAAGCATCGTGGATGACCACAGTGGAAACTTAACACCCACCCACCCACACACACACACACGTGCACGTGCACACGCACACACACGTGCACACACACGTCCTCCTGATGCATGCATTCACTACACTGATCCTCTTCCTGAAAATCTTGTCTCTCCTGATGGGCTGGCGTGGACAGAAGTGGCTGCTCATGACTCATCATCAAACTGAGCGGTCGCTCTGCGTTTTCCCCGGTGTTCTGATCTCCATCTATCACAATAATTGCAGTCACAGGTGGAGGCAGGGGGGGGGGTGGGGGGGGGGGGGCGCGGACCCACCTGCCACTCTGTTTGCCTCTGGCTAGGTAAATAAACTCTGCATTTTATGTGTTGGCTTTGAAACACAGACAACCTCGGCTGCTCCCCACAGACTAACAAATCTGCTTTACATTATCTGAAGCTGAACGCCTGCCCGTTCATTCAATGACTTTCATCATGATCAATTGTTAATGCCATCAAATGAAAGCCGTTCACGTATAACCCTAATAGAGAGGTAATGACATGGTCCTGCATGTGTGCTGCGTTCGTGATGTGGAGCGCAGGCTGAATTGGACAGCTCTTGACAACCAGAGCATTTAAAAGCAGGAGGAAGAGGAAGGTACGGCTTTAACCAGCAGGAGAACAGCACACACACACACACACACACACACACTGCAAAGTAATTACCAAAAAAAAGGAGAATCTCAAGGGGGGAGGCTGAGTGTGAATGTTGTGAATGTGTGTGTGCTGCTCAGCTGTTGTTACAGAATGTGAATCTGGCTTAACCTGATAACGGCACATTTCCACTTTCATGCTGTTCCTATCCAACACACACACACACACACACACACACACACACACACACAGATTCTCCTTTTGGACACAGTCTATAATAGTTCTCCCTCCCTCTCTCTTTTGTGTTTCCCCCTTTTAATTTTCACCTCCCCCTCTTCTCTGTTTGAATTTCTTAACACTCAGCATCTCTGGCGGCTCAGGTTTTTCAACAACAATGTTTGCACAAGAGCTATTCTCTGGGCTTCAGCTCTTTAGATGTTTACATAAGAATCAGCTCAAATATTAGTCATGCAGGACATTCAAAAACTATTTCTTATATATTCCACTTCCTGTTTCTGTAAAGCTGACTGTGCACAGCTGCAAAATCAAAGCTAGGGGACATATTCCTAATGAAGATAATTAGACATGTATCATACATGTTGGACATGTTGACTATTATCCATGTGACCCACAGACCCACTGAGCAGGCGTCCCCGCTTTGTGCTGGACCGCACAACATTTTCATCACCTGTCCTGCGTCTCGCAAATTGAGACGATGTCCTGCATTTGATTGCCTCGAGTTTTCCAAAGTTTTTTTTTTTTTCAAAACCAGTGTTGAATAAGCACCGAGTAAGCACTTAAATAATCTTCTTTTCAACAGGCAGAAACCTCGAGTGGAACCGGATCGGCTGCTGAACAGCCATCTGTGGCAACCTTGAAGATTTGCATATTTTACATGGTAAGTGAATTAATTAATTGGACTCTTTCCATTTGCATTAAAGGAAGCAGAGAAAAACATCCTGTCCAACCCATCTACACTCCTCTGACAGCTCCACCGGATCATTTCACCACATCTCTCCTCTGCCTGTGATCCCTCTCTCTCTCTCTCTCCAGGCTTTCTAGCACAGCGCCTCCATTTTACTCTGAAAAGTTGACGTGGATCATTCCCCTGCTCCACCGTGCTGACGGTGCCACCCAGCAGAAACACACCTCTGCCAGGCTGGGAGGTAGATCAGTGCATTTCAAGCAGGACACAAAGTGAAAGATGCACCTGCTGTGTTTTAGCAAACACACACACACACGCAGACACAAACACACACACACAGACACAAACACACATGCAGAGTCTGAGCTGATTGAAGAGGCTACAATTGGACATAAGTGCTGGAGCTGTTTGTGGAAGTGGATAATCAATTGATTGATTCATCAACTGAGGAAGACTGTCCCTCTAATACTCAGGCTTCTTTCTTTGCTTCGGTGCATTGTGAGCATAACGTGTCAAAGGTCGGTTTTCACTGGATTTGCTGCAGATCACCGACGTGAAAAACAAGAATTTCTGCAAGTAAGAGAAGATGATCTGTCCCCTCAGATGTATTGTGTTTGAGATCTGCACGCTGACTGCAGAAGAAAATCATTATCCCAGTGTTTCGAACGTTCAAGCGAATCCTGAATATTTCTGCTTTTCATGCTTTCGTGGTCCCTTCAGTGCAAAGCATGCTATATCGTGTGCGGTCTCATGTATGTTGACTGTGGAGGGTCAAAGCCTGGCATGCATTATTGCCCCGTGGGGGGGGACGTGGTTAGCTGGTGTACGAGGTTAACTCTGAGAGACAGCCTGGGTAGTGGTGAGGATGTCACAGCAAATATGTCAGGCACAAATAAACCCAGCAGGGATATGTGCTGAGCGGTGCTGGTTCTGTGTGCTCTCATATTCAATGTGAGACGCTGAGGCAAACCTTTCTCCAGCTGTCTCATCTGCTGCTCCTCTCTGCAAACCAAACGATCAGTCAGGTCGGATACTGATCCAAAGCTTGACATTTGTTTTCAGCGATCTCGGTGTTGCATCTGTCAAAACAAAATCTCTCTTCGTTGGGTGTCAGGTGGGAGCATCCCTTCACTTTTTTTAAGGGATTCCTCGATTTGCTTTCAAGCTATTTTGAAAAATAAATGTTTTGAACATCTACATGAAAACAGCTCAGGGCAAATTCCATTTCTCTCCAATGGTGGGAAACAAATGAATGAAATCCGTGGAGGCACACATATTGGTTTTGCTTATGAAGGTTGAAGTCATGTTTTTTTTTTTCATTGGGTTTGAATCGTTGGGAGCTGTTTAGCAGACGAGTGCAGGTTTGACATCAGCAGGGTCATCCTGTCAGAACAATGTGTTCTGCCCGTCGTGTGTGGCCAGCTCTTCACTCCTGCTGGATGCTAATTAGTGCGAGGAAAGATGCTCCGTCACTTAACCTCCCCTTTGGCTGCTTTGTCTTATTTCTCTGTTTGTTCTGTTGATAGCAGGAAACAAGCACTAAGTAAATCCTGCTCGGGTTAAAGAGATAACACACAGTGAGGATGGAAGTGTTGAACAGTTGGTTAGACTTCCACAAAATGTTGTCCCCGACTCTGAAGTCTCCATCCCATCCTTCGCTTTGGAAAGCACCAGTGAAATATCTTCAATATTCAAAGCAATCAAAGTCATAATGTTTTCACTTGCATGATGCCTAGATAGCATTTTTACCCACTGGCACTTCCTCCATACCTGAGGTCTCGGGGTAGAGACGTCTTAGAGACACGTTTGAGAACCTGAACCTATTGGAAAGTCTTTATCAACGGGTCATGTTGCTGAGGAACATGAAGCCTGGGCACAGCTTTGAGCTCCCGTTGTTATGAGCATGTTAAAACGCTGACGTTAGCATTTGGCTAAAAGCATCCCCCCCCCCCTCCCCCGCCCCTCCCTCACTGAGCCACATGCTATATGGATTCTTAATCTGTTCACCGAAGGCTTGCTCATTTTAATCTCGGAGCTCTTCCTCATGTGTTCATGTTCTTAAACAACGGATGCAGCTTCTGATATATTAACTACAAGATATCAGAACAACCATCTCAAAGCAAATTAATCAAATACTAATAAATCCTGCCACCTCTGAGTGACAGCCCTGCTGCATGTATGGACTGTAATAACTGCATGCATGTTTGAGGTAAACCACAGACGAGCTCCGGTACGCACAGAACACAGTGTGATGCTCCCAGCACATCCAAATATAACCTCCAATGCACCAAGAAATCTGTGATGAGAGCTGCAAGGTGACAAACTGAAAATAGAAGAGGTGGGGGAAATTTGCCAACGTAAATTTTGAATCGTGTAAATTGTGTATTTCTCACTTGTGCGTGCCATAAACATGAGCATTGATTGCTACATTTACTTTCTCCCACTTTTACACCAATAAGAAGACAACAGAAATGCTGTCTTGAAATGTCAGTGTGACCACCATTTAGCTGGATCAATACACCTTTTTCATTCTTTCCCTCGAGCCACGTCTCCCCCTCCTCTCTCTCTCTCTCTCTCTCTCTGTGTAGTTATTCTATTTCACAATTTGTCATGCTGTAAGGACACGCGGAGGCAGCGGGCACTATGCTGGTGCCTGTGAGCTGAGCCTCTCAGGGGTTGAGATAAAGCTAAGCTGACAAGTGGGTTCAGCTGCGTCACGATGTCCTTTGAAAGAGTCTGAGAAGAAAAAGGGAGAAAAAGAAGGCAAGCCGTGTAACATCCAGAGGTGCCCCCCCCCCCCCCCCCCTTTACACTTCACCTCTTGGCTCCTCCTTTGCACGCACACACGCACGCAGCTGCTGGCTGCTTCCTCGAACTGAAGCTACTTACAGAAGCACATCCAGCCTGAGGTCGCGTGCATGGAAGAAACCATTGAAAACCATCCAATCAAACCCTGTGCTCATTTACTGGATGGAGATTTTTTCTTGTAAATTTTCAACAGGACAAATGTCTGTGTGGAGGCCGAGCGATGAGCTAACGCAGACACACAGGTGTGCCAGAGGGAGGCTTCCCTGAGAGCAGCACTCACTCTCTGCTGGAGAAAAACTCCTTCTCCCTCAGCCCACTCTCTCTCTCTCTCTCTCTCTCTATGCGTTACGCCCATCCCCCCCCCTCCAATCAAGGAAGGTCCTGGTAAATAATTGAAGCATATTCCCTCATGATGCCTTTGGAGTCTTCCCTGCTCAGAATTTTTGGTTCTTGTTTTTTTTTGGATCTCATCAAAATGACTTCTACATGAGAATATGTCTGAATTAAAATGTGCCCTACTTTCTCCTGCTTCTCACAGGGGGGGGGGGGGGGATTTTCCAGCTGCGGCTAAATATGATCTCTAAATATGTGCAGCTCTGGAAGTGAAGGGTCCGTGCGTCATCATTGTTAACTTTCTCGCTCTGTGAAATCCAGTGAGCGGATCACACGCGTGTCCGGGTGAGGTGATGAGAGGAGGTGTGGTTATTACAGAGGATGAACAAAGAGACTCTTCATGTCTTCTTACATCATTAAAATGAGATTTATAAAAAAAAGGGATTTCTGTATGTAAAAGAAGAGAAGTGTATCTATAATCAAGTGTTTGCTGACACCTGCTGTTAGACACCAGCTAAGATCTTTCTACAGTCACACAGATGCGTCCATGTCGTGTGTGTGCGTGTGCGTGTGTGTGTGTGTGTATCTATACGTATATACAGACAGTTGTTTTCATTTACCGCTTTCTTGGGATGGGATCCGGAGGGTTGCCGGTTTGAGTCCCAGTGCGGACCAAAAATCTGTAAATTAGTGTGGTAGCTGGAGAGATGCCGGATCACTTCCTGGGCACTGCTGGGTTGCCCCTGAGCAAGGCACCGACCCCCCCCCCCCCCCCCACCTCCATTAGTGCAGATCTATAGGATCCTGTTTGTGCACGTGTGCTGTATCTATCAGCCTGTGTGTGTGCTACATGATTTCCCTTCAGGGATCAATAAATTAAAATCTTATCTTATTTTCTCTTGTATGTAAAACTGCAATTAACAAGCATTAATTGAACCGCTGAGGCAGCACTTAACGATCTATACAGAGATACACACACATCTGGATGTTCCCAGATGTTTGCACGTCTATCTTCATGTTTATAGGATGAAATAATCAGACTTTGCACAGCTGCAGGATGGTCTTGAACAATTTCTTTTTTTTATATAAATATTTCAATGCGCTCTCGTCCAGACACAAAACTTTCAAAACAAAGACCTTCTCGACACACAGAGAGAGAGTAGACGGGGACCAATCAGAGCGCAGCATCATTCAAAGAAACACGAAACATACAGTAAGGCAAAGATGGTTCAATGCCTGAGATTAAAACGTTTCCCCATCCAAAATAAAAAAAACCTAAATTAGAAGATATAAAAACACTAAACCACCATGACGGGTCTGCAGGAACTCGCTCGCTCTCTCTCTCTCTGACAGCGTTTCATCTTATCAGCAGATAAAAGGATAAAAGTGCAGACACAAAATGTTCTTCTCATCTTTTGGCTCTATAGTGCAGGATGACTTTTAACAGCAGCTAACGCTAAGCTAAGGCTTCATCCAGCTTCTTGTTAGGACATTCAGTTTGCATAAATCAAAACGCTGACGTCTCAGGTCAACAGATTCTCCTCCTTAAAATGTGCAATTAAAGCATGCAGTATTCTGTTTGCCAATTAAACATTTAGAAACTAAATAGAGTTCCAGTGTTGAATCTTACAATCATTAAAGGTCTACGTCTCTACTGCAAAGCCTCAATGACATCATCAGCTTAGCTTTCTGACACGGCCGCCTCTGACGAGTCTTCCTCCGTTCTATTGGCCGAGCTCGTGGGCTCGACATCGGCACCGTCCTGCACCTCTGGGATACTCGTGTCAGTCGGGTGTTCTGTGGCGACTTCAAGGCTTACGAGGTTGTCGTCCGTTTCTGCGATCGTTTCAGTCACACCCGTTAGCTCTGCCTCCAGGGTCTCGGATTCTTCTTCTGTCTTTGGAGACGAAGGTCTCAGTCCATCAGATGAGGCTCCTGTAAAGACGAGACAAGTCAGAGCGCCACTTCTACGTTTGGATACTTTTTTTTTTTTTTCATGCAGTTTTAAGCATCACTTTGAAAATGTAAAAAAAAAAAAAAAAAAAAAAAAAAGTCCAACTGCTTTTTTTTCTCCCTTTTTATTTTTGTAGCTGAGTTTAACGGCAGCATGGCGTCCAATGATTCTCTCTAATCTGCTTATTCAGGCGTAATTTGTTGTCTCCTAAAGAGGGTGCAGAGGTTCTTACCCAGGCTGCTCCAATCACGAGAGCTGTCTCCAGAATTAGCCAACATGGAGTTCTGGTCAGCGTCGTCGTTGGAAACCAGGTCGGACAAATCTGGAGTCTTGGCTCGTTGCACGCTGGAAGCATCTTTACAAGAGGCAAACATGTTTATTCAAATCTGTTGTTTAAAGACGGAGAGCGTGGACTGAGTCAGACTGTTACCTGAGTCCTGCACGGCGTCTCTGATTTGATTGAAATCTAAAGTGCTGACGCTGGAGGGGTCGAGTTCAGCGTCTGAAGGCACCTAAGAAAACAGAAAACACTTTTTTTTTTTAAACTGTAAAAAAAAACAAACAAGAAGGCTGAATCGTACTGAGATGTAATTACGTGCACGTCAGTCTGTTCTCGTGGAGCCAGCTCGTCCTCGCTGGACATCACAGCTGATTGAATTCCACTTTGGTCGTTCTGCTTGTTCGGCTGAGCGGCACGAGTCGGGATTCTGTGCAAGTATCCGTAGCCGATGCCGCAGCCTAAGCTGATTTTAAAGACAAATGTGACAGCGGTGTAACTATACATTTCTTATGAGTCTGTTTATATTGGGTGGACGTGACCCGACTTACCTCCCCTCTCCTCCCCACGCTCCATTTGGAGTCACCACCACCTCTCGGCACTGCTCCGTGTGCGTGTTGTACACCAGCAGCTTCAGGGGCTTCCCCTCGTTGGCTTCAATCAGAGAGAAGAAATCCTCGGACTGGAAGGGGACGAGACGAAAGGAGAGGAATTTAGAATCATGTTCGTTCAATCTCACATTTATTTAGTTAAAAAAAAGAAAGAAAAGCAGGAGCGCTTACATCCTGCAGCACCTGGTCAGCTCCCACGATGAAGTCAGTGTGAGCCACGAGGCCGGCCAAAGCTGCAGGAGAACTGGACTCCACGTCCTGAAACAGATTCATTAAAGACCTGAAATCAAACTTTTATAAGAGTTGTTAAAAGTCACACATCCTCCTCTTCAACGAGTCGCTGGCTCATAGCTTAAAAAAAAAAAAAAAAAAGAAGTCATCATTTTAAGGTGAAACTCACCAAGACGTGCCAAACGTTCTCGTTGGCTCCTTCGAAGCTGCAGAAGCGGACGCTGGCGCCCAGCAGACCCTGACCGCCCCACATGTTACTGGGCGTCACCTCGAGCTCCCTCACACGCTGGCTTTTAGAGTTGTACACTTCCAGTTTGACCGCTTTCTCCACGTTGGCTTTGAGCAGGTCTTTCAGCAGGTCGCTCTCTTTGCTCTGCGGGAAATCAGATGAATCAGAGCCGTCGTTTTTCAGGCTCCTGCACATGATGGTGGAGATTCTGAGATGCATCACGATGCTTTGTGGAAAAGATTCTGCATCGATACAGGAAACGCAATGGACGGGCCCACTTCCTGTTTCAGGGTTACTGCGACGTCGGTTGCGTGCGCGGCGTTTATTCGAGGTCGAAAAAAAGGAGAGCAGCTGCAGCCGAGGAACTATTTTTGTAGGATTTATTTGCTGCAGATGTTTTTAATTAAAGCATCAATCCATCCATCCATCCATCCTTCCTTCCTTCCTTTCTTTGTATTAAATGAAAAAATGAACCTTGTGTATAGATCATAAAATGGAGAAGCATTGACTCCAGCCCAGGTATGTGATGGGTTGGATTTCGATGCATGTTATCTTGAGGTTGAAACTAAAACATGTTTTTTGGTATCTCAGTGTTTGGGTCAGAGCGTCAGACGAGCTCAGCGGCTTCACTGTTCCATAACAAGTCTCCACAGGGACGTCTGTGCTTGTCCAGCTGTGACAATGAGAGACGGAGGAACCAGCTGTTGTGTAAAAGAACATCAAATAAGAGCTGTAATTCATGCCTGATGTTTGGACTTTGTGTAGAGGGAGAGAAAGAGCAGAAATCAATAAAAGGATGTTCAACAGGACATTTTAAATCTTATTAGAGCAAAGCAGAAAGACAACAAAACAACATCTTCGCTGTTCAATAAAATACTCAAATAAGACTTTTAACAAAGGATAGATCACCCTGTCCTTTAACTTCCTGATTTACTGTTTGCAATCCAATCAACTCATCCCAGTGTTTGCCACGCACTGATTTTTTACAACAAAATGTAAACTCCACCCTTAACGAAAACATGGAGGGCGTGTACTCACAAGGCGGGTGTTTCCTATGGAGAGAATGAAGTCAAAGAAAGGCTCCAGGCCGGCTTTGACTGCAGGAGAGTCCTCCTGGATCTGAAACAGGAAATCACAACAAGCCTCATTTTATTTCGTTGATTTAACATTCAGTGTTTTGTCGCCACCTTGAGTTAAAGGATGGTATCACACTATCCAGGCTTTAGTAAGGGGAGGGGGGGCCTCCTGTGTTCTGCAGAGAAATGCATCCCTTTTGAGAATTACATGCACCTTGCATGAGAGTGCAAAATATGACAGACACCATTTCTGCACTCAATCTTAAATGTCCTCTACAGACACTTCACAGTTTGGAGGTCATCAAAAATAAATCTCAGACAAAAATCCTCTTCTAGCGAGTCTGCAGAGCAAAAAGAACACTTTACTTAAATAAGTGTAAACTTTACAGGTGTTGTCATCACTGATCTGCTTCCCAGAAATAAGATTTACACTGTTTCCAACACTTCCGTGAGCTGCATGCACTTCTTGGCTGGGGGTGCATTTCTCGTCATAACACCTGCACCCCCAGCACAGTGAACAAGTTGTTATTTAAAGTCACGCTTCGAGATTTTCCACATTGTGCATTTTAAACAGCTGCAGTCTCGTAATAAGAAAAGCTGAATAGTTTGTTTGGGCGCGTGCCAAATGCCACCTCATCATCATGGGCGGACACCATGACAGCTGAGCACGAGTTACAACTCCAACCACACTGACAGTCACAAACCTGACAGTCACAAACCTTCTTAGATATCTGCAGATATGCACCAGAGTTTTGCGTGTTGCGTTTTGCAGGTACATTAAAAAAGAAGAACATGTTGAGAAAGTGAGCAGTGCGTAAAGGCACCTTGGTGCAACGTACCCCGTGGACATGATATCCACAACTTGTCCCCCCGTCCGTCAGAAAGGAGCTCTGTGGCAGCCCCATGTCTCCTCCGAACAGATGTCACTGAGGTAGAGAGATGTTAGGTGTCATTACTGAAAGCTCCTCAGTCTGATTCGAGCTAGCTTAGCGCCGACACTGGAGGTAGACTAGAGTGTCAGCAGGGCGCCTGAAGGCTAGGCAGAGCTAATAAATAAAGACGCCAGAGCAATCGAGCTGAGCAGCGCTCGATTAGTCGTCCTGTGCGAAGGTTAAAGCTTTCGTTTGTGAAAATAGAAAATAGTGAGGCTGGTTTATAAAGTTTTAAGTCTCTCAAAACATCTTATTTCATTCACTTTATTATCAAATTTCTGTTACTGTTACTGTACTATTACTGTTTGAATAACTGTATCTCTATAGTGGCACAGGAGTGTAGTGCATTTAAATTTGAACTATATTTTGCCAGATTGCTGTTGGAGTTTTACAAACGCTCAACGTGTGTCATCCTCGTCCTCTCAAAGTGCAGTTAGACCACTTTGGCTGTTGGATCTGAACTTACATTTCGTGTTGATTTGGTTCAAAGGTTTTCTAAGAAGACCTGATTTGATCGTCTCCTGCAGTCAATGAGCGTCCATGAGATAGATAGATAGATAGATAGATAGATAGATAGATACTTTATTGATCCGAGGGAAATCCATGCTCGTGAAGAAACCCCCTGACTCTGAACGGAACAGGTCAGTCTGCTCACTTTCATTGATTTTATTCTCTTTATGATCATTGTTTATTTCTGATTGATTATGAATGTGTAGTTTTTTGTTGTTTGACAGAGCGACACAGAGAGGAACAGTGACGACAGTCATCTCTCCTCTCCACACACCCAGACTCCAGCAGTTCACACCGGAGCTGAGAACTAAAACAGAGTCCTTCCTTACATGCTTCCTTACACTTTAGAACTTTTAGTTATTTCCACGAGTTGTTGATCAGTTCAAACACTTATCTGTTGTTCGGTTTAATGTACCTGCATGTGCACACAGCGGCTCTTTTCCCACCGTGATAACAAATACAAGCTCCCATCCCAACATGACTTTGGGATACATCCAGGAAAGAACCACATTGTTGATGTTGGCACATTTCTGAAGGTCTTTCGGTCTCAGAGGGATATAAAAAAGTGCAAATCAAACATGCCACTGCTCCTAACTGCAACTCCAAGATGTTTGGGCTCGTGGCTTTTCTGTGCTGCGTCGGTGAGTAGTCGACTCTTTCGGGAGGGGGGGGTCGCGTGAACGGACGGAGAGGATGCCTCTGCTTCACTCTCTGCTCATGTTTAGGGCTCATTTGGGCTGAGACGCCCTTCAACCACAACGTGCACAATGAGAAGGTCATTGGAGGCAGCAACGCTGACCCCAACACCTGGAAATGGCAGGTAAAAACACAAGCATGACTTTTTTAACTTTTGCTGTACCAGTAAGTTTTTCTTTTCTCCCTCTCAGATTTCTCTCCAGTACGATTCATACCATGACGGCTCGTTCTACCACATCTGCGGAGGATCTATCATCGGCGGTTTCCACGTCATGACAGCAGCTCACTGCATCCTCAGGTTTGCCTCCTTCTTGCTTTTTATTATTTAGTATGTTCAATGTCCCAAACTTGAACTTAAACTCTGAGCTCGCTCATGTCTCCCTCCTTCCCCTCAGTATGGATCCTAGCAGTTACCGCGTGGTCGCCGGGGAGTATAACCTGAGCGAGTACGACGGCAGTGAGCAGTTCATCAGCGTGGACAGGATCGACGTCCACCCTCAGTGGACCGGAGAACTGGGCAATGGGTAAAAAGACAGAAAGTCAGACCCCCCCCCCCTTATGATCCAGGACGCAGTCTGAGATCCTCTAGTGGAGCTCTGCTGGCTGTTCCAACTCAAAGGGGGACTCTACCGCGTCAGAATCTGCAGAATCAGTCCCTCGTTTTTATTTCTCTGCATGATAAACTTGCTGATATGATTTCATTGCTTGCTGTTTTTTACTCTCTTTTAGAAATGACATTGCTATCATGAGGCTCTCTCAGCCCGTGTATGACAACGGCTTCGTTGCAATCGGCGAGCTCCCGCCCCCCGAACAGATGCTCCCTCATGACTTCACTTGTTACATCACCGGCTGGGGTCTTATGGACTGTAAGGAGACACAAACACATACCCATAAGGGGGGGGGGGGGGTCCATCCTACATTGAATCAATGATCACTACATTTGATTTCTAACCCAAACACTCACCATCAGTTATGAAGTGGCTTCTTTGTAACTGCTTTGTGCCCCCTCGACTCTCCTCACAGATTATGGAAGCGTCCCTGACATCCTGCAGGTGGCGCCCATCAGAGTGGTGGAGCATTCGGTCTGCTCGCAGCCTGAGTGGTGGGGCAGCCTCGCTCTGAAACGCATGGTGTGTGCCGGAGGGGACGGAGTCATTTCAGGTTGCCAGGTAACGCAAACAAATGTTTACATCAGCATCCTGACACCGGTCTGCCTGGAGCATGTGCAAACACTTCAACTACAACAAATTTTACTTTTTTTTTTTTTAAAGTAGCACAAGTCTTTGTCCCCCTTCTCTTTTCATAATAACTTGATATCTTTATCAAGTCTGAATGTTCAAATGTAAACAGAGTTTTTGACAGTTTTGTCCCTTTTGTCTGGTTTGTGTCGTTTCCAAGGCCCAAAGATCGTGGAGGCGCGGCCCTGTAACTCTTGTCTCTCTCTCTCTCTCTTGTTGTTGTTGTTGTTGTTGTTGTTGTTGCTTCTGTCACAGGGCGACTCCGGAGGTCCCTTGAACTGTTTCACCGACGGAGCCTGGAGGGTCCACGGGGTCGTCAGTTACGGTCCATCTGGAATGTGCAACCAAGTGAGGAAGCCCACCGTCTTCACCAGAGTGTCGTTCTTCGACGAGTGGATCTACTCGGTCAGTGTGTTACCCTCGACCATGAGAGTCTGAACATCTCAGATTTCATCTGAACACTTCAGTTTTCCTGACTTCTGTTTCTTTGAATATGTTTTTTTTCTCTCCTCCAGGTTTCCCGCTAAAATCCAGAGATGGAAACGGGTGTTTTTCTCTCAGTTGGAATGAATCATTAAAAATAAAACATAAATGCATTTTATTCTTGTTGCATGGATGTGTGCTTGTAGCTCCTAATTCAACCTCAAGGTGGCGATAGTGTACCATGTGTAGCTTTGATAGCAGCCTGGCTCTTTTACTTCTCTCAGAAATGTGACGATGACAGGTTTGTGAATGGGGTCACAGTTCAAGTGTAACTGCTCAACAAGCAACAAAAGCAGAAAGGGTAAAAAAAAAAACCCCAACTCTGAGGTTTTGACCTCACGAGCTGCGAAACCAGTTCACACAAATCCCTCTGAACGTTGAAGCAAATACCAAAGAGATTTTACGCTCAAAAGCTCCCCGTGGCATCGAGGTGAACTCTTCCAGGAAAAGTAGAAGAAAGCCTAAAACATCCACCCACTTATTATTTCTCTTGGTGGTTTTAAAACGTGAGCTTCAAACAGTCGCAGGCCCATCTGGAATGTCTTTTTCTCTTCACGTTCGTGGCGGCAGTCAGGAGACTTCAGCATGACTTCATGCAAAGTGTTTTTCTTAACCATGGAGACTCAAAACCGCAGATGCATTCCTGTGGTTTACATGAAGGAACGAACCAAAAGAATGTGAATTTAACTAATGCGAGCCTTAAACACTCCAGGAAACAGAGGAGCATGAAGAAATGTTAGGACGAAGAGGCTCAATCAAATATGTCGAAACAAAAGAACCGGTGAGGGGTCGCCTGCCTTTTGGTCGCCTCTGAAGTGCAGAGGCGTTGCTTGGGGGCCCCAGGCTGGTATAAGGGGGCCCCTTGAGGGCTGACAGACTAAAACCAAAGACGTGTCCCAGAATGTGCAAATTCTGCAATGACAGAAAACCTGGCTAAGCACTGACAGCTCTCACTCTCGTTACCTTGCTTCCGGTTGCGTGCATTACTGCTGTGACAACCAAAGTCTGTAAGTGAAATTCGACGCGTCAAATTAAAGAAGAATTATCAGTTGATAAATCGTCAGGACAACGGCAGACGTGACGGCGATGATCGCTGGTTAGAGGGGCCCCAACAGCCTCTAAAATCGCCCCTGCAGAAGTGTAGCCTGAAGTTCACGTCAACAAAACAACACAAACAAACAAACACGAGGAGTCAAGAGTTTAGAAAATGTTTTTTTTTTTATTATTATTTGGAGGGACAGGCTGTCAAAATGGCTTAGATGAAAGAAACTGTCTTTGAACAGCGGGTTAAAGTGTGAATATGTAAAAAATAAAGCAGCTTTGTTTGCTCTGCAGGACCATTCAAGCAGAAATATGTACAACACAAAAGGCAAAAAAAGTAAGACACGTTCTTTGAAAATAAACTTTAAAAAAAAGAAGAAGAAGCTGTACTGTTATACATTACATCGAGAAACACTCACTGTTGCCATTTCTTCATGAGAATTGATGTTTTGTACAAGAGAAACAAACGTTTGCTTGCAAAAAAAATCAGTGCCCTCTTTGTGGTGTACGAACATATCGGATGGATTTCAAATGAATCTGAAGAAGAAAAAAAAAAGCAAATAATACATTTTTCCGATGTGCACGCTGCACTTTTCAAAGTATACAATTAATCAGAACAAGTTTTAACAAACAGGACCTGCATGCATAATTCCTAAAGGGTCCAGATAGGCTGCTGACAGCCGCAGAAAAGGGTGAGATATGTACATCGACTGTCTGGCGTCCTCAGCTGCTCACACAGGCCGCAGCACAATCACCTCTGATAGGTCGGCATCCGTCGTAAACGAGGAAGCTCGTCCAACTTTCAGGGCGTCACCGTAGGATTAAAAAAAAAACAACAAAAAAAACTGTATAATATATGCAGTTTTTTTACCCACGTAAAAGAGAACGCCTTCACGTGTGTCATCTCTAACACAGTGTAACCCGAGTCACAGACTGAATACAATCAAATTGATCTTTGCAATTTACTCGTTTTTTTTATTTTTTATTTAGTGGCATTTTGTGAAGATATCAAAGCGTAAGGCTGCCTATGAAAAATACCTCTGAATGCTGGAGAGTGATAACCTTCATAAGTAGACATTTCTCTATAATTCATATATCACAAAGGTTTCCCCCGCGGTGGAACATTTTTTACTTTCTTAATAATAAAATATTCAATTTGTCAGTGATTAGAATTCTTTCGTCCACCTACATAAATTAGTTACAAAATATTAGTGTCATTTTCTATGCTTACATTATAGGCAGCATTACATTAGCGCCATCATTTCCTCGTCTCAGTGATTCGGGAGATCCACAGTTTTCAGTCCCCAAAGCTTAAATGGAAGCACTGTGCACGCGCCCGGCGGCGAGGCCGGCACGGCTCGCCCAGTAAACACGCTCGGCCCGTTAAACTTCACAACAAGCCTTTTTCTTTTTTTTTTCTTCTTATTGCCAAAAGTCTTAAATTAAATAACTAAATGAAATGATGACATCATAATTTACAACTAAATAAAAAGTTAATGCGTAAGAGTATAGATATTAAATACTTTCTCACGGACTTGTGGTCCCGTTTCCCGTATCGACGCCTAAATGTGATATGGAAAAGAAAGGGAAAAAAAAAAGGGAAAAGAAGATTGCACTTTCAGGTAGAAATATCAAACCACAGTGCGTCTTGAGTGAAACATTATCTGAAATAAATAGAATAAAATCATAAAGAAAATAACTTAAAACAAGAGTAATAAAGACAATACAGCTTCTGAATGGTGCGAGCGTTATTTCCTGTTTCCTGTCCATAAATAAGGAACTCCATGTGTTAGCGTTGAACTGCTGATTCGATCCCATACAACAAAAACAATGCCTTTTTCATACGCAACTATGTTCACAGATAAAGTGCTGATCGAGGAGCTTTTGTTTGTTTCTTAAGAGGGATTTTCTTTTTTGTACCATAAACTTCAGACCCTCGGGAGGGATCTTGAGGAGAGAGAGAGAGAGAGTCTGCTAGCTTCAGGATTCAACACGGGGACGACTCGGCTTTTTCGTTTCATTTAAAGGCCATCACAGCAATGCTCACCGTACATTGCCTCCAAAAGCTAGAAAGAAAAAAAAAATCCCTGAGGTGTCACATTCAGCTGTGTTGAGATTCCCAACCTGGCCCCCCCGGATTTTACGGTTAAAGATGCCTTTTTCTTTTTCAGCACAAAGGTTGGTGGTCTTCGTTTGGTTCAGAGAGCTTTCTTAGGAATCGAGAGCCTTCATTGGTTTTCTACGGGCCGGGTCGAATTGATCTTTTAACACTAGCTGCCATCTCACACAGCGATCATCCCCACACTGCTTTTGCTAACATTTTGAAGGCAAGTCTGGAATTTGAACATTTATTTAGGCAAGAGGGAAATCGCAACTTCCTCAATAATCTGCTTCTTATGTGCATGTTCAGTCCCCTCACAGAGAAACCCCCCCCGCCCCGCCCCGCCCCGCCTTCCCCATTCTGTTTAATTATGTCAAACTTTCACAGACTCCATCACAGATAATTTCATGGCTTCCTCCAACAGCTGATTGTCCGTAAATGTGGCAGGGGGTTCCGGGACAGATTCTGAAAGGCCGATGAGCGACTCCAAGAGGCACGTCCCCGGGTCGCTCACGGGCGGGAGGCTCGGGTAGCTAGGCAACTGAAAGTGGAAAAAGTTGTCCATGTGTTCGTACTCCTTCAGCGAGTTGTAGAGCGAGCTCGGCCCCAAGCAGGGAAATCCATCAAAGAACTCCAGATCGGACTCCGATGACAGGCTAAGGTCCATGTTGTAGCTGGCTGAGCGGTCCACGGTGGGCGATGGCGTGCGTGGTACACTGCTGCTATGAAATAGTGCGTTTCCTTGGTTGGCGTTATCATCTAAAAGTTCTGAGATGGCCATTGCTCGATTGTCTGTGTGATCGTCCAACAAAGCAGCTTCTATATTGTCATTCTCGTCTGCGAAATCGACCATGCTGAAGCTTCTGAAAGCCTCTGTGGACGTCTGCTGCTGCTGCTGCTGGTCTTGCCGTTGATCTTGGCGGTAAATGTCTTTACGCTCCCCGCCGTCCCGGCTACTTCTCGAGCAGTTCTCAGTATCGCTGAAGCTGAGAATGCGACTCAAGCCTTTCTCGTCCACGTCCAGCTGGGTGCGATTCTCACACAGGCCCTCGCCTCCTTCAGAGTACTCGCTGTGGCCGGACGAGTCCGAGTCCGTCATGTCGCTGCTGCAGCTGTTCTCACCGGCCGCCGCCGCCTGCTCTGAGCTGAAGGGAAAAGAGGGCACCGGCGGTAAGGTGTTGCCCCCCGCTGTCGAGTTCTCGTCTTCCTCCTCCTCGGTGCTCGACTGCTCCTCCAGCCTCTTCTCCAGCTCCAGCTTCATGATGGTGTGGATGTAATGCGTCTGTACCCGGGTGGAGTTAAACTCGATGCGGCCCTCGATGTTTCCGCAGCCGTCCTTGGTGCAGCCACACGGGAAAGAGGAATGATCCATCTGTGAGGTGCAAAGAGAGTTTGCTTAATTCAAGTCAAACACATGCCACAAAAACATGCCGAACTGCTGAACGTCTTCTGAACTCGTACCTGACATTTGATACCAGCCAGGCTGCAGCCACACGTCTCCGGCTCGCAGAAGCCCTGACAGTCGCAGCCGCAGTTCTCCCTAGAGATCCTCAGGTCGTGCAGCTGCCTCTTCTCCTCCTTGTCGATCTTCTTCACGCCGGCGGCTTTGAGCAGAGCGTAGCGACGTTTCGGTGCGTAAGGCTGGAGGAACGAGCCCTCCTCCAAGTTGGTCCCAGTGATGTCGATCTCGTGCTCTGGGATGTCGTCCACGGTTAGACGCTCGGCCTCTTCGTTCTCTTGAGTTCCGTTCTTGGTCAGCTGAAAAGAACAAAAATTTAGCTTTTATACTTTTGCCAGTCAGTTAAATCCTGAACCACTAAGATTTAAGGTAAAGTATCCTGAGTCAACTCCTGGTACTAGTATTGGTATTCGTGACAAAAAACTACTTTTCTCACCTTCAGTTTTAGAGCCTCCAGCTTCTCCTCTCGGAGTCTGTTGAGGAACTTTTCCCGGCGCAGGAGCCGTTGCTCCACAGCGAACTCGGCGAGCGTGTACGTCTGCAGCACGCTGTGGCGCTGCATCATTCCCAGAGTGCATCCTCCTCGACTGGGAACGCTGGTGAAGCCTTGGCACCGGGGGAAGGAGAACACCGTCACCTGGTCAAAGGTCACGTTGCTTCGCCGCGCCCTCTTGGATTTCTTGAGGATGGACGTGGCTGTGGACGCAGAAGAAGAACACTTAGAACATGGTGCATTGTTTTAAAACGCTTCAGTTGCACGTGTCTGCCACTAGATGGCCCTATCCTCCATTACATGGAAGAACAGAGATGAGCACAAACCCTGCAGTAAAAGGACACCCCTCTGATTCATTGCCCTCGTCTCCAACCAAGCCTTATCATGTAGCCAATTAAAAGAAGCCGCTAACAGGAGTCCAACACCCTTACATCCTGTAAAGTGAAACCTAAACCGCCGAGAATTCCCTCGGCCTCGTTTCTTGTCCTACTGCACGACACAAAACCACCCAACCCAGGAATTTCCCCTCGGTGGCGGACACAGGAGGAAGCAGAGCTGCCAGGATCACACTGACTGGTGAGTTAATGCTCGGGGCTTCCGGAGGAGCTGGAGGGTGGAAGTCAGCTCTCAGGAGGAGGATATAAAAAAAAAAAAAAAAAAAAAAACTGCCCACCCTGCAAGCTGAAAATCCCCAGAAATGGCTCGGTAACTCAGAAGAGTCAAAGGTTGCCTCTCTGCTAAAAACATTCAGCAACCAGACATCTTTCTGCACCCAGACGGATACAATAAAACCATATGGGAATCCAAATGGAACCATATGTGGGAACAAGCTCGATTACTTCCACTTTATTGTATATTCCACTTCCTCTGCCGAGCAATATGAAACACGACTTCTGAGTCTGCTTGAAGACAGTGTTTTCCCCTGCAAAGCTCGACAGTTATTACAGGAAAAAAACAAAAACCGATGGCAGTGCTTGGAGGGGGAATTCCTCGTAGACTCTCATTTTCAAGGCTTTGGCACTTTCTGGCGACACACCCTGATCAAACTGCTCGTGAAAGTTGCAAAACGCCAACGGAGAAAATCTGTGTGTTTTCTGTGACGTGCAAGGCTCAGATGAAGAAGAAAACACAACCTTTGACTTCGACGCAGCTGCACACAATAGCTTTACTATGCGGTGTAATCAGTGGCTCGCGGTGATGGAGATGAAACAAAGTGCCAGTTTCAGCTTCACATCCATCAAATCCAGTCGGGCTTACAACACCTGCAGGAGACAAATGACACCGTCTCCGCTCCGTCTAAACGTTTTCCTGGCTGTTTCCCCTCTTTCACTTCACAATGGCATGCAACTTTCCATCCAACACAAACACCACATTTATACTGGTCTGCTCAATCTGCTTTCTTTTCTTGATAGGCCAATCCCCCCGTTTTTTGTATCCCTTCACCCAGCCTCTTCTAGCACCTGTGCTGGGTGCATGCCCAGGCTTCAGACAAGGCTCTGTGTGTTCCCAGTTGTGGCAACCTGCCAGCTCTTTCTCCTGCTGGCTCTCTGCCCCTCCATCCTGGAAACCTCACAACTGTTTGCCCTTCTCCCCCCTGCGATCTCTCCTCAACCCGAGCGACCCTCTAAAGGCCAGCACAGGTCCAGACAGAGACACACTGAAGCAGCGCTGCTCGACTCGTCTTTTGAGGGAAAAGCGCTTTTTTTTTTTTCTGTCTGCAAGTCGCTGGGACAAAAAGTTGTAGAGCCAGCCAAGGTGAGCAGCCACTGCATAATACGATTAGCCATTTTGCAGCTTTAGGGCATGAAATCAAAAGAGGTATTCATTGCAGAAGTCTGAAATCATTTCTGTGAAGTGTTTCATGAGCTGCCAGCTGCCTAAATTCCTTAACTCTCCTCCATTTTTATGGCTTGGTTATCAGAGCCCTCCACGGAGCAGTAAAGACGGGGCGAGCGAGTGCTCTAAAAAAGCATGTAGCATCAGCTCGTTCTATGATTTACCGTCACAACAAGAGGACACTCACTGTTGAAATGTGTTGCCGGGGAACTGGGGTTGCTTGGAGTGGAATCGAGGGTGTCGGAGTAGCAGCTCTCCCCCTCCGAGTCCCAGCCGGAGCAGGCCGAGGAGAGGGAGGAGGGCGAGGAGTAGCAGGGGTCCTCATCCACCTCCTCAAACTTCCTCTTGAGAAGCCCACTCATTGCGTCAGCGCGAACAATCTGCCAAAAGGAAAAAGAACAGAGCATGTGGAGGGGTTATTAGCAAACACTTCAGTGCTGTTTACCTTTACAATTTCTTGAAATATTAAAGAAGGACAAGCAATGGAAAGGGGTTAACAGTGCTGCATGAAAGGTATTGTGCACACACACACACACACACACACACACACACGCAGAGTTGTCGGTACAAGCGAGTCCTGTGCTTGGCCATGTGAGACCGTAGGCATCCAAATCTCGTGCTGCACTCAGCTGAGAGTGGAAATAAGCCACGGCACAGGAAGCAATCAATCAGGCCTATTCACATAAGTCAACAATTACTGGACCCTTCGCCCTCTTCTAAATCCCATCAGCACAGCAAATGCATTGATTAGACAGAATAAACCGAGCACAGAGGTGACCAAACTACGGAGACAGGGACATTTAATGTCAATCATTAACTTTAGGCAGCAGCTATCAGATTTCTGAATCAAAGCAGTGTGCCAGCGTTTCCTTCATTGTAAACATGTACAGCTACGCACAGTTAAGATGTTTTCTTATGCAACTCGTGCATGTGTTCTTTCAGCGCTCCCGTGAGAGGGGCTGCTGGTTCAGCGATAAAAACAATCAATCCTTTGAGTGAGAGAGAGAGAGAGACAGAGAGAGAGAGAGAGAGAGAGAGAGAGAGAGAGAGAGAGAGAGGCAGGCGGAGAAAAAAAAAAAGATCTCGAGTTCACGAGAAAAGGAGTGTCATTCAACCACTAATTCAAAAAACACCACCATCTGTAAAACAGTCTCTTTGTGATAATGTCACTGATATCTTTTGATCTATTCCAGCCAATAATTAATACTCTGAATTTCCCGTTCTCACAACTCGTTCCAGGAAAAGGAAAACCCTGGGCATGACAGATGAACACGGGTGTGTGTGTGTGTTTTTTTACGATAATGGGACGTAGATGCATCACCGAGCTCTGACGAACAACAGACGCAATTCTTCACAAGTTTTGGGAAGCACACTGCAAGAGAGGAACGGGTCATCATCGCAGTCCAGAGGCCGAGTTCTGAATAACTGAAAACAAGGAGGGACGGGAGGGAGGGAGGGAGGAAGGAAGGAAGTGAGGGAAGACATGACTGGGCTCAAGTCCAGCGCTGACACTCCCTACAATGATGTGGAATTGGAAAGTAGGCTTTTACTTTGCCCCATAAAAAGATCATTTCACCATCAAACTGTTTACTGTCTGCAGAATGACGGCCAAATCACTCCCAGCTGCTGCAGCTCCAGCATGTCATGAATGCACTTCAGTTTTTGTGTCACACTTCGCTGTGTTTCTACAAATATTTGCTTTGTAGCACCTATCATTCTGTCGCAAAAATGTCCACAAGGACAGTTTGTTTTGCAGCCTCAGCTCGTCTAGATTTTGAAGGATAATTGCAGATGTTTAAATCAGTTAAACGCACGTTCCAAACGCGGCTCAGAGACACCGAGCGGTCACAGGAGGGCGGCTAAATGTGTCAAAGGCATGTGGCGTGTACGTCACAACCTTCAAAAAGGCTTACCAGGAACTTTAACTAGCTGCATGCCTGGATGTTACGCAAGTGTCAGCAGTGGAGAAAATGGAGCAGGTATCCGGAGAAAGGGGTCAAGCTCAGCATGCAACAGGGAGCAATTATGCAAAACCAGTCGCGCCTTCTGACAAGGATAAAAGAGAAGTCAGAGTCAAGGGCGAGAGGCTGACACCTTTGTTGCAGCTGCTGTTACTGTTATTGCTGCAGTCAGATATTGTTGTCCCCAGTGCATGTATGATGAATGAATCACCTTGCAATAGGTCAAGCATGCTCTACACACTCTCTGCATCCTCTTAATAATGTGACCACCTCAGGGCTGCAGCGTGCTGAACACTTGCACGAGAAACACTGCTGCCTGCTTCCAATCCAGCAGCCAATCATCTCCGAGCATCTTCTGCAGATACGGAGAACGTCACGTCGAGGGATTTTGGGTTGAAACTATTTTGGAAAACACCTGGATCTGCATCTGTTGCTGTGTGTTCAGACAACAAGTGTGTGCTAAAAGGAGCACACATGTGTTCACCTCACATTTTTGCACACCCTTGCCTGTGGAATAAAAAAAAAAAAGAAAAAGAAAACAAAGCTTCGAGGCATCCTCAGGGGAGTGCAGAGCGCCAGCTAAGCAAAGTCTTTTTAATTAAAAGCTGCAGTGAGGCAGAAGTGGGAGGAGAGGTATGTGTGTGGAGGGGGGGGCCGTGGTGTCAGAACTGGGTCATTGTCTCTTGACTGCAGTCTACCTGACACATTGATTTGTTAATCCTGTTCAACGGGCAGAAACAATGGCGAGAGGTTAATCCTGGCGAGGGGGACGGCTTGTAGTCAATCTGGAGCTTCTCAGCTAGCTCAGCCTCTGCTCCCAGAGAGAAAAGGCCAAGAGAGCAGGGAGAGGGGATGGAACAAGGGACCGGGGGGGGGGGGGGAGGACAACAACCGTGCAACGCAAAAAAAAGGGATGTGGAGAAAAAGATAAAAGAGGACTCAGAGAGCTTCCTAATGCTTCGGATGGATGTGATCGGACAGCCACAGAGAGCCGGAGAGGGAAGGGAGCACAGCATGTTTTTAACGTGCACTAAATTATGCATCACTGTCATTCCATCAACCGCACACAGGCAGGCAGATAAAGGACGCATCCGCTGAGGTGCTCGACCAACCAGTTGTCACCGAGTTGGGAAGATAAATCTCAGGCGAGGAGAAGCAGCACACAGCTCGAGTCCGATGCATAACTATGTCAGTCCGCGGAGATGATCTTGATGCAAGCAGCTACGGGATGATGATATGAGCTCAGGGTGCCGATTCATACGACTCACCTTTCTATTCATGAATCCTAAATTATTCACAGAGGGGAGGACGCTGAAAGGTTCGAGAAAATCAATCCAAAAACATTTAAAAGGCTCGGGATCTAGTTTGAATTAAAATGTGGTTATTTATGAGAACAAACTTTAGATTTAGTTTTCTGAAAGTGTTGAGAGGGCGAGAACACATTTCTTAAGAGAAAGTAGAAGAAATGTTTAATGCAACCCAGCAGCCTGTTTAAACTGCCCACGTCTTCCCTGCAGCCCCCGACAGGACAGGTCACAGCTGACTTTGCCCCCGCGCTCCTCCTGTCCAGCATCTTTGCAGCTGAAACCCGTGTGGGTGGGAGCCACAAGTCGCACCAAAGCCAGCCAGCAGAGAGCATCTCCATGGCACACTGACAGCCCTGTGCAGTGTGTGAATGAGTGACTGACTGAGGCTGAGCGCTCATAAAATGTGATAATGATGAGCCGGGGAGTCTTCCTGCGTGTGTGGAAGCATGTCCAGGCAGGTTGCCCCCCCCCCCCGAAACACACACACACACACGTGGGCTTTATGGTATTGCACCTCTCACTTCCAGCTCTGTCCCGGGGAAGATGGAGGTAATTGATCAGAGCCATCAAGGTGTCGGCTGAAGGAAACACCAGCTCAGTTCTCAGAAGGACTCCACCTGCTGGAACAAAGCAGGGACGGCTGCTGCTGCTGTTTTCTCCTCTATGAGCCTGTTGTTCCAGAGCTGGCTGTGTGCGACCATGCCACAGAAACATTCTGTTCCTCTGCCTCGACCCGTGTGCACACGGACTCCAAAAAGTAGAGGTAGTGGGAGGAAATCGTACTAAACAAATAAATAATGTCATGTCTCCAGGCCACAGGAATTCCATTCTGGCAGAAACGCTCGAGCTGTAATAGTGGGAGAAGAACACAGGCTCTATCTAACCCAGATGTGTTTTCTGCTGTTAACCACTGGAACGCCCCGCTCCTATGAGACAACCAAGCCAGCTACCTTTATAGCCACACCTGAAAGGGGATTAGCTTGCACGTGGAGGTCACATGCCCTAAGCTGTCATTAATATGCCATGCAGGTCAGACTTAAATGACCAGGTGTTGCCTGCAGGATTTAGACTGTGTACTCTTGCTTATTTGTGTTAGTTTACCCAAATTGTAAACCGAGAAGGAAGACTGGAAAAAAAAAAGTCTGTGGAGAAACAACAACAAAAAAAAAACGTGCAGCTCTGACACACAAGCATGTGTCAGGAACTGTGGAGTGTGTGTTGAGAAATTCTCAAGCAAAAATTGCTTTGCATAACAATCAGCTTTAAGCGTGTGTGTGTGTGTGTGTGTGTGGAGGAAGGGAAGATAGGAAGGAGGGGGTTGGTTCAGGGGTCGTGCTCCAGTCTGGGACACTTGCAGTGAGGAATGCTGGGAGAGGACAAAGCAGATGGGAGCTCGCTCGCTCTCTCGCTCTCTCTCTCTCTCTCTCTCGCTCTACTGCTGTGTGGGAGACTGTCAGCAGACTCCCTGCACCCCCCTCCCCTGCTCCTCAAACCCCCTCACGTCTCCAGGCACAAAAGCGTGGGGCCGTTCTGCGTGACCAAAATGAAGCAGGCATGCAGACAACCTTGTCTGAACCCTGCGTTGCTGCTGCTGCTGCTGCTACGTCCTCCTCCAGCTGGGGAGTCAGACACCAGCAGAGCCAGCGTGCGAGCTTCCCGGGGTCGAGGAAACATACACTGAACGTGGTACACAGGAAGTGGCCATCCACAGTATGTGTGTCGTGGCTGACAGCTGCAGGAACAGCAAGGTTAGCTAAATACGAGATCAGATGATGGAGGAGGGAGTCAAGATGGATAATAATCCTCCAAATATGACACAAAGCTTTTTGTCACAGGATATAAGTTCAGGAAAATGCAACAGACTGGACTGAATGAAAATCAGAGGGGAAAATGAAACGTGTAGTATAAAATGGTGATAAAGACTTTTTTTTTTTTTTTTTTTTTTTTTTAAAGCATTGCACAATCCTGGGGGGGAAAAAGCATGCCACATGAAAAGCACAGCATAGCTGCTGCTGCTGCTGCTATTCCCTCTCTGTAAACAAAGGATCATTCAGCTCTCTCCAGCCTAATTCCAGAAAACATGATTCCAAAAAGGATCCGGGTGAGGTCGCGCTAGAGACGATTCAATTGGTTCAATCGTTTCTGATTCTTAGTCTGAGGCTCTTAAAAAGCTCCACGCCTCAGACTACATACATCTAGATAATAATGAATTAATAACAGCTTCTGATTGGGAGAAGACAAAAATCACTGGGGGGAAAAATCAGCTCAAATCGACGTTTTTGATGAGCCTATTTGAGCAGCAGGGAATACCAGTGTGGCGTGATAAAGAAAATGTTTTAACAATAAAGGGTCTCCCCACCTGACTGATGGAACTGTTACAGCTTCGCGCGAGATTTTAAAAAAACAATCGATCTTTATATTTGGCTCAACGTGTTCACATCGCGAGGCCAGGAAGATGACCCGATCACTCCACGTGATTAATGCTTATTCTAATGACAGCGGCCCCTGTCTGTCAGCTGTGTGTGTGTGTGTGTGCGTGTGCGCGCGCGTGTGTGCGCTCACATGTAGTGCCTTCAGGAGTCGCTCGTGTTACAAGAGGCGCACCAACACTGCTGAGGTGAACGAGAACAAGTCCAACACACAAAGCCGACCTCATAAACACTTCACACTGATAAATCCACAGCCTTTAAAAAAACACACACATACACACACACACACACACAGCGAAATGTAAAGCTGAAGCTCCAACACTCCCGGTGCGAGCTGTGAGGATATAAAACGAGCACCGTAATAATCAGAGATCGATACAATTAGGTTATAAAATCAATAAGTGGATGAATCGAATTGTTGGGATGTCGCCTAAATCAACAAATCATTTTAATGGAGCTCCATTGTCACGTTTTGTATCACCTGTGTGAGCGACACTAGTGAGTTAGTCAAACTCACTTTAGTATGTTAGATAATTAACCAAAACGACTTAAAGTGTCAAAGAAATCAGCGTTTCACATGAAACCGTGACAGCGATCCTTGGGCACATTACGCGTAAAGTAGTCCCTTTAAATGACACAGGAATAATAAGAAGTATGTGGCTCCCCTTGTTCTCTCTCTCTCTCTCAGGTTCAAACACATTCAATCAGCCAACAGCAGCGAACTCTCCATTCTGTTTCTACTCACCACCAAGTCGCGTATCCGATCACCATCGGTGACTAAATATCGCCGACAGGGAGAACAGTGGAAGTAATCCAAAACGGAACGAATAAACAGCGGCGCGTTGCTTTGCTTGAAGCCCGCATACAGACTCCACAGCTCTCGGCTTGCTATTGTCTCTGTGTGTGTGTGTGTGTGTGTGTCCGCTGTATACGGAGGCTCCGCACCAGCTGAAGCGCTTCCCTTGTCTGGAGCAGACTGCCGAGAAGCGCAGCCTTTTTCGTCAGTGGAAAACTCCCTCCTGGCGTCTCTGATCTGACGCAGGCGGTGACACAGGGAGGCTGCCCACGCCGCTTCCTGCCTTGTCCTCCCCACACACACTATCTGCCACTTTACAACCTGCGTGACAGTCCACAGGCTACATATGGTCATCGATGATGTTCATTTAATAATAATAATAATAATAGGCTACATGTATCACATTAGGACATTTCTAATCACCCTTCAATGAGCCCCTGGTGGTGAGTTTGAGAATAAACAAACAACATTAAGGCACTCTAACAGGAAGATTAGGAAAATAGAATTACAACAACAACAACAACTGAAACCTGTAATCCCAGAGTTAAAGTTTGAACTAAAGATATCTCTATCTTCTATTTGTGTTACACAAACAGCACAATGTGTAAGAGCCTCATCTGTTTTTATTATGGGCTAACTGGGAGGCTCTTTGTGGTTTTTTCTGGTTTTATTCGACCTCTTGTTAGTTGAGTTTTTTTGTCGTTTTGTCTCAGCTGTTGATTTTTAAAAATATTTTTGGGGGCCATTTTTCACCTTTAGTGGGTATGAAATATGGATATGATATGAAATGTTGTGAGGAGAGAGAGAGAGTGGTGGCGGTGTCATGCAGCAAAGAGCCAAGGTCGGATTTGAACCCACGGCCGCTGAGATGGGGCGTGCTACATAATCGCTAGGCTATCCACCAATTCTTGATTCTTTAAACAACATATTGAAGCCCATGTGGCGGGACATGCTTCATGACTTTAATAAATTAAAAAAAGGTGACACGTTACAGCAGGTGATAGATCGAGGAGTTTCATCATTACGCCGCTGCTCCTCGATAATGACGTGGGTGGTGTTGTCATGCCGTTTGGCGTGTCTTGTTTCCAGTTAAACAGCTGACTGAGCTGTGTGAAATTATGACTCAGTTTCTTTTTCAGGGAACACAATAATGAAGCAGAGAGTTTCAAGGGAAACAGCAGCCTTTTACTATAACAAGTGATCACAGCTACGCCTTCTTTAAAAACGCCTCCTAGCATGCCGCGAACACTCAGCGGATTCTGTAGCCTGTTTGAGTTTCACCTCGTGATGACAGTGCGCCCCCTGCAGGGACAGACGGGGATGTCACTCAGGCCTCGTCCTTTAATACTTACAGTCTGTGGTTGTGGTTGGATTTTAGCTACCATTGGAGTCATGTTCTGTTTTATATTAATCGAGTAAAGTGCTTTTGATCCGTTTGTTAAATATAAAATGAAGCAGCCACTTCTCACTTAGCTTAGCTTAGCTTAGCGCAAACACCAAAACATGAAAAAACAACAAATAAGCTCTGATGCACACTTGTTCATATCTGTGTCAAGTGTTATAAATGGATATGACAGAAACAGGTTTGTCGTTTTCATGAGACGTTTTGTCCTTCTGACTTCTTAGCTGGGAGCTGGCTGCATGTTTTACTTTTGACTTTTTTATCTCAGAAGAAAAAGATTAATCTTAAGCAGCATGCCAGAGTGTCTAAAGAAACACATGGATGATACATCTACGAGTGCGTGATTAGATTACGGATTCTCAGAAGGAATAACGACATGATTGAAAAACAACATCGATGGAAAGAACAGGATGTTTTGTACCACTTGTCAAACTTTGAAATGACTCAACCTAATTGCAATTTGTTGATTTCAAAAGGAGAATGGAAAATGGAAGATGTGAAACGAAGCTAACGCGGTAATTAAGATGAAGTATATTACTTGACTCTTGAGAAGCTGGAGGGGTGCACGGAGGGTCATTTTCCACGGTTAAGAAAGAAGTCTCCAACTGAATTCATGATTTTACGTCAGAACAAACTCTGAAATTCACTTTCTTCAGAAGCACACACACACACACACACACACACACACACACACACACACACACACACACACACACACACACACACACACACACACACACACACACACACACACACACACACACACACACACACACACACACACACACACACACACACACACACACACACACACACACACACACACACACACACACACACACACACACACACACACACACACACACACACACACACACACACACACACACACACACACACACACACACACACACACACACACACACACACACACACACACACACACACACACACACACACACACACACACACACACACACACCTCCTCTGCTACACTCCTCTCAGGTATTTACAAGTCCTGCGCTGCCGGCTGCGCGCACGCTGACATGTTTTGCTTTCACTCTCAGCTGGACCTGAACACTGAGGCGAAGTGTTCTCCCAACGTCAATACAGGTGCTTGACTCAGATATTTGGGGAGAGGTCTCCTAAAGCTGTGTACATAGAGCTATGCTAATTGTCTCCCGCTAATAAAAAGGGCCCTTTCTCACCAGCCTGTTGAGCCTGAGGGGCCTCATTTAAAGAGGCAAAACCAGCACATCCAGCCCAATGACAGCAGATACAGTCCCATTACTCCACACAGGGTTTCTGTTTCTCAGCTGTAAGTAACACTCAATGAAAATAACACAACATGCAATACTGACCTACATGTGTGGCTTTAGTTGTTTGCAGATATTTGCTCTGGAGGTGGTAGTTTCACCACAGCCACAAATTAGCATTTAAAACAGGAGTGATGGGCTTCGTGATAATGAACGTGTGACTTCATCATCGTCATCGTCAGTAAGGTGAAACTTTAGGAAACACAAAGAAGACGATGTGTGACCATGAGTGTGAAAAGATTTAGTCACAGGGCGATTTCAACAGTTCAGACGCAGGACGTTTCTCCAAGAGCGAGCTAAATGAAATGAGCAGTTTCATCACCGACTGTCGCAGCCTGATAAACGCTCATCAAAATGAGAACTGAAGGGGGGAATTTGAAGCGTTATTGCAGCCTTTGTGGAGTTGGGAAGAGAAGAAGGTGCAGAGAGAGAGAGAGAGAGAGAGAGAGGGGCTGAGGATGTCGATAGGTAGTGTTGTAGTGAAGACCACGAGACGTACGTGAGACTTCTCAGAGACATTCAGGGTCAAGACCAGGGCAGGGTGAGACTGAGATAATAAATATGACAGAAACTTGTGTGCAGCGGGCGTGTCACTCTCTCACTCACTCACTCACTCACAGTGTTATACTTTAGGTGAGGCTGTGTTAAAGCTCCAGTGTGTCCAGACTGACTCCACCCAGTTAGCTTCCCCTGTCGCCTTGCAACTCTAAAGGCCCAACAATGAAGCATCCACGACCCCCCCCCCCCCCCCCCCCCCCCTCCGACCGTCACATGAGCGGCAGCAGCAGTCACGGCCATTACTGAGGAATTCATCTCTCTTCACTCAAAGACACCTAATAATCAGCAACATTAACAAATAGTCCTCTGTGTGACGAGTCGCAGGGAGCCTGGAGACATTCTCCCTCGCTCTGCCTCCGCCGCGGTTTGGGTCGGAGGCAGAAGAAGACTAATTATAGCAGCAGTGTGAGCAAACATCAGATCCCTGACAGGTTCAACAATGTTGTTTTGATGGACCAACATTATGCAACAGGAAAATCTAAGAAGTGTGAATACTTGTTCTTGTGTTTCAGGTCTTTGATGAAGTGCCCTTCACAGAGTTCTCTCGAGACAAACAGGAAGTGTCTTGGCGGTGGAATTTATCCTTTCTCATGTCTCCTCTTTGAAGTCCCCTGTCCGGCCCGTCGGTTCTCCTCTTCAACGAACACGGAGAAGTTCCAGGGAACAGGGCGACTCACACATGTTTACCCTCTCTTCTTCTAGTAAAAAAAATGAGCTTCATGTGCTTGTGTGTGTGTGCTTGTGTGTGTGCTTGTGTGTGTGTGTGTGTGTGTGTGTATGAAGGATGGGGGGATGGTAGTGCCAAAGCCCCTGAATCAGGCCGGAATACATTAAGACCACTCTCTTTAAAAGTGTGCCAGAGAGTTCACGGTGGAAGACGCCCCTCCAAGAGCACAATAATGGCCTTCAATGCTTTCCATCTGCGGCGGGAGAGAAAGGCCCGTGACTGCACGTGCTGCGTGGAGTGCAGGGACTCCACAATGTGTCAATTTAGAGCCATCAGAAAAGTGCTCTTATTCACCGTGTCCACGTCATGCTCCGGACGGGACGCTGGAAGTTGTAACGACGCGAACGTGTCTGACAAATATTTAACGTGTTTCCTCTAGAACAACAACAATGACGACGGGTGACACGAATCATGGAGATACATTTGACGATGTGTCCAGTTTAATGGTGAAACGACTTGAGCTCGTCTTCTGACTACTCAAAGTGCTTTCACGCCGCAGGTCACACCTCCACATTCACACCCTGGCGTTAGAGGCTGCTCCATAAAGAGTCCATCAGTATTTACTAATCCCATTAATACACATTCACACGCCGCTGACGAAGCAGCATGAGCGCTGGCTGAAGAGTGACTCACTCACACTCGTCCCCCCCCCCTCTCCCCCCCGCTAGCCTGCTCTCACACTGCTCCACGACTAACCGGGCCCCTGCACCGTTAACCTCTTGTGCATGACGTCCGAACACAACACGTGCATGGCAGCCTCACAGATGTAGAAAACACGCTGTGGAGTCTGAGTCAGCACGACGCAGAGCGTGACAGACACTTTTACTGACTTGGTGGCTTATTTTGATTTGATTTGATTTGGATACAGAAAGGACTCTGCAGGATTCCTCAACATGCTCGTGCTCGTGCATGAGCAGCTGCACCGTGCCAGGGGACCAGGAAGTGTCCTGTGCATGAGCATGCATAGTGTTACTGCAATAGTGATACCAGCACGGTGATTAAGCCTTTCCTGTATTATTATAAAACAGTAAGTGAAGCTAGTGTCTGCTTGTGTCCCTGCAGCTTTTCACCACTGCACAAAGAAAGATTTAAAAATGTTACAGTGTCAGGTAAAATGTTCAGAAAGCTTGTGCTGGAAATACCCAAAGTGTAAAGTGAAAAACAACATTAATAGAAGTTGAAAGGGTCCCCTGGAGGAGCGACACACCAGATGAGACAGTCTGATGTTGTTGTTTCTCTGGTCAGGCTGCAGCAGACGGACGCACCGGGGCTCAAGGAGAAGGGGGGGGGGGGGGGGGGGGGGGGTGATTGATGGCTCCAGCTGTCCCAGAGGAGAGGAACACAGGCAGACAGCTGGTCACCTGTAGCCCCAGACACGGCATTGTGTTTCACTGCAGAGGGCAACCAGTGCAATGCAGAGTTCAAGCCAGTGTTCATGACAGCAGAGAAAGCGGAGAGCAGAGACTTCAGGAATCAAAGAGCGCTCGAGGAAACCGAGAGGACAGCGTGCACACAGCTCACGCTTTTGGCCTTTTGTTAACAACTTTAATTATCTGATCACCTGCACTCCTCTATAAAGCACCCAGCTTTTTATTAGATTAGAAAAAAAAAAAAAAACATGTTGCAATAAGAGATTAAGAAGTAAAAAAAAAAAAAAGGCTCCGGATTAATCCAGAAGCAAGAGGAGAAAGAAAGAAAGAATGGGAGAGAACACCCTCCCCCCTTTTCCTCGCAGGAAACTGTCGACCAATCAGCACGCAGAGGAGCTGGTTTACTTGGAGACCAAAGAATCTGTGTGCAGTGATATGACATCATCAGCTGCCCAAGGAGAGGTCACTCTTTCTTCTTCTTCTTTTCTTTTCTTACACCTTTAGAGGATGAGTGAGTGTTTTCCAGGAACGAGTTCGGAACAAACACCTTTTTCAAGAATCTAACAAACCAGTTTTTCCACTTTAAAAAAAAAAAAAAAAAAAAAAAAAAAAGTTTTACTTTGTTTAACAATGATTTGAAGTCATAATTCTCGTTTCACTTTTAGAATTGTCTGACTGAGTTTGAACAAATAAAAACTGTGAGTTTCAGTTGTTTAAATCAGAGACAGGCACGATTTGGTCCATTTTTTTTTCCTTCCCTTCGTCGCCGCTACACTGACTCAAAAAATGTTCAGTTTTCAATGCTTCCATTCATTCCCTTACAGACAGGCACTACTATACGCTTATGTTGCTCTGGCCGCATACAGTGTGTGTGTGTGTGTGTGTGTGTGAGAAAGTGTGTTTGCTCTTACTGTGTCTCCATGCCGTGTGTGTTTAGCTTTAGGGAGAAAAAAAAAAAAAGCTGCCAGTTTGTGTTTTGTTTACTTGGCAACGTCACCGTGCAGTCTGACTAATGCACTCTGGATTGTCTCTCTCTCTCTCGCTCGCTCGCTCGCTCTCTCTCTCTCCCAGGATGTTTGTTCTATGTTTTATTCATCACTATGATGTGCGATAGACTAACCCCCCCCCTCTCCTCGACATAATATTATTGATTAGCTAATAGAGTTTCAAAAGAGAGGCCTCACTCAATGCATCAAACATTAAGAGTCGCTTTCTTCTTTATGTAGATAATTGGATTTTAAGAAAGTAGCTCTGCATGTTTCACTGCAAATTAATCTGCTGAACGTTTTTCTTTATGACATAATGAACGACAAAAATCCTCTGCAGCTGAATCAAATCAGGTCGTTTACAGGAGCGAGCTGTAGAGAGACACATTCACACCTCCAGGTAGTTCAGAGTCAGCAGGTAACCTAACCAGCATGTGACTGCACACAGAGAGGCTCCTGTCAGACGGGGATTCAAACCAGCAACCTCCTCACAGTGAGGGGACAGAGCTAACCACTGCAGCACTGTGCAGCCCGACAACGACGAACCACAAACTAATTCAGTTAGCTAAAACAAGAAAACAAAGTTCAACAAGGCAATTTTTATGCATCAATTTAGTCGACCGACAAGAAATGTATCTGCGTTTACTTCATAATATATTGATCGCTTCTTTTTCCCAGCACAAACATCAATCATCTTTGAGTCCCGCTCCTTTATATTCGATTATTTTACCCTGCTATATAAAGAAACACACAATGTCACATATTAAAACTTAGTTTGATATCCTACATCCAACATGGAGCTGAGGCGGGTTTTAAGCCTCCTGACAAACCGTTACACGGCGCCCACCTGTCAATCAGCTCAGCTACACGCCTTAGTGTGAATAACTCTGATCCTTCATCCAATCAAAACTGATGAGTCATCAAAACATTCCCCCCCCCCCGTACAGTGTGTGTGGATGGAGACATGAGCTAATCACACCTATTTGGTTTTTTGAAGCAGGCTGTAAACATGTTCATGTCTGCTGTAAAAACAGGCTGTTTGAATGGGTGTGTATGTGACTTCCTGTGCTGCTGCAGCCAGCCTCTAGTGGACACTCCAGGTACTGCAGGATTTTACACTTCGGCTTCTTTTTTAAACACCGGAGGTTGCTGCTTGTTGTTCCCCACCCTCTCTCTCTCTCTCTCTCTCTCTGCCTGGTTTCTGACTCTACTCACCGTCCTATCTTTCAAATAAACCCCAAAACCAATTTGTAGAGAGAAAAAAAATCCCCATTTTGAAATCTCACATAAAGAAGATAGAAATGTGCAAATGTTTGGCTCTATTCCTTGAAAAATGGAAAAACAGCCAATTAGGAACACAGTGCCAATTCATCATTCATCATCAATTGTTTCTTCTCCAAAAGAAGCCCCCCCCCCGACACATCCGTAATCTTTTCATTAACGTCCCCTTTGTAAAAAGCTATTGAAATACTTGAGATACATTTATGAATCCAGATAATCTTTTAGTTTCTAAAACGCTGACATGAGACAGATGGCACTGGCACCTAGAATATAAATAGGCAGAATCTATTACTGCAGCGCTTTGCACGCTGAAGTGAAACAGGTCGGGGATCTTCACACAGTTTTTCTGTCTCTGCAAAGAAATCACGCCAACTTGAAAAAAAAAGGATGGAGTTTAATGTGGCTTTGGAAAGGTGAATGAAGATCGACACGTTTAAGTGAAGCGCCACGTCCTGCTCGTCCAATGAGGTCCTTTATTCCCACGACTGAGCGGCCCTTCACTTCCACACTCGCTCTCAATCACAGGTAACGTCATCACAAAGACTGGACGACCAGTGTGGACTCCTTAAGCACCATCACACTCAATCCTCCATCGCTGTGGAGCTACTGTCAGCGTCCAGACGGCAGTTTTATCAGGACACAACGTCTCTAAGAATTTACAGCCCTCGCTTTTCTCCCTGCATCGCACAGAAATCAATACCTGAGCTTTATGGCTACATAAGAGCTCTAAAAGATGGAGTGCACGCACAGATATTATCTCTGTTGAGTTCCAGGCGATGAAAAGAAAAGAAAAACCCTCGTCTGCTTGTTTTTGTTTCACTGCAGCACTTCCTCATTGAAATGTTTACATGCAAGACACGTGCTTTCAAAGAAGGACGAGGCTGAGGACCAGGAAGTGTTCGCTGCCAACGACTCCTCTGATACCAGAGATAATAACACTCACAATACAATCTTACATGATCGTATAAAGCTGCAGACATTGATGCAACGTTAGTCGAACTTGACTAAAAGGTAGTTATTGGTATTTCACAGCAGTTAAAACGTAGCTTTCATCCTGTGTCAGTGTGAGTGACACACAGTGAGTGACGGGATTTCACAGTTAAAGAGACGAAAAATACCCCGAAAAATTGCAGAAGCCGTTTCTCAACAGGCGGGTGAGAGTCCGACTGAATGAGATGGAAGTCCCTCGTCACGTCACACTCTCACTGACACAAGGAGAAGGAAACCGCAGCGCTGCCAAGTTTCCAGTCACAAACTGAGAACTTCCTCCTTTTCGGTGTCTCATTGTCTGTGTGAACATTTCTAAAGAAAAAAAACAAATGTGTGTGTGTAAAACAGAAACCTCATTTACCCCCTGACTTACTGAGAAATACATCAAATGTGTCTTGTTTCCCGCGTTAGCTGTCAGCGGGCTGATTTAAATATTCTGTAAATGTGTGGTTTTGTACTTCAGATTTCGTTCACATGTGGTCAACTTTAAAGTCATATGAAACATACAAGGCGGATTAATCAAACAGATTTGGAACAGGTTGTGGTGAAAGCAAATCAGCTGCATCATCAGTTGAAAAATTAGAGCGCAAAAAAAAAGTGATGCATCATTTCCTGCTCTCCGCGGCTGTATGCTAACACGTCTTAAACATCATATAAGGAGTGATGTGGGAACTTTATCGCCTGTTAAATAAACATGAAGATGCAGTCGATGAGCTTCTCTTCCCATAAAGAGAGAGTCACGTTTTAACTGTTTTATCTGCACACTAACCAATCAGCAGGCTGGAGTCAGAGATGAGGAAGTCATGCTCCCTGGCACCTTTGGACGGGCAGCTGAAGCTTGAGAAGCCGACTGCTTCCTGCTTCCTGAAGTTAGTTTTAGTATAGAAAGATAACCTTTAGATTATCCACGCTGGCTGATGACGCACTCACACTCGGCCCATTGTGCAGATCCCCCCCCCCCTCCTCCGTTGGCCCGCGCTCACACTGCTCCAGGACTAGTCGGGCCTCAGCACGATGGTTACCTCTCGTGCATAATGTCGTAACACAACAAATGCATGTCTTTACGTGATCATGAAGCGTGCTCGGGGGAACACAGAGGACACGACTGCACCTTAACTTTTATTCATTTATCGTCACAAAGAGCCACAAAACTCCTTTCTCGATAATGAAGGCGAGGATGGATCATACCGACATGTCCATGTTGCGTGCTCGTCATGTATCACGCCAAAAACCCAACTCTTCCCAGGCCAAGGAACCGAGCGCACTGAGCTTTAGGGGTCGTCCACGTCTTTTTGAAGGTATCATTTCCAGGTGTAGAGCTGCTGCTGCCAGGAAACGATTCATTTGTTTTTTTACAGCTAACTGGGAAACACTCATTAAATAATGTCATCCAGTTTTGGAGTTACTGTAAACTTGTGTTTGAAGGCATGTGTGCGTCACCTCCAAGCTGTTCAGGTATGTCGTCGGGCGACTAAATCTCAGCTCTCGGCTCCGCTGTGTTCGCTTGTCGTCAAACAAATTCAACCTGTGACGCCTAATGAGCGGACTTCTTTCACTTAATGCGGGCTGGAGGACAATATCGCACCGGTAATGGGGCTTGGGAGGAGCTGGGGGGGGGGGGGGGGGGGTCGGCTGGGGGACGTGCTCGGAGAATCAGCATCGCAGCACGCTGCTGTTACCACGGCTACAGTGACATGCGGGCCAACTGCAGGTGCCAGGCAGACAACAGTGAGGCCCAATTAGAGACCCTGGGAGAGGGGAGGTAATGAAATCCAGCCCCTCACTGACGTGGGTTAACTAAATAAGTCGGCAGTAGTTAAGTGTCAACACGTAAGATGACGGGGTGGATGTCAGGGCAGGAACCCCCCCCCCCCCTTTTTTTTATCAGTTTACTTCAGCCATTCTCTGTCTGTGTCTCACTTACTCTGACACAAACACTTCCTCAAATACACACACACACACACACACACACACACACACACACACACACACACACACACACACACACACACACACACACACACACACACACAGCTTCCACCTCCGGGCAGAATGGCCTCAGAATGTGAGAAAGGGACAAGTAGCACTGTTTACCGAGCACTACTGTCCACACATCCGTTCCCACAATGGCCCCATTGAGGGTGGGCCCAGGTTAAAGCCCATTTAAAAGGCTTGTTTAACACTGAGAAGAGGGGGCTGCATACCCGAAACCGCAGGGAAGGGGAGGGGGGGGGGGGGAGGGAGAGGGGATTCACAGCATGCTCCTCAACCTCCACCCCGGCTCTTTCTTCAAAGCCGAGCTTGTGTTGTGCTGACGATTCACTTTATAAAAACGCTGCACTTCTGCTTTTTTTTTTTTTTTTCTGTTTTTCCTGTGTAAAAAATGTTTTTGCACATCATGTCCTTGCGCACGTGTGAGAGTACATGTGGACTGTTTGAGTTGAGGAGAGGACAGGGGGAGGGAGTAGTTGTGGAGAGTTTGAGGAGGGGAAAAGGAGGATGGATGGGCAGAGGGGAGGAAAGAGAGACGAAAGGACAGCGAGGGAATATTTTCCCTCTCCAGCTCCCCTCCTTCCCGCCTTTCTCTCCTCCTCATGTGAAGGACAAGCCTGGCGGGGCTGCGGTCTGGCCCTGCGATTGTGTACGGCGCCTCGCGGTGCCTCACACAGGAACCCCATTAATCACTGGAGCAGGTCTCTCACTCCTGGACACAAAGACCCCACACACTGCGTACACTTGCACATGCAAACACACAAGCACACTGAGGACTTTCATTTCTACTTGTGGAAAAAAAAAAAAAAGAGCAAAGCGAGGGGACGGAGAATCTTGAGCTTTTTCATACAAATACATGCAATTATTTCTAAAATGTTTTGGCAGCAATCTGCAGAGAGGGAGCTAAGAAAGGAATGCCAAACAGTTTGGAGTCACACCAAGAGAGCAGTCTCGAATCGGTTTAGCATTTAGTCATGGAGGTAATTTGTTCTAAAGACACAGCACAGTGCTGATATTAAAGAGACGTTAAAGTCTCCTGATCCTGTGGTGTCAAAAAGCTTATCTCAATCTGGAAGAAAAAAATTTAAAAATCTGATTTAATTAAACAAGCAAGCAAATAGCTAAAAATGACTCTGTGTCTTGGAGTATTACACAGCAGTGCGAGGACGTGCAGGAGATACACATATTATCCCACAAGTCAAGCAGGCGATGTTTTCCAGGTCATTTGCTGGAGAAATCCCTGCAGCAATTCTATTTCCATCGGCCGCCTTCAGCGTGAGTCCATGTGTGCACAGTCCATCTATAGTAGGAGCCGAGGAAAGGACACCGCTGAGGTCATCCCCTATATTAAGACCAGGGGCTCCTCTTACCCCCATCATGCACTGCAAAATATGAATATGGACTATTACATGATTACTGTTGCCATGTTGCAAGGTGGCTTCCCTTGATTTGAAAATGTGCAAGAACGTGTCAACATGTGCATTGGACGAGTGACATGTCTTTACATGCATGTGTATGTGTCCTACACGACGTTAAATTTCCTAACTTGCAGAAAGCAAAGCTCTAAAACACCACATGCAAACAGGAGATTGCATTGATTGATAGTGCAATCTGCAGGTGGAGGAGGAGGAGCTGTAAAATGTGGAGTTGTCTGGCACACGAAAAGACAATCATCCATGTGTGTGTATCCCCCCCCCACCCCACCCCCCACACACACACACACACACAAACACCTCTCTCATACCTAATCCCAGCTCCAGCCGCTGTAATTTACTGCCCCATCAGTAACTAGCCATCGACAGGGAGGAGATGAGGAAGAGAGAGGGGAGAGGGGAGAGGCAGGAGACAGCGGCAGGCTGAGGGTCAATGGCTATATCGAGCACATAAACCCCCATGTAATGAGCAATATTTGTGTACCAGGAGGAAGGTCGACAGGGTGAAATGGAAAGGCAGTTGCACGTCACATGCAGACATCGCATGCTATTAGTCACAAGCTATAGATCTCATAAATGTTATGCATTGTTTTGCATGCATGTGAAAGCAAATCAATTTGTTTTTTTTAATGATGCGTTATTTATTTGGTTTGGAGTTTTGTCTGATATCAAACCTGCTGCTCCGAGATAAACGGAGATGAAAGTGAAAGGTAAGTTGCTGAAGAGGTTTGTTTTCTTCGGAGCGCCAGCGTTCACTTTAAAGTCATGTGTACAGAGTGAATCATTATCCTAATTACGTGTCATTGCATAATCAATGTGCTCATCATGATAAAGCAGATTAGCGTATGTTGAAAAATCATCCTGCATGTGGTGAGTTGGACACGCAAACAAAGCTTTACACTTTGCACTTTGGTCACCATGAAGTAAACACAACTTCATGTTAGCACAAACAAACAACAAAGTGAATCCAATCAGAGCTGAGCAGCCTGCGTAAACCCTTTTTTTTCTTTTTTTTTTTGTATTTAAAAGGGACTTCTTGTTTTTTTTTTTTTTTTTTAATGGAGAAGCTGAGGATTTGTGCAGAGATTAAGGCGGCCGGTCCCGTGGTGTGTTTGAGATTTGATGCACATTGTGGCTACTTTAATCATCTCGCTTCTAACCTGACCTCTCACTGCAGCAGTGCACTGCATGTACAGATGTATCCAGCAGGCCAGATTTTTCACCCCACACACACACACACACACACACACACACACACACACACACTCACTCATCTGGTACCCTCTGCTGGGATTGGCGGAGACTTAACCCCCCTCCCTTCCTTTTAAGTGATGGGGACTCAGGGACTTGGAGCAACAGCATGCGTTTCATTATGATTAAACGCTAAGTGAGGAGCCCATCAGTGACCGGGTATCACACTCCCAGGTGCTGTTAATCATCTAAACAATACACTTCCAATGTCACACACAATGGATCCATACGCACGGCCAATCAGCCACGAAACCTATCGGCGCCGTCGTTATGAAAACGACTGTGACAAGTGTTTTTTTTTTTAAGGGTGAGAATCAGAAAGCTAACCGATCTGAATCAATGTGCTAATGGCGCTGTGATACTCTAATTAATTAAACTGGTTAAAGTGAGCAGCGGCGTCCAAGAGCTTCCTTAAGTGAATTGTTTGGTGGATCAGGGTTGTGATTAGAAAGAAGATGTTGCTCACATCTGACACCTCCGTAGTGTTAAAAAAAAAAAAAAAACCTACAAAAGCAAATATGTACCAGAAGCCAAACAAGCAGGGTTTAGGAGAAGCAGATGTAGTTATTTAATAAAGCCCTGTAAGAGGACACGCGCATTAAATATGCAGCCTGTAAATCTTTCATAATCTAATAACGAGCCGTTTAAAAATCCTTTACAGACCGTTTATATGCACGCTCTATATTCAGTGTTGTTGCACACAAAAAATAAATAAATAAAATCAATCGAGCCGATCTTTAAAGATCCAGCTGGAAGAAGTCGGAGGATTTGATTTTGTTTTTGTTTCTGGAGGAGAAAGGCTTGTGACCCATGATGCCCACTCCACAAAATTCAACAACAGTGGCTTAGGATAAGAGGAGGCATTACAGAATAACATGTTTCCTTTCTGTCTGATTAATGCATCAGTGACAGATGCTGAGGGGATTAGGTCTAGATTAGTATCCTTTCCACCGACCCCTCTGCTTCCCTCTGTTTGCAATGCTGCGTTTTCCAGTGGTCCTTTTTAAGAAACAAACAGGATCAGCGTTCTCTTGTTTTTTTTCAATAAAGTCGGCGTTTCTTTGCTGCTTCATATTGTTTCTTTAGAACGTATCCCTCCCACTTCTACAAATTGACTGTTTGAGCTTTTTGGTCGTACGTATTGAAATGTCAAACTACTCAGCATTGTAAGAACAGACTTTCCAGTCCCACTCACTTTGCCGCTCTGTACTCGTCCTTTCTAAGCATGACTCATTATTTTATCTTTATTAACCTGACTCATCAGTCTCGCTGAAGATACAGGAAGTTCTTTTTATTTTTTTTTCTCCTCCAGCATTCAGCGTTCCTGGGCGGATTCTGCCGCCTGTTTAGTCACCGCGAGATAAAGCTATCAGCGTCAGGGCCTGGTCTCCATTGTTGAGCAGAACACCCATTCCCTAATGAAGTGCATGTAAGCGGCATAAAGGGACCAGGGTGTGCCTCTTCCTCCCTAACCTCAGTAACGCCGGTTTTCTCAGGGTTCCCTGGAACTGCATTCACAAGCAGATGTCTGCTGGCAAGGCCTGTCAGATAATGACAAAGGATTAAATTGCCCGAATCCCACACCACCGGCCCACTGTGTTTGTCTACCCTCTTTAGCTAACAATTTATGGGCTCGGCGGAGCCGCGATAGATCGGCTCGAGCAGCGTAAGCCTCAGAGGAATAAAGAGGGGCGCTAATCTGTGAGGAATAACTCCAAATCAGGGGAGTGATTTGGGATTAATAAAAATGCAAATTGTGCAGAGATGTGATGGAATGATTTTGTGTGTTGATTTCGTGTTGCGGCAAAGAGAGGACATCTTAAGCTTATAAAAATATATGTGCTAAGTATCCATTCTGGATTTAATAAGCAGGCAAACTATCTTTAATGTAATAGTTTAAAACCTTTGGATGAGGTGCCTGTAGCCTAGTGGTTAGTCTACTACCCCATGTACCGAGGCTGTAGTCCTCGATGCAGGCCGCCTGGATTCAAATCCGCCCTGTGGCTACTTCCTTCCCCACTCTCTCTCCCTCAATGATTTCTGACTCTGTCCGCTGTCAAAGGCAGAAAAAGCCCAACAAATAAACCTTTTAAAGAATTTTCAGGTGCCGTCAGAACACTGACTTCCTTTTTCAGGAAAGTGGATCTCGACCCCGGCTTTGTGAACCGCTAACCTAGCATAGCCTACATACGTAGCTATACAGCTAGCGTTGTTAAAGCATAATGGTTCAAAAAAGTGAAAAAAAAATGGCAAGCTGTTACCTCCCACTTCCACTACACTATCTAAATTTTATATTTGATAATTTTTATTGCTTCACATCAACAATGTGCAAGTGTTTCTGCTGACAAACACCAAACATCTGAGCATGCAACCGACAAAACTCCTGTTGTAGACTTTGACTTGATCCCCGCACAGCTGACTGTTTTGCACATTGTGTAAGCTGTGTTCTGGCCGGGCTCCAGCAGCAGTGAGAGTTTCTAAGGTCACTTGGATATTTGGACTGTGATCATTTGTCTGTAAAATGAAGAGAGAGAAAGCTTTGATTTCATGTATCAATCATAACTCATGGTCAGTTTCCCCAATGCTTTTGTTTTGTTTTTTTTGCAAAAAACTTCCAATAAAATAAAAGTGAATGACCTTTCTCTAAGGTGCAGATCTCAGTTTGCAATGTAAAAGGTGCATCTCTTGTGTTTTTGGCTTCTAAAACTCCTTCACAAACAGACTAATGGCAAAGAATGATCCTCAAATTTGATGAAGGAACAGGCTGTTTCTGTGTCTGTAGCTTTAAATATGTAAATGAGCTGTATCTGACCACGCCCCCTCTCTGGAAGGGCTCGGGTGTACTCACTGCTTTCTGGCTCCATGTCCTAATGTTTACGGTGAGAAGGCAGACTCAGAGGGCAGAACAAACACCTAGCTGTGGGAGTGTCACCCACCTGGGGGAGGGGCTACTGCCCTTTGTGATGTCATGAAGGGAACATCTCCAAACGGCCTGTTTGAGCACAAATTTTCTGAAAAGTGGAGCAGGCAGAAGACAGAGAGGATGGACTTTTCTCATCATTGGGGGGTTTGGAGACAGACTAGAGACTCATGTAAGAGTTAGAGAAACATGGTGAAGTTTATTTGCCATAATATTCAACTTTTAAATAAGCAAAAGAAAATCCCCCATAGACACGTTTTTTGTGTTTCATTCGTAAAATAAAGAGCACACTTCACACACACTGCTTATTTCACGTAGAGGATTTATGGTCAGACTGTCATTTGTGTTTATTTTTTAACGCAGAGTCCCTCTGTCTCCTGCAGTTCTTGCGGATCACCCGAAATAACACAGCGTTTGTCATTTAGGGATAATGTAGCTGTGTGGTGAAGGAGCGCCGAGAGGCAAAGCAACAATTAGAGAACTGTTCTCTCTGGCTTCAACAGGAGGCGAGGGGAGGTCAGTATTTTCATTTAGGGGTTTGGTTTGCTCGCCTGCGGTGTTATAATCAACTCTCAGGCTCTCAAAGTTGAAAGTCCGACATGCGCTCTCATTTTACAGCTTCTGGGAAATGTAGTGTTTATATATCTCTCACCTTTTTGCTCACTTGTTTATGTCCGTCTCTATTTATAACCCTTCAATGCATGATTTTTTTCCAACAATCAGCAACATTTTCCACCGCAGAGACAGGAAAAGTATCCTGACAATCCCTGACTTTGTTTGCAGTAAACTACAGCAGTCACCTGTGACCACGGCGACACTGGCAGCCAGCCAGAGGTGTGTGCGTATTTATCCGCACACACACACAAAATAAAAGACAGACAGAGAGAGAGAGAGAGAGAGAGAGAGAGAGAGAGAGAGAGAGGAGGGCCAGTCAGGCGCCTGTGTGCCTCTTTCTACACAGTCTGGGCCCCAGAGGAGGATTTGGAGGCCAGATAGGATTAGACTCCCTCTCTTTACACAACAGTGACGGGGATAAGGAGTCCACAGAGCTCAGGAGCACTGCAAAGCCCCGTTAATACACGGCAGCAGAAACCACACAGATGAGTACCTTAAACAGCTGAGCCCACTATGGCCATGTTTGGTTATCGACGCTCGGCTGCAGGATCACTGGTCAGTTATTCTGCACGCCGCACATTAAACCCGAAAAAAAAAAATACAACAACAAGTAACAACTTGTCATTGCAATTAATAAAAAGCAGGAAGTGATGTCAGTATTATAAACAATAACATGCTCGAAAGCATCACTTCATATAATCTCTCTCTGTTAGTCTTCTTGCTCATCTTTTCCCCTGACACACGCATTCCTCCCGCCACGTCGGCCTCCTTCAAACAGCAATTAATTTGATTAAATAAACGCATTACTTAGCAGCTCTGATAAATCACACTAAAAGAATGTATTGAATTGATTTGAACAAAGAGTTTTAAGCATTACATATATGTCTCCTTATCCCTGAATAACTCACATTGAGTCCCAGTGTGAGACCAGTCCCGTACTGGACGGGAGCCGCGCTGCCCTGCAAGGGTTCGAGCAGCGTTAATCACATTAAGACAAGCCTCTTGCTGCTGGGCTCGAATCTAAACTGTCAACTCTCTCTGAGCTCTGATAAGAGCTCCACAGTCTCTCTGGTTTGCTTCCCTTTGATCCCCTCGTATCACTGCCATCTCGTCTTCATGTGAGGCAGCACGCAGCACAATGCTTATTCCACCATTAGTTCGACTCGGTCACGAAGGCTTGCTCTCTGTATACATTTACCCTCGCAGGCTTCACAGCTCATCACCTTCTCTGCTTTCTTTTCCTCCTGCAGAGTGCATTGATCTCTCGACAATCTACGAATCATTGTGTCTTTTAGCTCAGTGTTGTTTGCAGTCAGTAATGGAATATCTCTAACGCCGTACGTACAATTTACTCATTCACAAACAGCAGATTCACACTTTAAGCAAGCAGCTAAAATGCAGCACTAAATCAATTAAATCATTACAGAGAGCTGGCTCCGCGCCCTCCTCTCACACAGGTCAGCATGTGGTGGACACTGTAGCTTCAGTGTTTAGCCAGCTCTGCATGTGGTGGACACTGTAGCTTCAGTGTTTAGCCAGCTCTGCATGGGTCTGTAAAGCTTTCTGCGTTCTAACTTCTCTCCATGTTTCATCTCCAACATTGATCCTAGTTTGAGCAGCTTTCTGCTGCTGGAGCTTATTAGAAACATGCAGAGGCTTTTTAGCTCGGGTACAATCACTTCTATCTGAAGCAGTTCCACTGCCCGCTTCCATCGCTGCAACACCTGTTCACCTGATAACTGCTCTCATATCTGGCAAACCCAGGGGCGTCCAAAACGGCCTCCAAAGCCCCGCCTACCTTCTCTGGTCCAATCAAATCCAGAGCATTCAGGAGCAGAATGTAAAGTTAGAAGGAGGACATACTGGCTGCTGCATTGTTGTCAGAGAAGCTTCAACACAGCAGGTTTCCTTCATGATCACACAGGAAGAGAGCGTCATCATTTCATTCAGAAAATATCTTACTGATTGGACCTCGAAGTCAGAGTGATGTGATTTAAAAATTCACATGAATTTTGGCGTGAAATCTTTCGTGCATCATGTCAGACATGCTAACACAGAAGCTACTTTAAATAAACGTCAAGCTGTCTTCTGTAATGGCAGGAAGAATCAGCCTTCAAACATGTATTAGTAGATATGTATGGACAGGGATGGATCTTATAATTTTACCCACTTCAGGTTAATCTGAAAATGCTGCTCAACTCCTCGGAACCATCCAGAAAAGGTTTGTTGGATGCCAAATCGAAAATGTCATGCCGCCAAATGACTCGTCGGTGGCAGAGTGCTGATGTTCAGTATTCCCTCTGACTCAAAGGAGAGAAGATTGACATGCAGCGATTTAGACGGCACTCTGTTGAGATTAGGCTCCTCTCACAGTCTGTTCTGCTGTTTAAGATTAGCAAAATAACCAACGGTGGACTGGGAGGACTTTAGTTAGGGACTGAGATGTACCCAGGGGCTTAAACGCACCACAAATTTCTCCCTTTGTGTAAAAAGCTGATTAGCAAGGCTTGCTCTTGAACTAGACGGGAAGAGAGAGAGAGAGCGTTACAGGGATGGCAAGCCGTGAAAGAGGAGGGAGGTCGTAAAGAATCCTGTTTCTGCCGCAGCAGACTCGGTTTTTACAGGGTCTCTGCCCCAGATCAGGGGTCAGGGGGTCTGAAGTGGAGCTGTGTGTCTGTGTGATTATTGAGCAGTGAGCAGAGGGGTCAGATCACGGCCACGGCTGTTTGTGAATAGGAATATGAAAATACGATCTAAAAAAAGAAAATGCTTTGCAGAGAAAGCATGGAAATAAGAGCTCATTAAAATTCACAGCTGTGGACGGATGGATGGAGGGAGGGATGAAAAAAAGGGAGAAGCTGTCTGCTCGCCTCTCAGTCTGCAGACCTGTAGATGTAGGAGAGAGAGAGAGAGAGAGGAGGGAGAGAGAGGGGAGAAGGGGGGGGGTGGGGTCGGTCAGCTGTATTTAGCAGGAGAAGCTTCCTGTGCGTGGGCCTCATGGCGCCAAGCGGGGGACGGGATCCACAATCCAACTTGCTGTCTCCACAAAACACCCTTTGCAACAAAACACACATGCATGCACACACCCTCTGGCACCGATTCTGCTCTCAATTTCCTGCCTGTAATTCTGGCTGCTGGTCAGAAAGAGAGAGAGAGAGAGATAGAGAGAGGAAAAAAAGCAACTTCCTAACAGTGAAAGAAAGGGAGCGGACAATCGCCCCCGCTTCCATCACGTGTAAATAATCAAGCTTCAGGACACATGTTGTACACCAGCAGAGGAAACGGGATGACTGAAGAAGACGTAAAGTAACTAAACTGTCACAACGCTTTATAAGTTACAGCTTCGTCCTTGTTGTCTGTGCAGGAAACGGCGTGTAGCGTCACGTCTGTATGAGCAGCTTCGGTTATCGATTCTTCCTTTGAAATGTACAAAGCGATTTCCCAATCAATACAGAGAATTCCCCGAACGTGCACAAACGTTATGTAACGATCATTTCCTGTGTGCATTTGACTCTGACATCCGTGGGAGGTTTATGGAAATGAGCCGGAGGAGAAGATATGTCAGGTACAAAGTCAAAACCATGACCTTTTTCATTTTCAACAAATATGGTCACGTCATCCTGGCAGGTCGAGAGCAGGTTTTACTGTTAACCATGTGATCCTCGTCTGGTGGGACAGGATCATGTTATCAGTGGGTGAGCTTGGAAAACCAAAGAGTGTCATGAAGTCGACCCCCCCCCCCCCCTTTTAGTTAATTTGTTTTCAATATAATGACAAACATTTGTAAATGACACCGACAGATAAGGCATCATTCTGATGAACCCGTCTCTCGACCTCCCACAAACCCCCCCCCCCCCCCCCCGACACACACACACACACACACACAATCAGGAATTAACAGGAAGTGCTTTTTAAACATGTTCTGTGACACGACTGAGGTGTTCTCATTAAATAAATCTGATTGGTTGAAAAACACATTGATTGATTTCTCATTGAGAGGTGGGTGTTGGGTCTAGAAGCTGCGCTGTAAACCGTGGTGACCTGCTGCACATCGTGTGTTAAATATTCGAGTGTGTGTTAGTGCATTAATATTTCAAAGTGCAGGCTAAATATAAACCACGGGGTCACTCACAGAGCGATGCGTATCCCACCATTACAACGACACTCTGTGATAAGTGAATCAAATCACCACACAATGCAACATGAAGAACAGAAACGTGCAGGATTCTCGTTTGTTTCTTCAGTGTGACTGTTTCAGTCGCCTGGGGAGGAAGTGACGGACTGATCAGAGCATCAACAACGTTTTTCATTCGAGTACAGCTCAGTCTGGTTGAAGGTGGCCGACGCAGATTTTAAAAAAACAAAACAACAAAGAGAGAGAAATGTTGCATTTCTGCCTCCCTCCAAGTGTTTCAGTGAGATTTATCCGCCAGCACAGACGTGTGAAGTTTCACCCTGTTGCTCATTAGACTCAAATACAACAACGCTTCAGACGATGTGCTTACACAAGCAATCTATAGTTGAGTCAAATCCCTCTCATTGCACCAAACACAACTTAAAAACAGCCACAAGGTGTTAAACCTCTAATTAGCTTGGCCCTTCGTTCTCACCCAGAATAAACAATCTTAGCGAGGACAGCCTTGTAATTAAAAACCTGAGGAACCTTGTGTCCACATGCTGTAAAACTAACGTTTATTTCTCCAGCGTCTCTGACTTTTATTCTCCGGCGCTGGCCATCTCCTCGCAGACGATTTCCTAATTCACGGACATTACAAGACCCAGAGGATGTTCCTAATTACAGGGCGCGTGTAAAAACCAAACCCAGCCCGGTTAGCCCTGAGGGGGGTAAGAACACAAGAACATCAGGCCGGAGCTGGGTTTTTTTATTGTTGCTGCCAAGGCTGAGGAGAAGAGCAGTGAGGAAGTCCTAAATCAATCCGGCTCACTGAGAGCTTCACAGTAGGACCGAGGCTGTCATCAACAGGAGGTGGATCTGTCACGATCAATTACAAAACCACAGGGAAGAGCTCTAATGAATTCTGTAAGCAGCCTTTGTCTCCTCGCTCTGTCTCTACATGAAGGAGAGCTGGAGTTAATAAACTCTTCATTTATACAAATAAACGGGAATAAATCACACGCTTTTTTTTTCTTCTTCCAGTTAGCAGTTATGATGAATATCGTCGACTTTTACTCCCAACAAGATTCCCTGAGACATCTTTTTTTTAAATGCAGACACTCTTTTGTTGTCAGCCATCAGCGCCACCAGCAGCCTCGTGAGACACCGCCACGGACTCTTTCATTGTCTGTGTTGCATCGCTGCAAAGAAAGGACGGGTGCGTGAACAAGCCGTTTAAAACCAAAACGAGTGCAAACATTTAGGGTGAGAGGAAGTGTTATGGAAGCCCAATTAGGTGGAAAGTTCGGCCATTTTCTTCCTGTTTTTGTGAACCCTATCTACCCTGACTCCACTGCATAATCCCTGAGAGGCTGTTTAAATGCAGACGCTCCATAAGATGCTCTTTCAGTGGCTGCAGCAGCCACATGAGACGCCGCGGTCTTTCATTGTCTTCACTGCGATGCTGCAAATAAAAGGAAGGGCGATAAAATGAGCTGTGTGGGAGACATCACAACAGAAACACTTGTGAGTGAGAACGAGGGTTATGGAAGCCTAAATAGGTCAAAAAGTAAAAGTTTGAGGTTGGCTTGTGGCTGCTTTGTAACGCCCAGGGTTCTCAGGGTGGAGAAGCTGACACAACAAACAAAAGAAGACAAACTGGAAACTCTCAAGAGTCGCGAACATAAATCCTCGGCTACAAAAAAAAAAAAAAGAAAAAGTTCAAAGTTCACTTTTTAAACTTCAGTCACGAGCATGTGAGGAGGAGCTGCTAAACTTTGCAGCTAGCCAACAGGTTGCTAACGAACGCCATGATCCGTGCTGATTTAGAGCAGTTACAGACCGAACCTAAATTACAATGACAACTTAACGCATTTCATTTAAAAAGGACAGAGCCAGCGCCAAGTGCAAGGACATATTGATTCTAGTGCAGCTTTACCAATGTTCTCCCCATATGTAGGTCAATGAGGCTGCAGACTCGCTCAAGTGCAGCTTCAGTCAGATATTTAGGTCACACCCCAATTACAGCGAGGCAGAGAGAAAGAGAGAGATATGAGCTCTGCAGGGGAAATATCTTTTCCCCCTTTTTTTCCCTCTTTTGAATATTATTTTGTAGATATTTTGAGATGGATGCCCTGGCAGCGGTTCAGAGCAACAAGCAGCAGTACGAAGCATGACAGCCCGAGTGATTGGGTTTGAAAGTGGACCTGTCTAGCCTCTATGCTAATGCTCTGGCTCCTAGACAGTCTTCTGCTGGCGACGCTCTACAACCCCTTTTTTTTTCTTTTTTAAGATGACATCACTATTCCTACAGGCAGGTTGACATCACTGGGAGAGCATGTTTGACAATCATAACAAGCAGCATTAAAAGCAGAGCACTACACATTTCCCCCCCTCATATCTGCATCTTGTCACCGCTGATAAAGCCCCCCCCCCCCCCCCCCCCCAAAAACAAATCCATGAATCCATCCTGCAGGCTGAAAATCACTGTGAGGGTTTACAAGAGGCAAAAGAATGTTGTCAGCCCTTTTTTTTTTTTTACCTCTCCAAGGGAAGCCCTGGGAGAGTAAGCAGCCTGAATGTAAAGTCAATACCATCATACACAAAGCTCTGCATGTGGTCTGTGTCAGCCCCGGGAGCCAGTCTCAGCGAGCGGGTGGGGGTGGATGGGAGAGCACATTTGAAATCCTTTGAATGCACAAAAAGAACTGAAGCAGATATGTTGAAGTCTGGAGTGAAAATGACAAACATGCTGCTGCAGGTGCTCCGAATGAAAAGTTTTTTTTTTTTTTTTTTTTGCTTTAAAGAACAAATGATAAAGACAGACAGTTGTCGAGGGGAAGGAAGGCAAGTGTTCCTGATTCAAACGATTGTGATTAGCGTGACAGATTTAGTGCATGGTGACAAGACGGCCCTGCTCTCTAATTGGGGGTTTTCAGCTCTGTATGTTATTTTAAACTAGCTTGTGATTATTATGGCAGAGTGACACTAACTCAACTCCCCCATTTGCTGCTGCCAACACTCTCATGGTTGAAGAAATTATTACTGCATGTACAAAATAAAATCGCGCTTACATCATGTGCAGTGACAAAACACATTTAATGCATTTTATTTAAAGGGGAAATATTAAGAAGATTCAACTTTGACAGTGAACATCTATTTGGGTAACCTGAGAGTCTACAGACCCACAACGTGAAATAAACCCATCCAGTCTTTTGTTTGTGGTCTGCAGGAGTCTGACAACACAGGGAAAAATGCTCCGTTTCTAATGCGCTCTCCTTGTGATGTCACAGTGGGATTCTGGTAAAAAAAACAAAATCCCTTCTCCTCCCTCGGTATCTCCACCCACAGCCTATTAAGCAAACTTTCATGCAGGTCCGCCATTTTCATTCTTGCGAGAGAGGGAGTGATGTCAACTGGGAAAACTCAGGGGGCGGGGCTTATTGCATTTAAAGAGACACACACACCAAAATGGAGCCTTCTGAGAGAGCTGGTTTCTACAGGGTCACAAACCTCCTCTGCTGCTTGATTCATGTTATATTTGGACCAAAGCACAGAAACACTGATGTTTCATTTAGAGCACAGGGGGACTGTTAAAAATGTACCTTAAAAAATGACAATATCCAATCGGGCCTGTGGGTCTTTTCCCGTCCCCTCTCTCACCCTGATTTCAGACTCAGTCTACTATCCTGTCTGTATGATAACGGCAGAAGAAGCCAAAAATCAAACTCTTAAAACAAGCCTTAGCCTCATGCACTCGGGAGTGTTTTTAGGTGAACTCTGGGGTTTCAGTTGCTTTATCACCACCTGCCACTCTGCACCACATAAACTGGGCCAGCTGTGTGGTAAAGCCCCTGCACAGGTGTGATGTTGTGCATGAATGTAAACAGATAACTCTCTACAACAAGCACTCACTTTAATGCTCTCCTCTCCTCTGCTGCTTAAACATTTGAGTTTGAAAACAGCCAATCTAACCCCAGTTAGCATTTTGGACATGCTAGTAGTAGCACTGGGTTTGGGAAAGGCATTGTCAGTCTACAGGCTTCATGATTGACCAAACAAATCGCTCAAGTTGTGCAAACAAATCCAAAAGAGAACGAGGAGGCAGGCAAAGGTTTAAAAAAAAACAAAAAAAAAAACTAGAAAACTCACCAGGTGAAAATGCTGCAACAAGTCGACACAATGAGACGGCGACAAGAGGAAGATTAAATACATACACAGACAACCAGGGGGTCAACGAGAAACAGGTGAGCACAATCAGGCTGAGGAGAACAAGGAGGATCTGAAACACAGAGACATGGGTAACTACAAAGTAAAACAGGAAATAAAGAATCAGCATCAACATATCAAACATTTCCAGAGAAGCTCGGCTGAAAGTTTCAAGATTTGTTTCAATAAGTTTTTTTTGTTGTTTTCTGCAAATGTGAACTCACTTTAACTGAGAAAAAGTCTTTATTAAAGTTGATCTTTACACCTTCTATTTTTCTTAAATTCATGTAAACTTGCTTCTTTTGGTGCTCTACCAGAAGCTCCCTCAAACATGAACTCCCCTGTTCTTCTCTCTCTCCTCCCTGCTTCTCACACTAAAAGAAAAAAGATCATCTTACAATTTTGGAAATGTTGACCAAAACTTGGCTTTCTCAAAAATCTCTTCCCTGTTACTCATCATCACTTACAGCCACATTGAATATTCTGGACCGCTTTCCTGCAGGATAAAAGAAAAAAAAAGCGAGAAATCTTGCTCCCTGTACAAGCTGTGAGAGAAAGCAGAAAATATTTCCTCCTTAATCTTAAGCCTGTTATTCTAAGGCTCTTTCCCTCTGGCGCAAAAGACACACAGGATGGCTTTCCCCAGTGTTATCCCTTAAATCTTACCCAAGATATTGCTTGCATTAGTCTGGCTCTTTCAGCTGAGATATCAAAGCAACACAATGCATGCATCAGAATACAATGTCCTCTGAAAGCGCATGAAGGAAAAACAGAAAATCAGTTACAGACGCTTCATCAGTTCCTTTAGCAGAGGCAAGTCGGGGAGGGTCATTAAGAGGCAGCATGACTTCATCCTTTTTATTGTCTGATGCATAAATCACAGCAGCACCTTTATAACTCTGTTTATGACTATTGCTCGTCTCTCAACTGGAAGGTCGGGGGTTCAATCCCCGGCTCCTGCAGCCACATGTCCGACGTGTCCTTGGACAACACACTTGACCCCAAGTTGCTCCTGTTGCTTTAGCAGCGGTGGCGGCGGCTGTACTCTAAAAAGGATGCTTTTTCGAGTCTGTAACTTCGATTAATGTGGATTCAAAAAATGAAAACAAGCGTCTGCAGACTTATTTAGAAGCAGCAACCAGAAGCAAACGCTGAAGGTCACTGATGAGACAATGAGGAATTAGCTAATGCTCTTCATATCTTCTCTCTAATAAAATAAAAGCAGTATTTAAATCTTCTTCACTTAATTCTTACAGGGCAAAAAGCCAATCATTGTTCAGGATTTTCAGGTGGCCCATCTATAAGGTGGCCTTTACCCCCCTTTAGCTCCGCCGCTGAATTTAGCTTCACATGTAGCATTCAGGAATAAAAGAGTGGTATGAATCCTCTGTCTTTATTAAAACTACTAATATTGAACAGTACAGAAGTCTAATAGAGGAAAAAAGCTGAAGATAGTTACTCGGTGCAATGAGGAAGATTTTGTTGAATTTGTGTTTGCACATATTTGGATGCGAAGATGTTTCTCTGTGTCATTATGAGATCTGAGAACGTTTGAGTGAAGAGGAAAAGTTTCGCTCGAGTGGAGGAGAATTAGAGAAGAAGAAAAAAAAAACACATTACATCATCGTATCCAAGGAGGGATGAGTCTTTGAACTGTTAACAGCTGGACCTGTTACCAGTGAAGCAACACACACACACACACACACACACACACACACACACACACACACACAGACGAGCAAACATGTCTGCTTCAGGAGGTGATTTTCACGAAAGGAATGTATGATGTCAGTGTGTTAGCGTAGGGTAAAACCATAGGCTGGAAAATACGAGACCGACCGAGCCCTCAAAATTACCGGCGAGTCAACAACGTGACACAGAAGGAGGGCGGGGTTTCCCGATGAACACACCCCCGGGGGTTTTTTTTTTCTTTTCTGCTGATGCCGTGGAAACTTCAAAGAGGAGGAGAGGGGAAAAAGGATCTGTTCTGTTTTCTCTCTCTCTCTGCCGTCTACTAGGTGACTTTGCAGATGGCTGCCGCCACCGTCGCCGGGGGGGGGGGGGGGGGGGGGGGGGGGGAGGAGAGGAAACCGCAAGTCTCCGATGCAGGAGGCCTCACGTCATCAACAGCCACTGATGTCCCGATCTTATCTCCTCACACCTGGTCAATCAGCAACAGCAGTCTGATTGTAATCAGTCAAATACATCAAATGGCTGAGCAGTGTTAGCAGGCTGCCATACAAATTGCATTAGCCATGTCTCTGTAACGTATACTCAAGAAAATTGGAACAAGATGTGCTCGCTGCATGAGAAACTGTCGTCCAAAATACACTCACACAGGAACGTTGATATTCACAAATGTCTATCATGGCTGACTAAATAATGAGAATTATGCTCTATTTATTTATTTATTTTTGTGACTCAAATACAAGATTGAAGGCTGCAGGTTTGAGTATGTTGACCTGTGACCTTCACCTTTTTTTTTTTTTTTTTTACTAAACACGGGTAAAACCTGCTCAGGGTGTCTGACAGAGTCCGTAGCATTTAGCGCTAAGTGATGTTGCTGAGTCAAATTGTGCACGTTGCTCTCTGTTGCGTATTGAAAGGCTCTGTTGGTGACTTGAAGAGGATATTTCAGACCCCCTGAGCCCTGATGTTCACTGATGGAGCCCCGAGGTCAGTCAGCAGAGGTGAGACAGCCAGCAGCCACCAGAGGCTAGCTAACGTTAGCCGCTAACGTAACCACCCCACAATCTTCAACATTCAAGAAATACGTATGCCGGTCGCTACTTCGTCTCTGCAGCTTTGACGAGGAAGACAGAAGGACCCCGAGGTGCTGATGTGGCTGATTGATGACCAGGGGCGATTTTATGATCTGACCTTTACGGGTGCACAGCTCCTAAAGGATTTATGACATGTAGAGTTCGATCCTGCAGCTAAATAACCAACTTCAACAACAGTAAAGACGTATCATGACTTTGTCTTTTAAAGGTAACTATTGCAACATATTGCAGAGTACGTTTACGCAGTAAATGCCTTCAGATGAGGAGTTTAACGTGCTTTATCACTGAGGAGAAGAATCTCTTCTGATCAGTAAGACACTGAAAGAAGAAACCTGCAGTCTTCAATCAGGTCCTGTTTCAGCACCCTGCAAAACTGACACGACGTGACACGACTGATAAAGTGTAACAAACACAGTTATTATAGTAACCGGGGATTATTGGTATGTTAGCTCCATCACAACTACTGTATGTTCAATTATTAATTACTCACACACACACACACACACACACACACACCGCCTGAGAGTCGGCTCTGCTATATTTGATGCTCCTCTATGAGTAGGACGGCCTCAGGTAGGAATGCATTGCTTGGTTAGTTAACTTCATTAGTCTTCACCTTTCACCTTCTTTTTTTTTTTTAAATTTCCCATCTGATCGAAGAAGCTTCTGATTTACAGACCTCTGGCGAGTGCCAAACACGTTTGCCAAACAGCTGTGTGTTCTGAGCTTTCTGTTGGGAAATCGCACATTAAAGCAGCAAAAAAAGGAAAACCTCCACGTTGAGTGATTATCTCATCCTGTCACGGTGCTATCTCTATCTCTTATCTCTCTGCACGGCCCTGACAGATGATTGCTCCTGCAGAGGACCAGCAGTCAGTAAAGGGAAAAAAAAAGCCTTAAATGGTGAGTCGGCAGCTCGCAGCCAGGTGCTCCGAGTGTCCAAAGGACGTAGTCAACCAAAGGTCACTCCAGTGTTTATCTCCAATTACATAATCCCAGTTTGTTTGAGGCTTTAAATACATTTTCAGATTAACTGGTGCAGAATGTGCCGCTGAGCCGAAGCCAACGTGAGGAAATCTTTGTGTGTTTGCAGCTTGTTGTCATGGAGAGCGTGCGTGTTGAAAAAAGAAACTGTGCAGTGCAGTGGTGTTGCTCTTTCTCGTCATGAGAAGGGGAGAAGACACATGATCGGCACGTATCGATGCATGCCACTGGGACTGCTGGAAATCATAAAGGCAGTAAAATGAAGATTTTATATGGAGGCTTTGAAAACAAATGCCATGCTGTGCATAAACATGCATGCACGTGTGCTGTAAAAACACACTAAATACAACTGAGTGGTGTTTGTGCATAAAAGGAGTCGAGTCATCCATGATCTCTTCTCAGCTCTTTGAACTCTCACACAGAGATATTCCAACCAGGAGAGACAAGACAATGATTTATTATGTCACCTGATTATGATTCTTCCTGACTGAACTTAGGCTACAGATTCACTGATATCTGAACTGACACACAAACACTATTTTCAGACATCGAGAGAATATTTCTACTATTTATTTCTCATCTATAACTTCTTGTGTACACAGCTGTTTACATAACTCTGCTTTTACTATGTCACTTATCTCCTAATCACTCACTTTAACGTGCCACTTACTGCACGAATGTGTAGTTTTATTAATGGAGGTATAATCTGTGCTATACTTACTATAAATAGCTGTAAATATATGTTGTTTGTGCATGCATATAGTGTGTTTCCTTGTCAGGAACAACGAGCTATTAGAAGCGATCCATTGACCGAGTGAGGCCCTTCTTGGCACGGTTTCAGCCTCACAGTTTCCCATGTTGCGCTCATGTTTAAATAGAAACAGGCTGTGGCTCAGGGCTGCAGAGGGACGGCTGGCATCTTTGGGTGGTCCCGCTCTCCCGCCATCTCTCCGCAGCGTCCAGCACTGGTGTGACATTCCTCACAGGGGTTACCTCAGGGTCTGTCCTTTCTCATTGATGTTTGGGAAATTTTGGGAATTTTTATTGTTGTTGGTTTTTTTTTCTTGCCCCTGTCTTCCTGCTTTCTGGACAATAGGGGAGGCATGAGAAGGAACGGGCGGATCATTAAAGGGTCAGTTTGAATCAATTAGAAGAAAGCATAGTTTGACACTTGATCCCACAATAGATGGAGGCGTCCAAGTTTGTGATTCACCGTGGAGTCATGTTGAATCTATCAGCCTTGTAAAAAAAAATAAAAAACTCACACCCCAAATTCCTGAGGCCCTCCGTGCGTCTCACATCAGACGGTAGGTTTTTTTTATTTTTCCTTTAATGACCCACACTCACTGGCACCTCCACCCGTCCTGCCTTTGTCTTTGAGTCTCTCCGCGGGCTTTTTTGGCGCTCTGTGCGAGGCGCGAGGAGGGCAGGAGGAGCCCCACTTGGCACGAGGGGAGGGATGATTCCCGAGCAGCCTGTCGACTTCACTCCCTAATGCTCCCTCGCCTGGCCCACTGACTGAGTTTTTAATAAATGATGAGATGTGGTATAAATAAACCACAAGGCAGTGCAACTGCCGAAAGCCAGAGAGTGAGCGAGCGAACGAGCGCGCGAGAGAGAGAGAGGGAGATACCAAGGTAACACACAAGAGGTGATAAATAAGTTAACAAGGACTCGTATGCAATACTTGGTTTCTATCACTGTCATTCAGGCAACACGGCAGATTGGATTTAAAAGGGAGAAGGAGCATCTCTGCACACGAGGAGCGGAGCTGTGTGATCTAAATTTAACTCAAAGGAAGGGAGAGCTATTACTCTTTAGCTTGTTACTGTCTTTGCTCTTCCCAGTGCCATGTTAACACGGGCTCATTGATATGATTTATACTCCTCGTCATGAATAATATATACATGTGAGTGGATCCTCAAAAGTGACTGTAAGTGATGCTGCATGAAATTAGAGAGTGATAAGTGTGAGATAAAAACAAACAACACAGGAGTTTACAGTGTGTTATAACTGTGGACACAATAAACTGCTTTCACATCCAAGTTATTAAACTGTCTTTAAATGAAACAGAACTACAAAATGCATTGAATAACGTCACATAGACTTCCTGCACTGCTATGACCTTTGACCTCTAATGAAGCTGCTGGATAACGTTTTCTCTTCTCCACTCTTGTAGCCACATTGTGATTCTTTTGATTGACACGCAGCATTCATATGAAGGCCGATGTTCTGTTGCTTCGTTTGCTACGTCTGTGACCCGTTGTGAGGCGCATGTGTGATCAGCCGGGTCAGGAGAAGTTCAGCAGCAGTCCCCCCCCCCCCCCACCCCCCCTTTAAAATGATGTAGATATTTTTCAGGCGTGCGTTTTGAATCTTTAAGGCTGCTTTCATTAAACACAGGTCATTGCATTTTTTTTTTTGTCAAGATGTGGAGAAGTTAAAACAACAGTGCTGACTTTATCTCCAGCCCGCTGCTGAGAAAACGGGGGGGATTGTGCAACAGGATATCAGCCTATATTCCAACACTGTCGTTGCCACTCGTGCTCCAGTTAAGGCCTGCAGATAGAGACAAACTTTGTCCTAGATTCTGCAAGAGCTGAAGCTGCTGCAGAGCAAACTTTTAATAAACGAAGTGAATTTATGCTGCACTTTGATTCATCATTAGCGAGTAGAAAAGAAAGAAACTGAGATTTTAATGTGAAGTGAAGCGTTAAGATGAGTTTCATGTTCCTTAAAAAAAACTAACACAACCCTGATAGGAAGAAAAGGTTCTCAAGTGTCAGAAAAAAAAAATCCAGAAAACAGTTTGTTTGGATGTTTTTGGCTCCAGAGTACTACGGCACTCATTCACTCAATCTTTGCTCCTCTTGTTGTCGGATTGCTGAGCATCACATGAAAAAGAAAAAGTCAGGGGTAAGAACATCAGGATGAAAATGACGGGATTGGTCACTTTGGTTGGGACAAAAAAAAAAAAAAAAAAAAAGGTAGACAAAGCCAAAGATAAATGGAGATGGTGTTCGAGGAAAAAAGGAGGCTGAAAGGTTGTAAATGAGACGGCGTATCAGGATCCAGCGTTGGTGAATGGAGCTGGGATGATGAAAGGCTGCGGTGAAAAGCTGAAATGAGCTGGTTTGGGTGCTGGTGTGTTTAAAATGTCCTCAGTTTCATCAAAGTGATTATTGGGGGTACTTAGCAGCTTTCACATTAAAATGATTAAGGTTTCTTTGAAAACTTGAGAGCGGCTGGGGCCGCAGTCGGTGGGGGGGCCGGGGCATAAAGGCTTCTTGTGGTAAAAAGAAGAATGAGGCTTAAATACCTCACGGAGAACGGACGCCGTGGAAGGTTTCTGCTCCTTTTGATGCTGCAGGTTTACTTAAAAACTCAAAATCTTATCTCCAAATTTTAATTGACTTTACGGCATCTTAGAGGAAGAAAGTTCAACATTTAACACATTTTTACGCTGCCACGCCAACCCCAGCTAAAAGCTCGCCGACCGCCTGTAACCTCTCTTTATGATCTGCATTCAATGTGAATGTATGTGTATGTGTGGGTGACTCACCACCAAGCACCCTCAATCGTTTCTCGACCAGCAACGACACTGACAAGAATACTCCTCAAGCATGATCATAACATAAAGCAGAGAGCAGAGGGAACTCCCGTGATTCCCCGCCGGCCTCGATGTCTTCATTTGTTTCTGTTTGGATTGAGAAGGTTTAAAAGCTCAGCGCTGGCTTCAGCTGACTGTCTCCAATGAGAGAAGAAGCTCGAGTCCCGCTGGCTGTGTTGTTGTCAGAGCCTTGTTTACATGTGTGCTAATCGTTCAGAGCATTGCACAATGATTTCAGCTAATCAGCTAAATCTGGTGCGATGCATCTCCTCTCATTAAAGGAGATGAATAAAGTCCCTGATAAACTAAACAACAAACTAAACTAAAATGGGACAATAGAAATCCGGTTACGCCTCTCCCCCTCCCCACAATGGATCAGCTTCACTTTATGGTTAGCTAGCAACAGATTCCCCGTATTGGTGAGCTCGTCCTTGTAACAGATGGTCCACACAAAGCAAACAGGTGAGGAACTGTCTGTCCTGGCCTGCTCTCTTGACATCCTCAGGGACTGGAACACAGAGTGAGAATGTGTAACCTAAAACTGCCTTCAAAATAAAAGCCACATTACTCATTTCTGCGTCAGTGCCGCCGGGCGGACCTTTGAGGACAAACTGTGCGTATTAGCGAACGCAGCAGGTCTGCCACGTTATAAATTGTTCGACTCACTTTGCAGTAAATGCAACAGAGGAGCAAATATTGATCAATTGATTAGCGTCTGAATGTGACTTTGCTCGGGTGAATGTTAATGACAGCGAGCAGATGCCTGGAGAGGCGCCGGCTGCAAAAAAACAACAGCTCTCCATTTTGTCTGGATTAAGGGCTTGTGTCGCAAAATCAGTGAGTTAAGTGAACAGGAGAGGGGTCGTGACCTCTGCAGAGGGAGCCGGACAGAGCAGTGTTGTAACGATGCAAGAAAAGATCACCATGTGCTTTAAATGCTCGCTCCATGAAACATTACAGAGCGTGCTCCTGCAAAAAAAAAAAAAAAAAAGAAAAAAAAAGGATTACAACTGGAAGCAGGCGAAAGGTGAATAACTGAGATGTGTCCTGGTGGAAAGTGAAAGCTTTCAGTTTCGGATGTCGGGTAGGCGTTCACAAAGTGGTCCGTAATTCAACGGCCTGAAGCCAGCAGCCGACTCGTGCTGCGAGGCGGTCCAAAAGCTCAGAACTTTTCTCTTTGCCTTTTTTTTTTCCACGCTCACATGTGGGACTCGTGTGTTTCATCTGGCTGCACTGTAATGTTTGCTCTTGGAAATCTATCCGTGTTATTCACTCATCCCGCTTACTTTCATGTTGTTCGCGTCTCTTAAAGTCATAATCATCATCTGTTGGTTTTGATTCGTGTTTCTGTTTAAATTGGTGAAAGCACAGGGAATAAAAAACTACGTCTGCCAAAATGGACTCATGGAGCTCTGAGGTTTAAATCCTTGACTCCGCCTCCTCCGTTTGTTGTACGCACGTGTTGGATGGACTTCTTTGACCAGACATAGACTAAAACACTAAAACACATCTCAGGTCTGCTTCCTTCAGACCTTTTCAAGTTCGCTCTGAACGAATCACATAAAGAGCTGAGACTTAACGAGCCGCTGTCATTGGATGCTTTCAAAAGGATGTTGAATGACTTAGAAACGGATGCATATGACACTAGGGAAGTGTGTGGCTCTTCTAACCGGCAGGTCGGGGGTTCGATCCCCAGCTCCTGCAGCCACACATCTAATGTGTCCTTGGGCAAGACCCCCACCCCCAAGTTGCTCCTTGGGGGTGGGGGGTGTATGAATAGCATTTTTTACTTCATGTAAATATCTGTATTTTGTCCCTGTATCCACTTTGTTACATTTCATGCAGCACTGTTAGCATTCTTGCTAACAGAGCCATGTTTACATCATATTTTCTCCCACTCATTTTCATTTACATCATGTTTTCCCATCAAATGAGACGTACGGTTTAGGTGCAGATATTAAAGCGTCCTGTGATAATAAGCTGAGCGAATTCCTCCGAACCAGACGAGTGCCAGAGCTGCCGGCTTCCACATAACTGGGAGGGATGATGATGCTAACAGGGAGGCTACACATTCGCCACCTGGCTGTCAGATCACTGTGAGCCGGCCTGTTGCTGCTGCAGCTTCAGGGACAATACGAGACGTGTCATAAAGCTCTGGGAACCAGGGAGCGGTGATGTTGTCCTCACTTCACACACTCACTCATACACACACACACACACACACTCTCTCAAAGCAGACAGAGACAGTCAATCACTCCCAGCAACTAGGGCATCTTATCCTCGGCTCACCCCGTCTGGTTGGATGTTGGCTCATCTGGCTTAGACGCACGGGAGCTGAAACGGAGGGGAGGGGTCCTGTCCTCGAGTCACACAGACTGTAGGTGACACAAGGATAAAGAGAGAAAATATAAAGTCAACCTTTGAGACAGTTTGGAGCAGCTGTGGCTTCCTCTACTACACACAACTTCATTCATTTGTTGCATCTTTAATCTGCCGATGTTGCTTCTGTTTGGCCCTGCTAAACTACAGACCTATCATTATTACAGTGTTAATGTTTCATTGAACCCTATAACTCCTTTCATCATAGTGTGACCCCTGCCACGCTGCTCCCCGAACTCATCAATAAATCAGACTGCAGAAATTCCAGATGGGTCTGAGACAGAAATGAATTCCCAACTAAAATGGCACCGTTTGTGCCTCCACCAGAAATCAATTTCTTTCTTTTTTCAGCTTGCAGTGAAGAAAAAAAAAATCAGAAAAATGAAATGAAAGGGAAAGAAAAAGTCTCTTAATATTTCGTCTCTGCCGCTTTTCCACAGAGAGCCTCGGCATTGTCTAGAGACGGTGGAGAAGATCTTCTACCGAGCCTTATTAATTCACTACTCTCATCTCCCCGAGCTGGCTATCATTACAGCCCTATATATAGAGCCGCACGGGGAATAGTGAGGGATGCACACTCGCATTAACATTAATGACTTAAGGCTCGATGCGCTTGCTCTCAGATTCACTCGCACATGCAACCGTGGAAAAGAAAAAAAAAAAAAAGAATCAACTGGGCTTTCCTTGCACCCCATGAAATAAACACTCCTTTGTTTACAAACAAAAGAATTCTTGTTTCCTGTTCGCCAGCGTCACATTGATGCTGCATCTCTGGTTCCGCTGCAGGTTTGGCAGCTGGAAAGAGAATTGTCTAATCCAGGATCCTTGGCAGGTTGGTGGAGAGCGAGCTCCCACTGAGTTCACTAATGAACAATCATCTGTGCCCCCCTCTCCCCCCCCTCACCCCCCAGCGGCTGTTGTAAAGGACCGGTGTAAGGCTCCTATGTGAGAGCAGGATTACAGCGTGATGGTCCTTCCTCAGTAATTTTATCCCATTCTCAGCTGGAGTCTACACAGCCCATTACATTTCCACATCTTGATAATCAGGTTCTGATATCCAGTACTGAAACCCCACACTCTGCGTCTGTCCTGCACGGTCAGAAGCAGACAGGAGCGAGGGGCTACTTTAAGTCCTTCCACCCCTGCAGCACCCCCTCCTCAGGCCCCATTCTGGGTGGCTCAGTAGCAGGGTAGCAGATGGCACTAAGGGGGAGGAAGAGAGAGCATGCACACATACTCCTGTCCCTATCCCCCCCCCCCCCCCCCCCCCCCTCCCACACTCCCCCCCGTTTGCATGAGCCTTGGGGGTCTCTGCAGCTTGGCAAGGGCAATCCAGTGGGCTTCCACTCAGCAGCAGCAGAATGTGACCCCTCTCTCTCTCTCTCTCTCTCTTATGATGCCCCCAGGCTTGATCACGGTCAGCCACGCATAAACCAAAGACAAGGCCAATGCCATTCTCTTCTGCAAACACTCTCACATCCACATACATGCACGCAACACCCCCCCCCCCCCCCCTCCTCCCCACCTTTCCTGCAACACACAAACACAGATGGGTCGATTCCAAACTATTTCCCCTCCATCGAGGATCCATTAAGTGTCTTGTGCATGCATGTAGTTTGCACGTTACATTAGCTGACAGCAGGATGAATGATTTATTCGGGGGGGGGGTTTCAATTGTCAGAGATGGATGGCATCAATAGGGGTTTTGTCCTTGCTGATGAATCAGGCAATTTGCCACTTTAAACAAATCTATCCTCATGCTGTTGTACAAACCAAATGCCCCCTCAGAAAGCACTCGAGGGACCTCTTCTCTCACTGTTTGGAGAGCAGGCAGAAAAATGAAGGAGAATCAGGTGAGGAGAGCGGAAACTGTTAAGCAGGCGGAGACGAGAAGCAGATTGCAGTGTGTGTGCACCCTAAGCCTCGCGCTGCTCCCCTTCACACTCTTTGATATCTCTATGCAAATATGAGCCGGCTGATTTGAGAGTATGGAGAGGATTAATAGCTCTCTCTGCGGACTCAGTGTTATACAGTAGCAGAGGATCGTGGGTCAGAGTGCTGAGACACCCCCCCCCTCTCAGCAGCTCTCCAGGTATGAAGACGGCGGGAAAGATGGAAACGATTCAATGTCGTAAATTATTTTGAACATAGTCAGACATTTTTACCACATGTATTAACTTATTAATAATTAATTAATTCTCTTATCTTAAGGTTTCAAAGATATCACTTGGGAATACGTGTGTCCCCCCCCCCACACACACCTCCCCTGTGGAATTAGCCGGTAAATTAGCCTGGAAGCATTTTATGCATTTGAATAAGCACCCATTTAGATTATTTAGCCATGGGAATACTAAAATAACACACAATAATAAACAGTTAACGAGGAGATAAAACACCTATTAATCATAATAAATGACAGAGGATGAAAAATGGCACATCACTTGAGGACTAATTTGATTTAAGCGTGGAGGTTTTGATTGAATCGGCATTATTCCACACTGAGCAGCCTGCGTGTTAGACAGTGGGACGTTGCAGAGAGGAACGAGCACAATAGGCTGAGCTTGTGTTATCCTGCAGCCATACTGCATGCTCTCGTGTCAGCCTCACTCACTGCCGGCGATGACCAAATCCATCATGACATGTGGACAACAAAGAGCTACAAGAATGCCTCAGCGTGCACACACACACACACACACACGCACGCACACACGCCACTGTGCGTCTTAGAAGGCAATGCATGCAGTTGCACTATCTCCCCAGAACACAAGCCTCTCCCCATGCACGGGGAGCATTACATGTCACAGAACACAGTGAAATCTTTAAGCGCCGTAGCCAAAGGAAAAAGCCCTGTCAAATAGCTACTCCACATGAAATACAGTAGAGCGTGGAGTGGAACTAGTCAGCGAAGGGAATTTTCCAGATAAAGCCTCCTGGTTGAAAAATGGGAGAGTCCAGTCATCAGTATGTTTCAGGCAATTCTTTAAATTAGCACGAGATTAGGGAGTGCATGGTGATTAAGCTCATTTGAAGTATTGAGGATCCGTCTGGGCATTGGCAACAGCCACACTTTAATTAATCTGGTAATGGATGAGAAAAATAAGCACTCTTACGCACATATCAGCATTTTGCTGAACAGGAGGAAGTGGAGATGGGGGGGGGTCGGGAGGGGGGTATTTGGGAGGCTGGGGGGATTGGCTTTTTTAAAGGCAGACAAGGAGAGTGAAATGGAGCACGTTGCCTGCAGAGAAATTAGCACTGAGTGTAGCCTGATGAATGCACCATTGTATCTGTGTTATAATGGAATGAGGAGATTGCATGAGTTTTTTTTTTTTCCTTCTTCATCACTCCCTTGCCCTTGTCCGGGAGTTTTCCCTGGAAACAAGGGATGTGACAGGATTTCAGAGCACGCACACAAGGGCTGCGGCGCCACATTAGCACTGAGATGTGTACAGTGTGGGAGACAGCAGCCGGGGTATAACTCTTTTTCTGCTCTTTGTTCTGTTCATTATAAATGAGCGGGGAGTCAGACAGACACTGCGGCTGACCCATGCATGGCAGACACAGACGCAATCGCTCATTTAACCCCGTTCCACCGGTCTGCAGCAGCGTCACTTCAGTGACAAATGTCTGCGCTCGCTCTGCTTGAATCATGTATTTTACAGGGCCGAACTTAAAATAGCCATGTGTGTGTGTGTGTGTGTGTGTGTGTGTGTGTGCATCACAGCAGACGGAAACAAAAGTCACATTTAGTCACACAGTCCCTGAAACAGGCTGGTGCACGTTAAATTATTGAACCCTGGGAAAAGAGCCCTTCGTTGGCGTTCGTGCTCGGTGGTCGGGACTCTGCCAGCAGGAAGGCTTCTCACCCAGGACAGTCCCAGGAGTGGACTTCTTCGCCTAATTAGGCTTACGACCCTTTAACATTTAATAACAGCCGGCTGGATCTTCTGTTGAATACTTAATCCAAGTGGATGCTCAGGGATTTCACCAAGATTATCGGGATTATGAGACAAAAGGTTGTCCCTTCTTGTTTGAATTCACCAACGTTTTACAATTTAACTGCTGATACGTACGTGGACAAGAAGTTTCAACAACAGAAAAAAAAGCATCTATGATTTTTCACAGGTAATTTCGCTGTAACAGATTCCCAGTGCTCATCACTCTAATACACAGAGCCGGGGACAGTTTAATAAGCAGTAAATGAGAGATCCTCTAAAAGCCCAATCACATATGGAGAGGTCAGGAGACCATCTGCTGACTGGCTATGATCTTGGACAGCTCTCCTCATACCTGAACATCAGGTGTGATGAAGGAATTCCCCGGCTGCACGGAAATCAAAGTAAACACACGACAGATAAAAGTGAAAATGTAGGAAGCTCGTGAAGAGAAAACAGGCCGACATAAACCGAGTCAAAGGACGGAGTGAAATAAATGAATTCTTTGTGACGTATACGGTTAAAACCTGACTCCTCAGCAGCTCTCGGTGGTCCTGCTTGTGTACTGACTCCCCCCCCCCCTCCAGCGCCGCGTACATTTAGACACGTCACCGTCTATTTACCACCTCTGACATCCTCCATCGGACATGAAGCTCTTCTCAGCTTTTCTGTGAACCAACTTTCACGACAAGAAAGCACAGATAATGCTAGGGTGGCCTACTTATTTCCCAGCTGCCGGTCGCTCCCTGTGTGTGTAATAAGTAGTGATGGCGTGTCCTCTTTAGGGAACGTGAAGAGGAAGGGTCAGAGCGAGAGACCGAGGGAAGACGAGGACAGCGGCTTGATGTGAAGAGCCAGGAAATCTGATCCAGGATAATAATCAGAGGCTGATGGTGATGACAGTATACGTGCCAGAATGATAGTTATTAGGTGTGATGTGAAAAGTATATAATTGTGCAAGTGTTGAAAACATTTTACTGTAGGTGTATAATTCACTTGAATGAAATGAAAAGAATCAGAAAAATATCCCGTAACCCGTCGCCTGATAGAAGAGTGGCTTTAATCGAGTGAAGAGTCGCCACGTGACGTTTCATAGATTCTACATCCTTTACTGAATTCTTCATGGTTCATGTGTGAACACGACGACAGCCGAAGTATTGACCCTGAACCTTTTTTTTTTTTTCTTTTCTGGTAAGATGTCTGTCTATAAGTCGGGGTGACAAGCTCATGCTCTTTGCGTATCCTCCCGCGGTGCGATCTCCGTGCACGCCATGAAACGATTTAATCTGTGAGATTTGAAGGGCAGGCTGTAGGTCGTATTTTAGAAATCTTCAGGAGTGACTTTGTGTCTTTTGAATCGTGTGACTTTGCATTCACAGCTGATCAGACGCTTTGAAACGACAGCGTGGGCTACTTTTCATATTCTTGTTTTTGAAGATGGAGTGCAAAAATGAGCAGTTCTAGAGATCGAAGCCACGATACCGGCACGCTCGCACAAGAGAAAGTAAGTCTGAGCAGCTTTCTGGCTCATCTGAGTAAATGACCTGTGTTAAGTCAATCAAACGGCTCCAGAGAGGACGGCGGCCTCTCAACACGCAGGATTAGGAGCGCTGACCCACACTGCCGCAAACAAACGATAACAAGCTCGCTGCTGCACATCACATCTCTGCTCCTCAGAGCCGTCTGCTTGTATACCGTATGACCCTGAATGATAAGCAGGATTTAGATCTTGCTAAGAGATGCATGTCTTAACGGTTGCATTTAGCGGCTCCCCCCTCCTGCTGGGACCAAGGCATCTTAATTCAGGATGTGGATCTCAGTCAGCAGGTGAATGCTGGTCTAATCAGCCAACCATATGTCCTCCTATCCCCTGGCTGATTAAGGTTTCCTCTCTCCCCCTCACTGATTGCTGCATGCTTTGATAAATCATATCCCCAGTGAAAAAAATGCTAATCGTATGCTAATGCATGTTCCAAACTTCTGCTTAGCTAGATAGAGGCTGCCAGCGTTTTCAAGCCGCATGCTAAACTCCAGCCCGTGTCAGAGGATAGAGAAGTATGCTGTCAACGCCGATTGAACCCAGTCCGCCTTCTCCGTGTTTTATTTTGCAGAAATCCGCTGCCCTTGTCCTCCCACGTTGCCCATCTGTGCGTCGCCAGGTTAGTCACAGGAGCGCCATGTGGCTCCCTGAATCCCCTTCAACGTCTTTGTGTGTCACCGAAACATTTGCACTCTGCTCATCGAGAGCAGATTCAGTTCACAGATCTCGGTCAAATCGCAGATAAAATACAGTGTCCTGTTATAACACACACACACACACACACACACACACACTGTTACTAACCCCTGCTGTGGAACCAGGCGATGAATTTAGGTCACGACCGTTCACCTTGTTATCATGTGATTTTATATCGCAGCAACAGAATAAACTGCCTTAATGCAGCTAAAGCCGCCCAGTGAAACCAGCCACCGTGCAGGAAGAGCTCGGCCCGTCCCAGCAGCTGATGAACATCTGTTCAGCATTAGCGGTTGCTGCTTCGTGGTCAGCGGTCCTGTGTGCGCCGTGCAGGGCCTCGCTGATAAAAATCCTCAGGTGCAGTCTGTTCAGAGGTACAAACACAGAAAGATCACGTTTCCTGTTTGCGTCTTAAAAAGAAAAAAAAACAACGAATGGAAATGTCACAGTTTTTAAACTTTAAAGGCAGAGCTTAAACAAAACAAGCTGTCATAAGAGCAGACATGACTTTAATGATTCCTGAGGGGAAATTCGGGCGTTACAGCAGCAATACAGAAAACAAAAAGTCAAAACAGAACAGAATAGTAACATAAAAACACTTTTTTTAAACTTTTTGGGACTTTTTGAAGGATGATAATTTGTTTTTATTTACTTTCTGTTTTATTTGTGCAATTAATTAATTAGTTTTTTTTTGTTGTGTAGCACACTTATATATTAGTTTTAGTGCTGTGGTCATTATTTGTTTGTTTTCTATTTGTGAAAAACTTAATAAAGTGTTGTTAAAAATTCAATATATGGATTTGAGATCCTTTAGAGCTTTTGTAGTCTTCTTCTTTTTCTAGTGTCCTAATCTCATACATAATAATAATAATAATAATAATAATAATAATAATAATAATAATACATTGTATCTGTTTGATGGCACCTATCAAGTCACCCGAGGTCACCTTACGTAGGATGAAAGCATAAAATAAAAATGTTAAAACCAAACATTGACATCAAAGTTTCTGCTGTCACCAAGCAGACACATTTTTCTTTTGTGTGTGTGTGAGTGTAGGTGTGTGTGTGTGTGTGTGTGTGTGTGTGTGTGTGTGTGCACATTCTTGTCTATGCTTGTGTGATTCACACATTCCACGGGCTTAAAGAGAGGTCGTGATGAGCCGATTTCTGCAATCGTGCCGCACCGCTTTGTTTACATACCAGACGGGCTCCTGGGAGACCGCGAGACGGACGCAGTGATCTAAAGCCTGGGCTGTCTGAGGCGCCACGCTGCAGCCAGCCCGGAGCACATCCAAACACATCAACAAGTACACAAAGGGGCGAGAGCAGGAGTCTGATTTTTGGAGTGTTCAAATAATTCCACATACTTTTTTGTTTTTGTTTCCACTAAGTAGGAGGCTGATCAGAAAAAAACAGCACCTTCCCCACATGATAGGATTTATTGAAAAGGTGAAATGGCCTTTGGGAGAGACGGGTGACCTTTCCCCTGGAGCCTGACCTGAACACCCCCCCCCCCTCTCTCTCTCTGCGATCAGCTAATTGAAAGGGAGCGAGACGGAGGAGCCTGAAAGCTCTCAGCGTGGAGTGACGGCGCTGCGACCGGGACAAGCCCGCCGGGGGAAGAGCTGCTCTACTTCAGGAGACGGGTCTGAATGCTGTCTTTGTGTGGAGCAGCCACAGGAGCACACATAAACTAAAGACAGGCCCGAGGCTACCTGAGGCAGGTGTGCAGCCACAGACGACACAGCCGATGAGTCAATAAATCACACGGCCGCTGGAGTTTTCAACGGGCCACTCATCAGCTTTCAGACAGTCTGTGCAGATTTATGAACCACAAGACTGCAATACCTTTCACAAGCAGTTATCTTATGAATAATACACACAGACCATATTTGATGAGCCTATCCACAGACGGCCATAAACTGATTTTATTTGCAGCACCGGGGGAGGGGGGGGGTCTGCAGTCTTCATAAAAATGGGATCTTCGCTTCTGCTGCTTCAGTGAGGTAACGCCACCGTTTGGGTAATGGCGCACTAATATTTTAAATCAGCCCAGGGAAGCCTGATTTACTGCGGCGATGCAGGGAGATTTCTTATGCAATCACAGCATTGTTTCACCGCCCACGGTTTAACTTGAGAGATGATCATGAATCAGGAAGCTGAGCTCTTCATTTAGAGAGCAGAGGACTGTATGAAGGAGAATAACACACATGTCCTTAAAAGCTTTTGATTTTCTGCAAATCTATTCTTAGTGCTGTGACTCAGTTTGTTGTTTCACTAAAGTGTCGTCTGGACTGATAATCAGACTATTTGAAAATGCAAAAAGGCCACAATTTTTATGAAGTTTTTTTTTCAAGCGGCGGTTTTGAAAAATGAAATCAATGCAGGAGTGAAAAATGCTGCATTGCGTCCACGGATCCGCTTAAGGCCGGCTCAACCACCGTAAACAACAGGGCACGAGGCGAGAACGCTCAAACCACGCCCCCCTTTCCAGAGAGGGGGCGTGGTCAGACACAGCTCATTTACATATTTAAAGCTACAGACACAGAAACAGCCTGTTCTGAGCAGGGCTGAAATAGAGGGGTTTATAGACATGATCACTGACTATGACGACTACATAGTGTTAACTGTGGATTAGTTTCAAGCTGCAGTTATTTGGACACATCTATTGAAGCCAAAAAAAAAGATTGACAGCTGCATGCAAACTTCAACTTAAGAGTACAAAATTAAAAAAGTGTGATTTTTTTCCTCCTAACTTTTTGTCTGCTTTGTGAGAGCAGCTGTGATTTCATTGGCAGGAGGACTCGAAAGGCTAGAGGAGTGCAAACTGATAAATCAGTGATTCACTTGTCATGATTTGGCTGCAAGAGCTGTTTCTCATTTGATGTTTTTTCAAGAATTCACATTTAAAAAAGCACAAATGAATACTTTTTTTTTTTAAACTGTGTCAAAAAAGGCAAATTACTTCAAATTTATTTGTCTGTTGTTTAATTCTGTACATATTTAACAATGTGTGGAGATTACTGACGTGCCATTAAAAGTTACTTCTTACCGGGCCGCGGTCAGAAATCCAACTCGTAGTAGCCGATCAGAATAAAGTCATCCTCCTGAGTTCCTGTCAGCACACACGTGAGTCCGATCGGACGTAAAGCTGTTTGTTTGCACTTCCCGACAACCCCGATGTCACTTTGGATAAAAGCGTCTGATAAAATGAAACATAACAAACGCTTGATGTCAAAATCGATGTTTAACTGCAACAGCGATTCTGAGTCTTGATTTATAAAAAGCAATACACTTTCTTTTTTTTCACATTCAGCAACATGCAAATGTGCCAGGTTTGTTATTTTCTGCTTTCATCAGCAAACAGCAATCTGAGACATGTAGCATGTACACACACACACACACACACACACACACACACACACACACACACACACACACTGCTGTTAAAGAAATGTGTTTAAGACAAAAAAGGCTTCTCAATGACTTGCTAGTAAAAATGTGAATGTATGTGTGTGTGTGTGTGTGTGTGTGTGATGTTGCACAGTAGGGTGCACAGGTGTGTATTCGCAGGCTTAATAAGAGTGTGTATGAGTGTGTGCACTTTGTGCGTCACTCTCAGCTGCAGCCTGATACCGCTGGCCTGCTGCGACCTCTGAGCTCAACCACTTAACAATCTGCTCGACCTGCTGCCAGCGTGCAGCGACAACCTGCATCAACAGGATCTCACACACACACACACACACACACACACACACACACACGCACTCGCGGAAAACTGAGAATACTGGTCTCTGCAGGTCTCAAGGTCTACGTTAGTGTTTACTCCTGCAGTCTGATAGCAGACAGTCTGCTCGAGTATCACAAGGATTAGTGGTGATAAATTATTGAACTAGTCGCCTCCGCGGCGCTCCAGACTAAATATGAGACGCTTTCTTAGTGGCTCCTATAAAAACATCATGTTTACAGTTGGGTTCAGGAACGTTCTGACTCAGCCATAAAAAAACCCCCAAAAAACTGAGAGCTGATTGGTGGAAACTTTTCATCTCCTTCCTGGTCTGTTCACACAAACAGAGACACTGGATTACAGTATCTACCTGTGTGTGACCTTCCTTTGACCCCAACGATCCAGGAGAAAGTGTGAGCTAATCAGTCGTGTGACTATCTCCACGATGAAGATAAATACCTCATCTTGAACGTTTTCAGTTCTTCCTGGAGGAGGAAGTTGTCTCTCAGGGTTCCCCTCTCATCATGAAGACGCAGGTCAGGGCCGCTCTCCTGATCAGATCTTATCAGAATAAATATTTTAACCATAGATGCACATTCAAATTGATTTACAAAGTCAATATTGTACATGTATGACTTTGCAAATTTCCGACTAATTCACGACTTTTCCTTGTAAGTACGACATCCATCTGAAATGTTAGATTTGAGTCACAGATAACAACCTCTGCCATGCAGGGTTTTTTTTTTTCAATTTTTCTAGCCCCCTTAAGTATCTCCCATTTTTATCTAAGACGATGTTCATCTTGTGATTTTTTGTTATGTTGAAAACATAATCACAAAATGAGCTTTGAAAGTACCAGGAACAGAACAAACAACACATGAACACTTGGACACACAAACAAAGTGTTCCTATGTTTAACTTTTTTTTTTTTGAACACATCAACATTATAGTTTTTTTTTATTTTATTTTTTTTCTGGAGTCTATAGAACAGCACATTCAGGCTCACACTGAACTTGACGACAGAAGCAGGAAGGAGGCCAGCACTTGCTGAGCCCACACCGCTACGGAGGAGGCGTGCATGTGCTGAGGCTGAGTCACGGCGTGGCCAGAAATCATCAAGTCATGAATCCGTCTGTGTTTGGGCGTACGGAGAGGCACATATGAGTCATGACGGGGAGAGAGAGAGAGACGGCGAGGGAGGGAGGGAGGGGGACATGCAGTCTCAGGTCAGTACACACAGTCAGTCACGGCGACTGTCGTCAGCTCTGAACTTGAAATAAACCCTGTGATGATCAGCAGGGTGACACACTTTCATCGTCTTCAGTGAAACACAGAGTCCGTGTCGACTGTTTATTCCTAACATCTGGCGAGGAACGTCAAACGAGCTCCACTCACAAAGCTCTGCTCGGCCTGGGTCGTGTTTTTGGCAGGACTCGGAGTCTCCACGCTCAGTCTGCGTCGAGGCTTTTTTCCTTCCAGCACTAGCAAAAGAGAAAAAAAAAACTTGTACAATCCCCCCCCCCCTGAACCAATATTTGTCAGTGCGTACTCTATCACCATGGCGACTGACACTCCAGTCAGGCAGTGTTGTGCAACTCAGCGCTGATAGGGTGAGAGCGAGGCTACTGTAGGTGAAGGAAGGAGAGACTCTTTTGTGTGTTATTTCGGGTTAAAGCCCCCGATCTGTTTGCCCCTCCCCCGTGAGAATTTAAAGAATTAAAGGTCCATTAATAACTCCTGAATGTCTCTTCCTGCTCTTTTCTTTGTTTCCCCTCTGCCCTATTTCATTTCTCTATAACTCCAATTTACATTTCAGGTATGTTTAGTCTGGGCACATGTTTTTAAAAAAAAAATTTTTTTTATTGTTGTCTTCGCTTTCACACATTTACAAGGAAAGAAGAAGGAGGAAGAAAAAAATACATAAAACAGGAAGACGAAGAAAAGGAACAAAGAAGAGGAAAAGGAGGTGTAGAAATAGTAAAGAAGAAGAAGAAGAAAATGTCTCGGTTGACGTGACTAAACTTGATTTATTATTTTTGGGGCATCATGATATTAAGGATTTGTTTTGGAGTTGGAGTTGTGTTTTGGTTACAGGAGTTTTCTCCCATGTTGTCATGGTAACAGAAAAAAAAAAAAAACAGTTGTCAGGATGGCAGTAAGACAGCAAAAGGGGGCGTCATGCTGTTTGTTCTGCAGATGCAACCCTCTGTTCCCGAGAAAATCCCTAGGTGGTGGAGAGTGAGCGCTGGATCCCGAGAGGCGATCAGGTTTCAGAGCGAGAAAACAAGCTGACCAGGCTCGGGCAAACACAATCCCCTCTTTGCTACAAGAAAAAAACACCTTTCATTAGGCCTGTGTGTATAGCTGGAGGCTTGTTTGACTTCTTCTGGAAAGTCAAAGAACAGTGGAGCACATTTCACAGAATAGTTTCAGGAAATGTGATTCTCTTATTTTTCCTTCTTCTGAGAAAAAAAAAAGAGAAGTTCAAACACGAAGTCTTCGCACGCCAAATCCATAAAAAACACCATCTGAGCACACAATCTCCTCTCAGTGGCTGAAAACAGTCGCTCAAATCTGTTTCTGCACCTTATTTTCGCGGGGATCCACGGCGCATCTGCATATACGTCCGAGCCACATCAACAGCTCCGCTGTCCCAATGAGCTGGCATTGATATAAAAGGCAACACTCGCTATAAATAGACTCACCCGAGGATATGCGGATGACATAAGTCCCTCCATGCACCACAGTGGTGCAGCTTGTTTCCTTTTTTTTTTTTTAACTTCACTTTATTTACTCATTGCCACGTATGGGGAGCATCTTCAGTGTAACACAAATAGCTGTCTCTCTAATCCTGCAGCTGGAGATCAGGACGATGAGTCACTTGTTTTAGGTTTTAGCGTCAAAAGTGTGACGTCAAATATGATGATGCATGCTCTACGTTCACCAGCCTGGAGATCTGATTGTTCTCATAAACACCCCAGCTCTCACTTTGCAGCCTTTTTCTTTCCGTTCCGATCAGATGGTGTGTTGGTTAAAAAAAAAAAAAACCCTGACATGCTCGATTTCTCTAATTAGCTTGATAATAGCGAGGCTTTCTGACAGGCTTCATTCATAATGGTGCACATTACTCTGACTCATGTGATGCACTGGGGGGGGGGGGGGGGGGGGGCGATGGAGAGAGACGAGCACCTCTTCATCCATCATCCATTGAGAGGCTGATCTCATCCTGACTCATAATATTAGTGCCTTGACACGTTAAGGCTCATCCCCAGGTCATAAATCCTCCTCTCTGTGCCTCCTACTTCACCTCGCTCTGTGTGTGTGTTACACTGTCGTCACAAGTGTTCAGTAAAGTCGTCATTGCACAGAAAGCGCCAACGTGGATGCGAAGAAGTCCAGGATGGAAGACATGAGCGGTAAAACGGTTAAGAGCAAGCCGAAACAAAAAAGGGCAAAATCCTGCAGTTCATCGAGTGTCCACTAGAGGCTGGCTGCAGAACAGAAGGAAGTCCCCCCCCCCTTTGGAGAGGTCAAAGAGCCAGAGGGGAAGCTGGCTGAAGGCATGTGTAGCGCCCTGCTATCTCGTGCTTCCACGCCGCTGTAACGCCTCACAGGCTGGGACGCCGTCACAGAATCAATACAAATCCATGAAGACGTGATGATGTAACGCCGCTGCTGTGTGAAAAGGCTGAAATCTAAAAAAAAAAGGGTTACAGAGCGTAATCCTGAATTTCCCCTTTGAGGATTATGAACCCATGTAAACAATGTGTCCTGTTATGATACAAATAATACTTCATGTGCATCATGCTTCACTTGCCGTCTTCTATCACACTTTTATAAATACTCCAGTAAGAAACGACACCACTGAAACTCTAAATATAAAAAGAAGAAGAAGAAAACAAACTTCTTCTGTGTCTCTTAGTAACCACATTTTTTACAATCGTTAGCCTGCGGCTATGTGAGACCTCTGAAACTCAACAGTGTTACAAGAAAGGAGAAGTGAGAGACGTGGAGTCTGTGGTTTATCAATGCAGGATTCACAGAAACGGACGATATTCAAGTCACGCTCCTGAGAGCACGTTTGCTCTCTTTTGTGCAACCTTTGCGTCTCCTGTCTCCTGCAGTTCACGGCTCACATATTTGCACATCTCTGTCGAATGTGTTGAAAAATGTACCTAAGTGCAACGTGCTTCACACTCACACGGCCTCGTTTTTTTAACGTTTAGCCTCGGAGACCGCGTGCAGCCTTTTCTGAGGACACAGAAGACATCACTCCTGCTGTTCATCCCTGTGTGTGTCTCATATTGATGCCCATGTATGTACTGTGAGTTAGTTTACCTCTCAGTGATCGATCAAAGCCGCCTGATTCTATGTGAAAAAAAAGTTTTTTTTTTACTTTTTGTTGTTGTTGACATTCTTGCACGAGACAAAGTGTGGTGTTGTTTTGCAGCTCCATCCTGAGCATCGTGTGTGGGTGTGAAATAAAGAGAGGCATGAGGCTTCAGGTGGAAAGGTTAGCTTTGAAACATGCACGACAACAAGCAACCCAGACAAACTAGTTAGTGATTAAGAGATATACTATCGTGAAATTAGAGGTCAAACAGCGTCTGCGTGCGCCACAGAAAGCAGAAACGCAGAGTGTCGACTTCCTGTGAGAGATCCAAACAGAAGTGCAGCATGTTTTTAAAAAACGGAGGAGGAAATAATCCTTCCGCTCCTCCACTGAGCCCCCGGTCTGCAAGACTTTTGGCCGTGTGCCCCATGACTTCCCCGACTTCAGGTCGCCAGGCAACCGCTCCCCTGCTATTACAGTTTTTTCATGCATCACTATCTCTGCTTTGATGTCATGGTTTCCAAGGCAACCACATGACCCCGGACTCTAAATCTACAAGCCAGATTTTATTTAACAAACAAAGCAACAGGGGTTAATTCATGCGATGTCACTTCCTGAGTTTCATGCTGATAATACAGGAAGATAAAGGTCTGACTGTTAGAGATAATTAAGATGCACGTCTGATATTTTCCTAAAATAGAGCTTCAGCCTCCATGATGCAGCTACTACACTAAATGGATTCCCGATGGCACCAATCCAAAGATAATCCACCGCCGCAAAAGCAAATGATTAATGCTGGTGACATAAATCTACTGTACATCGCGTCTGCCAAAACCCAAGAACTGTGGTAATCTCCGGCGGTCACTGCCTTCAGCGAGTCAGCCACAAAGCCGTGGGATAGTGCTTTATTTAGACGAGGTCAGAGGCAGCGTATCGGGATTGAACTCTGAGTGGTGTCGTTCATATGAAGCAGCTTCACGCCACGGTCCAAGGTCGTTGTTTCTTATGTAATCGTCTGGTGGCGGCGCTCCGTCAGTCTGTAGGGACCGGAGGGGTCGCTGCTTCAAGTCCTGGTGCGGACCAAGTCTGGGAATTTGCTCTGGTAGATGGAGAGGAGGCAGCTCACTTCCTGAGCACTGCTGAGGTGCCCCCCCCCCCCCACCACCACCACCACCACCACCACCACCACCACCAGCTCAGGTATGCTTGCTTTGTGCAGCCCCCTCACTCTGACATCTCTCCACCAGTGCATGTCCATGGATGGATGGATGAATACCATTCGGTCCTGAGGAGACGGCACAACCCGGAAGTTCATCACGGGATTCTTTCCAGATGAATCGTGGACGTTTTTGTTTTCTGAGTGTTGACGCTTAATTTCTTCTCATTAAATATTCAGTTTTGTCGCGTTCCACCCATTTATGTCTGACAAGCAGACATTAGATTATCAGTGTGATATGTCGAGACTTTGTCAAGAGACAAATCAGTGTCAGATCTTTGGCGTACAACATCTAAATCGGATGTCAGGGATAAACCCTTTTGTTGCAGAGCTTTCTTCAAAGCGTCGAAATGAGCCGACCGCTGTGCTGCGCTGATAGCAATCTGAATAAGTCAGAGACTTTTGTTTGTGTCCCTGGAGGGAGAGAAATACTGATGCTGAGGCCTGTTACGCGATGATCCGTCTCGCTCTCTTCCCTCGACAAAGATAATCCGTCTAGTTCGGTGCGAGCCGCGCCTGAATGTTTGCAGGCTGGCGGCCGCAAAGTGGAGCAAAGCTGCGGGGGAAGTAGGTAAAGGAGAGGGAGGAAAGAGCCCGCGTTACGTGTGCCGGTGCCAAGGGCGATCTGCAGACTGGGACGCACGCCCAGAATATGTGTACAGATAGAAAACAATCGGAGGGATCTTTTCCCGTCTCGGTAAGCAGGAAATGAGGGTAATAATGTGGAGCGTCTGCAGGTGAGAGAGGAGGCAACGCAGCAGCGTTTTCACAGAAAGGAGGATTAACTCCTCCTGAAAGTGCCATAAACGCCACCTCTGGAGGTTAATCCTCCACACAGCGACACCGAGCTGCCAGCTTCCTGGAGAGACGAAACACCTGATGTGATTGGTTAAGAGCTTTTTCCACAAAATCCAATAGAAAGACTGTTCTGTCATTTTATACTGACCAGTCCACTTTTGAAGATTTTGGTTGAAATTGTTTTTAGGTCCTGACAGAAATTAATAACCCACGTTCTCCGAAACAGGAAAATCCATCATCTGTATCAGTTTGTAAGTCTGTAAAAACTTCCACCAATGTCTGCCACGAGGCACCAGTCTGATGAACCAATCACACGCCTCCCCTCTCTCCCTGCTCGTTCTCTCATCTCATAGCGTGGACGAGCCCACACCCGCGTTTCCACGGCAACGGTAATCATCCTTTGCTTCATGGTCCTGTTACAATCTCTGCCATTAGATACGTTTGAGAAAACAAAATATATACAACATAGTTTTAATACATTTTTGACAAATTTGATTAATGATAATAATAATAATAATAATAATACATTATATTTGTAGAGCACTTTACACTCGTAAATGTCAAAGTGCTACAGATTTTAAAATAATAAAAGAGTTGTTAAAACATATAAAATGAAAAAATGAGCAGAAGGCTTTTTGTTTTTTTGTTTGTCTTGAATTTAAATATTGTCGACATGTTTAAATGCTTGACGTGAAGATGTGATGGAGACTTGCAGCAAAAAGACTTTCTATGAGTTCAGCTTTGTGATATATCCCGAACAGCAGCATCATGCAGGCAGTTAGTAAATTGTGAATGTTAATCTGAGTCTGTGCCGCTTCCACCACAGAGGCATCATGGGAGTCTGCCACACACACACACACACACACACACACACACACGCGGCGCTGTAAGTGACCGTGACGTCATGTGGGAGACCATTCCTGTGGAGTCAGCGCTTTTTACCCCTCCTCCTTCTCTGCCCTACAGCTGCGCATCGCACACTGACCTCTAGCCATCCTCCATGAAGGGCCGGGCGGGTGGGGGGGGGGGGGGGGGGGGTCACGGGGGAGAGGCGCTTGAGTTTGAAGAGGGGGTTTCTGAGGTCAGTTAACCTCGCTCGTCTTCAGACTGAGCATCATTTGCACTGTGATAAACGCTTGGTGATGGTCTGGACGTCTGCCTGCTTTTCTCCTGGTGCCGTCCAGATAGAGTGAGACACAAGGGGGAGGGAGGGGAGGGAGGGAGGGAGAGGGGGGGGGGGGGCAAAAGCAGTAGCAGCTACACACAGAGTCTCACATGCTCCCCCATGTGAGACTGAGCCAAGCAAGAACTGGTGCTGCTTTATGTAAGCATCTCCCAGCAGCCTCATGTTTGTGTTTGGGTCATCCTGCAGGGATGGACAGGACCAGGGAGGGGGTGGGGTGGGGGGTGGGGGGGGTGGACGCTGAGGGTTTAGGTTGAACCAGAGTCTCGAGTCTCGAACTGCTTATCCTCCGTCTGTGTATTTGATGAGGTTGTTTTGTGCACCCATTCACACACTATCCTCCTCCTCCTGATGCTGCTCCCCTGGTTCACCCCTGGCTGACCGAGGGCTCACAGCTGGGGCGGGGAAGAAGAGGAGGAAAAAAAAAAAACGAGGAAGGGGTGGGGTGAGGAAAGGTGGGGAGGGGAGGAGGACTGTTTCCCTCCAGACGTAGAAATCAGAACCAAGCCCAAAATGCAAACAGAGGCCTAAAACCCATTTGAACCAAACTAGACTTCCACATCTGCACCACCTGGAGTGTTTTTATCAAGACAAAAAATACATTTACATCAGCTCACACACACACACACACACACACACACACCGCCTCCTCCTCCTCCGCCTTCTCTCAGGGCAGCTGGCAAAACACAAAGGAGAGAAGTGTGCAACTGGTGCGATAAAGCTGAGAACATCTTGCTATTCACGCGTCAGCATAATAAACTGCAGGCACAATTAAGGAGGGTGGAAAAAAAAAATCCCCCCACAAGAACAGGCAAGTGCTCAGCGCTGCAGCCGCGCTCAGCGCCCGAGTCCAGCTGCGGGTTGCCTTTAAGGACTCAGGAAAGAAAAAAGGACAACAGAGCTTTTCTTGGGAATGCAAATGACGAGACAGCGACACACTGAGAGGCTACAAAGCGTGTGTGTTTCCCCTCTCAGATGTGCTGCCATGACACTATTATGGAGGTCTGATATATCAGTGTGTGCAAACATTACTCCCTTTGTCTGAAATTCCCCCCAAAAGCACACACAGTTGGATATTCATAAAAAGTCAATTGTTTAAAGGTGTTTTGCAACTTTACGGCTTGAGAAAACAGAACAAAGACTTTTTTTTTTTTTTACAAAGTGCAAATAAAAAGAAGTTGCTGAAATCTTTAAAAAAAAAAAAACACACTCTTATTGAATTAAAAGCCTTGGGAGGTTTTTCCCTTGGAGTTTTTTTTAATATGTTTTAAAAAAGATTCTTCACCATTAAAAAAAAAAAACCTCTCAGTTCCCACAATTCCCCCGAGGAGGCATGGTGCAAAGTCTGCCGCTGTCTGGCTGTTCCCATGGCAACCACCAGGTGAGCAGACAGGCTTGGAAAGCACGGCGGAGAACATGTGACTCCCTCCACATGCCCAGACACACACACACACACACACACGCTATCTCTCTCTCTCTGTCTCTCTCTCTCTCTCTCTCTCTCTCTGTCTCTCTCTCTCTCTCTCTCTCTCTCTCACTGTCTCCCTCAGATTGATATCAGCAGGAGAACTCGGCGTTACAGACAAACTTGCGAGTACACGTCGTGGTGACTGAACGTTGAGACGAGACAGACAGCAGACGAGCAGATGACCAGCCCGTCTGTTTACCGCTCTCTGTGTCTGTCTCTCTCTGTGACACTTACACGCCTGTTCACAAAAACACACTGTCTCGTGTGGAGTGAAGAGGAAGAAGAAGAGGAGCCGGCTGATCCCAGAGGGGGGCGGGGCATCTGAGATGTGTCATAAACACTAAACGTCAATTCACTTCTGCTACAGCAGCAAGCGGAGAAAGAGGAGATGGAGAGGTAGAGTGAGAAGAGAGGAGGACAGCAAGGACACAAACTTGTTTGACTGCCTTTTAATGTAAGCCATGAGTGTGTGTATGAGACTTCTTGGCGCCTCTAGTGGACACTCGAAGAGTTTTAATGTCCCCTCGCTTTTCCCCCCCGTCTTTGGCTGAATGCAGGAAAACATCTGTGTAGAAGCCAAAATAAATCAAGAAATAATGGTGAATAAGATGTTACTTCTGCTAACAGTTTCACCAGATACCTCAAAAATATGTCAGTAACATACGACCCCAAAATCATTATTTTGCCCCTCATTTCGCCAACAGTTGCATCTCTTATTATTCTAAAAGTTATTTCTGTTAACGTGATCGAAGACGTCCTTAAAGTGAAGAGTTATAAACTGAGAGCTGAAAACTTTCTCTGTAATTATTGAAAACGGTTAATAAAGATTCGAGTCAGGAATAGAAGGTTGAATGTGGTGGTTTAAGGTCGTTATTTAATAAAAGATACTGATTCATTATTTTAAATTCATCATCTCATTTTAATTAAAAAAAATCTCTTGTTAACATCAGAAAAATTCTTCGATTGGTTCAAACTCAGAGCGATTTTTTTCTCTTCTGTGATTGACACGTGCACAAGGTTATTAAATAGGTTTAAATAACATCACGTCCTACACATGCATGCAAAGGTGTGTAAATACAGTGAGCGAATATTAGCTTGATGTGTCTGATTATGACTAACAGGTCAGTCCCAACACACCCTGATGGATCACTCAGATCTCTGAATATAAACATCACGTCACGTTTCATTTGAACGTCTCCTAAATGCAGGATTGGTTTAGGAATCAGATCAATCCAAACGCTCGTCACAGAAATGAGCCAATCACAAGACTTTATTAAAAGTCTGAGGTGGTGAGGCTGAAACAGTCGTGCAGGGAACTCCTCTGTAAATCTCTGGAGGGATTGAGGTACAGTTTGTCTCCTCGTCTGAGCTCTGTCTGGACTTGCATAATCAGGCAGGTAACCAAAGGTTAACATGAAGCCACGGCGCCGCTCTGCCTGTGTCCAAACTGTCAGGACCAAACAGGAAGTCTGAACAGAACCAGGATCAGAGCACGCGGCGTGACCCGCCTCTGACACTCCGCTGTTACATGCTATAGTAGCTGCATGTGTGTGTGTGTGTGTGTGTGTGACTCATCTTTTATTCATGTGTGCTTAAATACTAAATGTGGACTTGATTAAAAGCTGGACCACATGACACGAGCAGAGCACACACACACACACACACACACACGCAAACACACACATTCCTTTCAAATTCCATCACTGTTTTAACCCTCACCGCAGGCCGGTGGAATGACACAGAGGCACACCTGCATGAATATCACATTACATGTGTTTTTACTCTCACAGCCACACGTGTGCGTCGTTCATCTGCAAAAGCCAAGTGGTGTACTGTACCATAAAATAAATAAATAAATACAATTAAAAAAATCCCACCATGGCTAAGTTGTGCTCCTCGACTTTTGGGCTTTGCCCCCCCCCCTTCCCCTCCCCCGCTTTTTTTTCCCACTGAGGCGATTTCTGTGCAACACAACTCCTGAATAGGCTGGATCGTGTTGCCGTGGATTCCGCCTGTCCGCCTGCAGGCTCTATAAATAGTGTCTGTCAGATATTTTCACTCCTGTGCTGAGCGCACTCTGTGGCAGAGCGGTGTATTAATATCCACAGTGACCAGAGCTTTGCTGCAGGAATGGGGGAGTATGTTGAGGAGGTGTATGTGTGTGTGTGTGTGTGTGTGTGTGTGTGTGTGTGTGTGTAACCAGAAGGCTGTCGTCTTCCCTCCCTCTGCAGACAAAAGACCTCTTTATGCCTCACTCTCTCCACAAAGTGTACACGCAGCTTAAGGAGGACGTGATCTGAGTCACATTACCTTTTCACCCTGTTTGCCTCGTGTTTGTTGCTACTGTCTCCCAGAGCCACGGCCACTCTGAACAACCTATTACGCAATCAGATGTGATAACCAAATACGCCTCTGAGGAAGGCCATATCGTCCCATCATAAGAGTAAACAACAGGTCATAGATTGCAGCTGGAACCTGCAGTGCTTGAATTACATTACAGGAGGCTAATATCCCCGCTGCACATCGCTAATCAGCCTTGAGAAAGTGCAGATCTGCCGATAACCCCGAGAGCTTCAGCTGTGCGGGGATTTAAAACGAGCAACCTCAAGGGTTAAGCAGAGATAACCGGGTAAACAAAGCACATGTGCACAAATGTTTCTGCAGCACACACTTTTAAAAGACTGTTCTTCTATGTGAGCGCGCACACACACTCACACACACACACGTACATGTCAAGTGATTGCCTTGTGTAGCAGAAAAGGACTACAGTGCATCACATGTGACACTGAACAACCTGAGGTCAGGATAGCATCATATCAGCAGAAACTGTGCTTCTTTGGTCCACCTCTACACACACACACACACACACACACACACACACTGACAAACAGGAAGAAGGGTAGTTTGACATTTGTTTTGTTTTATTGTGACGTTGTAACCTTACAGCCTCACCGTGTCACCTCTTTTAAAAACATGCTAATCAAAGGGGAACGACTGCTGCAATAGTGTGAACATATTCAACATGGTTGCGTCATGTGTCTTCTCCTCACTTCATGAGCAGGGTGTTTGTGCAGAGCCTGCAGAACACTGCCTCTAGTGGAGACAGCCGGGATCATGGAAACAGCTGCTGAGGGGTTTTCATTTTTGTGTTGTAAAGTTTGAAACGTGTGATCCTGTTGTTTCAGCTG
>NC_136704.1:23947857-24269772 GCF_947650265.1 Symphodus melops | reverse complement strand
AATGCTGGAAAAGAGCTCACTCTCCTCCTGACACGTAGATTCCCACTCTCCGTCCAGCTCGGAGGACTAATGAACTGACAAATAGTGGAAGTAAAAACTTTGCTTGTTGTTGTTTTTTTTTTCCTGAACACGACGCAGCCCGAGTGAACTGCGACAATCCATCATGTGCTGGAAAACCAAAACAAACAATCCAGTTACTCTGACAACACAACAAAAGCGTGTTTCTCTTGTATTATCTCTCTGTGGACACGAGAACATCATCAGAGTTTGTGTCGAATCCGACAATTGGCTGCTTGTGATCTCTTTTTAAAGCCTGAGCTTATTGTCAGTAAACGTCAATTAAGTGACTAAAAATCTTAACGTTAAATGAGTTTAGGAGCCTGAACTCTCTTCTTAGATTTGTGACTCAGCTAAAGTATGAATATATACACCTTCCTCTTTGTTCTCTCATTCCTCCACATCTTGTTTCTTCCTCCTCCTCCTCCTCCTCCTCCTCTTCATTTTGCCCGAGTAAAGACAGAATGACGAACCAGCCTGGAGAAACCAGTCGCCGGGGAATTTCGCAAAAAAATGTGAGGAGCTGAAATAAAACTGGACTGAGGACATTTGAAATCAGTTTTTCTTAAAAAAACGCTGCATGAAATCATCGCTTCTGACGTTAATACAGCTGATAGGTCGAAATGTCGGAGCGCTGATGGCCTAGCGGTTGGGTCGTGCCCCCAAGTGCGGAGGCTTTGGTCCTCTGGGTGGGCGGTTCAAGTCCGACCTGTGGTTTCTTGTCCAGCTAGTTTCTGATGAAAAGACTAATCTTATCTAATACAGAAGTTATTCAGCAGCATGCAGCAGCAGCAGAGAGGTCTGTGGTTCGACTCGGGGCCCTCTGCAGCCGTGCCTTCTGAAATCTGATCCTGCGTGTTAGACGTCACGCAGCACAGCTCTGGACACGTCCTGCACAGAGAGACAGAGTTCAACTGTAATCTCTCCCCCTCGACTTCCAACTCAATCAACAACAAAAAAACTAAAGAAAGTTTCTGCAGCCTCTTGAGGCAGATATATTTCTTCTCACCGACGTGCCATGACCTATTTTCTATTCGACGTCATCTTCATCCCAAACACAACGGCTGCCCCTCCCTCCATCGGCATGATTTAGGAAGCATCAGGTTCAAACTGATAAGTGATAACTGAGTGAAAAAGAAGACTTTTCCCTTCATGACATCACAAAGGGCAGTAGCCCCTCCCCCAGGTGGGTGACACTCCCACAGCTAGGTGTTTGTTCTGCCCTCTGAGTCTGCCTTCTCACCGTAAACAATAGGACATGGAGCCAGAAAGCAGCGAGTACACCCGAGCCCTTCCAGAGAGGGGGCGTGGTCAGACACAGCTCATTTACATATTTAAAGCAACAGACACAGAAACAGCCTGTTAGCAGGGCTGAAATAGAGGGGTTTATAGACATGATCAAACACAGGATCAGAGTGGATTTACAACAACACACTTCACACACATGTTGAAGAGAAGCCATGACACTTATTTAAACTGAAGAGGAGGAGAGCATGTGACCTTTAATTAGCTAGAATATTATTAACTTGAGAAAAACAGCATTCTTACGTACAGATGATGAGATAAAGAGGAAGCAGACAGAAAACAAATGTCATTGATTCATAATCGTGGAAACCACCTTTGTTACAAGTGGAGATGTTGAGAAGGAAACACATCACATGACAAATGAGGAAACATAACACATGTTTGCATGTCTGCTAAGAGCTGCTCGTGTGTTTCAATTAAAATATTTATGATGCTAAGTCAGACAGAGATGCTGAAAGATCTCTGAGAAACGGTGTCATTTCTCCTCAGCTGAGTTAATCTTCAAATCAAAGAAAACTAAAGCCAGTGTATCAGAGTGTGGATTAATAGTTAAAGCTTGTGTCATTATTAAAGCAGAAAAGAGGTAAATTAAATATGCTTCCTCCAGCTAGCTCGTCTGCTTTCGCCTCTTCAAGGGTGGTCTGATTAAAGACTACAGATGGGACATTTCTAACTAATTGGGCTCCATCTTGGCATCAAAGTGAGCTGGCCCAGAGATGACTGATGAATAAATAAGAAACGTCTACATGTGCCAGAAATAATCTGAGCGATGACTTTTACACACCAACAAACTAAGTCGTTTTTTTTGTTTTTTTTCTCCACTGGGTGTTTTGAATGAAGAAATAAATATGTGACACAAGCGTGTTTTTCCTCCAAAGACTTTTTATGAACAACAAGTAGATTACCTCAATTACATATTGGCCAGTGTCACTAGTAGCAGCGACATGAATCACACACACACACACACACACACACACACACACACGAGAGCTGAGTCACACACTCTGAGCCGGCTCTCTGTGTCATGATGCGTTGCATATTAACCGTCCCAGTACAACTCATGACTGCTGGCCGTGTGTGTGTGTGTGTGTGTTGGTGTCACTCAAATCCAACAGGAACATCAGACCCTGAGTCACAAGCTGTGTGAAGCTCCGCAGACCTCACATGAGCTTTTTTTTAATTTTTTTAAATCCTGCTGCAGACATAATGCTGGTGCAGAAAAAAAAGAAAAGAAAAGAAGCAACAGGAGGTTATATGAGGTAGCAGAAGTTAAATGACGTGTCTGATACTGGAGGAGACCGGTTAGTCCTGCATGTAAATTGATTCAGCCGTCTGGGGTAAAATATGCTGATGCGAGCTTCACTGCAGTGATGTTATTAAGCAGCTCTGACCTTATCTCACTCCACATATCTGCTCTGTGTTCTCTCCGCTGTACATTCTGGGTTACATCGGTGCACTGAAATAACCCAGTTTGGCCTTCAGCAGCCTCACTGTAGTGTTCCCAGATAACCCTGCTGTGTGAGACAATGCAGAGAGCTGTGCTGGAGCGGTCTCTATCACACCCTGCTGGACGCGTCGATAAAGGAGCGCATGAGCAGGAAAAGAAAGGCCGAACACCTTCTCACGCTTGTTTGTACTCCCGCAGGCTCACACCTCATGTGTGACACACAGATGTGTCTGTGAGTCACACATGAGCTTTAGGACCAGTCATGGATCGTTACCTGCAGGTATTTAAGACTTCTTGCAAAAAAAAAAGCCACGGGTACCCCTTCCCTCCCCCCTCCCCTCTCTCTTTAAACAGTTGACTATAGTGCATGCAAGCGTGTGTGTTCAAACGCAGACACGGCCAGTAAACTTCCCCGATAATAACACCACACAGTTCACAGTCAAAGGCGGCACATTGCGTATTCCCTTTCATCTCTGCAGCGCCACAGAGACAGACACAGGAGAGGAGCTGTTTGAAGGGAGGGATGAGGCTGGTAGTCAGAGGAGGGGAGGAAGAGAGGCAGGCTGAATCTCTCCTTTTTTTTGCCCCAGGGGTGTGTGTGAGTGTGTGTGTGTGCGTGTGTGTGTGTGTGTGTGTGTGTGTGTGTGTGTGTGTGTGTGTGCGCTGTTGCTCTTGCTTTGTCTGAAGACTGATTAACAGAGAACAAGACCAAAGACAGAGAGAGAGAGAGAGAGAGAGAGAGAGAGAGTGAACAGTGTGTGCAGACGAAAGCTGCCATTGTCTCAAAGCTGTGCAGCATTTTAAACACGTGTGTAAAGAGGGAAACCTCGATCAGGAACAATGTGTTCAGAGAGAGGGAAGCCATGCACCAAGAAGATGTGATGCCAAATCAGAAGATTTGTAAGAGCACGGTTAGAAATGAAATCATTTAAATGAAGTCATTTAAGGGCTTCAGTAAACATCCTGATCGTGTCCAGGGGGCTTTACCTCTGTTTGCTGTTTGCTGTACGGATGTTAACACTGTGGGTGGATCCTTCTGACTGACTGTAACTTGTAACTTCAGCCTCAGTGTAGTACAGATAAGACTCCATTAATCTTTCAGCCCACAGTCGGAGGTGTTGGGTCGCTCAGGTGAGAACAGGAATCCTTCCTCTCGCTCGTGAAGTCAGGCAGATTTAAAAACATCCCAGAGGAGCAGAGACGGTGTGAGCGATGTGCAGAGGGAATCGCTTTCTCTTTTGTGTCTTCCTTTTTTCATGACGAGTTAAGAACACAATGTACGACCCAGGATCCTGACATGTTTCTGAGCGCCGGTGATGATCAGGGTGATGAACTCGGCATTATGGTTTTGCAATAAACAATAATAAAATAAAATCAGTCAGAAGAAGTCTGATGTTTCACACGAGGTAACAACAAAGGAAAGGTTCAAGTTTACCTCCAACATGCACCATCAGAACCTGCATGTGTTGATACTATTTAATTGCAGTGTCGCGTTTGGCTCACTCTGCTGCCCCCAGGTGGCTGAAGGTGTGTATTGCACTCAATGTGCACCAATAGCCTTCAGAGCACATTCATTCACACAGGAGTAAGCTCAGTGTGCTTTTTTATTGAAGGTAAAAATATACACCTGGTAGGACATTCAGTACAGAGGATGATCTTTTTTGCCACTGATTAAAGATTAGTGCACAGTGATGGTGAACACGAACCCGTAATTATAAAACTGCTTCATGGGTTAAAATGGCTCAACAGCCATTGTAATGTTTTTGAATCAAGTTTGAACCTTGCTAAGCCAAAGCTGACACACAGCATGTTACATTATACCTGCATGAGTTGAGACAACATGATTATTAAAATCAGATATCAACAGAAAAGATGGTCATGCACAGTGATTGTACAGTTCTTTGCCTCATGCTGAATGTCATGTCCACTACTGTGCATTTAACTAAAACTGCATTTTATAGTTTAGAAAAATAAAGACTGCAGCACAGTGCCCATGTTTGTAGCTGATGCAGTTTTAGCAGCAGCAGCATGTGTCGAGGGGGATCGGGGGTTTGGGGTCGAGGGATCAGAGCTTCCTGCTGCTCTTTTTTGATCCCTCGGGGTCAACAGGTCCTGGGTGGAGACGAACTTCTAAACACTTGTTTCTCACAAGCTGTCTATGCTGGTGTCAATCTAATTTAAGAAGCAAGATCCTGAAGGAACCGTGCTAACTCTTTTTTCACTGACACTGTGGTTCCAAACTAGGAAAGAAGGACATGACAGGGCAAAAAACCATTTTTTAAAGAACCAGTTTTTGTCTTCGTTTATGTTCATTTCTTGGATCCATCTCTCCAAAATAAAGTGCTGCTTTCTTTTGCAGATATCTTGTGTGTTATTAAAGGAATGTTCCTTTAAGTCAGCAGCAGAGGTTTGATTGTGCAGATACAAAAGGGAAATAAATGGTATAAACAATGTCCCTGTTTATACTCTGCAGGATCAGATACTGATAAAAAACAACATTTTGTAGCATATATTTTTCTAGTTTATTATTTTGTGGATAATCCCCTTTTACAATAAAAAGAGCACCTTTAGCCTTTGTGGAAAACCAGAAGCTACCAAAAGCATGAACCATTTCTGCTTTCCTGTTTGTCATCCCACATCATGCAATATCTAATGCAGCCAATACATTCCCAATTTTTTTTTTTTTAAAACAGCTTACTTCAATACTGGGACGAGCAGGAGCCGGGACACATTTCCTGACATTCTTCATGTTGCATTTTGAGTTTGTTGGTGGAATCATGTTGTGAACATGTCGACTCACGTGTGCTCTTCTATAGGAATAAATCACTTTTTGCACAAGTGTTTTCACAGTAGGAGAGTGTGCTCTCAGTCCAACTTTGTCTGCGTCTGTGTTTGTGTTGCAGAGCAGAGCTGAGAGACAGTTAAAGGGACACTTCACCCATTTACATGAAGCTGTGTATCATTAGAAACATGGTCGTAGTGTTGAATGGTCATGAATCCAGCCCTCATTTTGCCCTGAGACGAGAAACATATGTTTTTCTTTGCTTGAAAGTTTTCTTCATGTGATGCAATATGACGATTTTTGCACCACATGAAGAAAACTTCCAGGCAAAGAAAAACAGAAAAACAGAAAAAACAGAAAAAAACCAAAAAAACCTCCTTTTTAGACACAAACATTAATTAAGTAAAACATGTTATGTGATGAAGCCTAATGGCTGCGTTATAATATAATGAGCAGCTAGCATATGAGCCGGTGGTGCATTCATGTTTTTTACTTTGTAAATGTGTAACCAGAGAATCTGTGTCATCTTTAAAATTTCACCCTCTTAACATTTTCTGTGAGATGTTTGCATAAAGTCAGATCATGTTTTTCCTTTTCTATTGAAATCTTTGCTGTTAGATTCCCAAAGTGCTGCCTCAGAGTCATTCAAGGAAATGAATCAGATAAAAGAAGATATCTTTATTGTCACTGTACAAGTACAACAAAATACTGCTGGAGTGAGCCTGCAGATGCTTCTGTCAGCAAATGAACAAATACTAAACCCAAAGTATACGAGTAATAAACCCAAACCTGCCAGTGTAGGCCGACAGATTACAAGTTTTTAGACAAAAAAAAATACAGTTATTTTAATACAATAATAAATTATAATGAAGGAAAGAGGGAAGGAAAAATGAAAAGAGAATTTGCATTTTTTTTGGTGTGTTCAGTCTTAAAGGTCAATGAAATGAAAACTTTGGAGGTTTGACCCCATTAAAAAATATATGATTCAACGTAACAGATAAATTCCTCAATATGTGACAAAAGAAACATGATATCAAGTCAAACATGAAGGTTGAAAAGAGGAATTCTGAACTGAAATAATCTGTTTGTATGATAAAAGTCGCAGGTTCAGACAGAACTGGCAACAAACCAACGTTTGGTCCATTTGTGTCCCGTGTTGTTTTCTGCTATCTTGGACATTTTAATAAATCATTCCCACAGAGTGAGCGGTAATAAGGAAGGAAAAAGGACTTTGCTCACAGACGCTGCGTCGTGTGCAGGTCTTGTGATAGTGCAGAGGTGTTTCTGGCTGTCACTCGGATCAGACGCCGACTGACCGGTCTGAAAGGTAACGGTTTACATTTTCTGAATAAACGTAGATCAACAGCTTGATGTTAGAAAAGCTTTAATGTTGGAGTGCGTTCCAGCCTTATCATCCTTGCATTCATTCAGCTCTTTGCATTATTGATGTTTTAGTTTGTAGCTTTAACAGAAGATTCATTTCTCTCCGGATGTGTTAAAATGATGGTTGAAGCAACAACCACGCAACCAACACGCTGACTTCCATCATCTTCTGCAGAGACAACGTCATTAACCATAGCCATGTTGTATATCAGGTGATTTAGTTCTGAACTTGCAGCTGTGACTGGACATGGAGTGGAAAAGCAACCTGAGGCGTGCCCAGTCTCTGAGGAGCGTGCCGTCGTCATGTGACAAGCCCAGCTGGCCAGAGATGGGACTGCGAGACAAGAGAACGTCTGTGTCCCATCTCGTTTCCAGGTGAGAGAGACGACACGTCGCTCAGACGCTCTGTGAGAACTCAACACAACGCTCTCTGTTATCTTCTACAGACAATCACTGTGAGGTATCAAAGTGGATTTTGTGCATGTTACAGGTATCAAACTACGGTGGTAAGCACATCTATTCAACAAACTAATGTACACAATGGTGCAACAAACCAGAAGCAGGTGATAAAAGAGGTAAGCTCAGTCTGCACGTTTTCACTCAGACAAAATATGCAATGAAATCACCTGTATACAAACACACGTTTGTTCTGTGTGTCGCTGTCAGGTAGAGCAGTCTAATCTGGAGTATCTGATGTTGAGAAATGAAGAGCGGGAACGGTCTCGAGCCAAGTCCAGTTTGACCCGTAGTAAGTCAATGGGAAGCCTCCAAAAAACCGCCACCTCCATAGGGACCCTGAAGGCCCTGTTTGAGTCGAAGGCTGCCACGCCAAACAACTCAAAGAGAGTCCTCAGAGACGGAAGCATCGCATCAACTAACAGAGCAGTTGACATCCTGCCAGTGATGAAGGGGAAGACTGAAGAGGTCAAAGTCTCTGCAGAGAAACCCACGACCCAAACTCCTGCTCATCCTCCATGTGATAATGCAAAGGAAGATCATGTGACCCGAAAGGTAAATACAACCACTGTTGTCAGCTCAAACCCACAATGCACTGCTTTTTATTCACTTCCCTTCTCACATACGGCAAACCGAACTCTGCTGCACTCGGAAGCAAATTGAGTGTCCGGTTTTAATACAGACCAGAGTTTGGTTCTTTGGTCTGCAACAAAAACGGACCAAATAGCTTAGATGTGAATGCATCCTAACAACCACTTACTCTGTTCATTATAAACACTAAAGACAATGGTGGATTTATATAGCAAATACAGCTCTATGGAAATTCTTTGTGGCTCGGCAGCTTTTTCTGCTAGCTAGCAACTGCCTGCTAGCTGCAGTAAAAGTTAGCTTAAGGCATGTAGTAAATGACAGAAGTAGCTAACTTAGAGTAACAAGCTAGCCTGCAGCCTTTATGTATCAACTTACTCATGTAGTCTTCTTCATGCTCCTTGCTGTTGTAATTATCGTCCATGTTGGCATCGAAGTGTCCGTCCCGTTAGCATCCTGTTTGCAGTAATATGCAGTGAGAAAATCCTTGCTAGTTCTTTTCCTATCACAAGACTCTGCTAACTTTATTGTTGGCTAGCACTGACAGTTATTTTTTCGACCTCTAGGTGGCGAGTACGACCCGCTTGGAGAGAAGAAAAACAATAGGGGGCATTGATTTTGAGAAACTTGCTTCCTCTCAAGCTGGTGAGTGTCAGAAAACATTTCAATCAAAACCCTCAGTGATAGGGGGCGCCGATAGCTCAGCGGCAGCGACAGCGCGCGTACCATGTTGCGAGGCTTTACTCCTCGCGCGGGCGGCCCGGGTTCGCGTCCGGCCTGTGGCCACCTTCCCGCATGTCTCTCCCCACTCTCTCCCCCTTTCCGACTCTATCTGTCCTATCAATAAAGGCAAAAAGGCCAAAAATAATCCTTTAAAAAAAAAAAAAACCCTCAGTGATACATCCTTGAGTATTCTTACCCAATAAATTAAGCTAGCTTGTGAACATTTTGAAATTCAACAACACATAAAGGTGTAGGTGACGTCATCTACAGGTCTCAGCAGGTCTTGGATTCAAGCTTTTACAGATTCTGAATTTGCATTAAGTGAAAACCACAAAAATCCAATCAAACAGCTCAGTCATGATCTGGTTGAAGCAATAATAAAACATAGACAAATTAATTCAGTATATTGACTTCCAGGACAAAGACCAGTTGATAAGAGAAGAGCTACAGCTGTCCAGGAACTGCAGCTAGCATCATGCCTTAAGCTCTGCAGACTTCAATCGGGCTTTCCCGGTTTCCTGCCACAGTCCACATGCTCGTTAGGTTACCTGGTGGATCTTAATTGCCTGTAGCTGTGAATGTGAGTTTAACTGGTTGTCTGTCAGCCCTGTGGTTGGCTGGCGTCCAGTTCACACCTCTCCCCCAATGACAGCTGGGATCGGCTCCCTAACAGGAAAAAGCGATATGGACGGTGGATAGATGGAAGGATGAATATTTTCTTGGTATTTTCCCAGAAATGCCATCATTCATTTAAATAAATTTTTGACACAAAGAGCCTGTAATTAATGTATTAAAGTGTCATTAGTAGGTCAAGGTAATCTGAACATGTCTTTTTCCATGGAGTTAATAGTCACCAGAAGTGAATAACTATCATATAATTGCCTGGGTATAAATGCAGCAGTTTTGGTGAGAATAGTCCCCCCTGTAACTGCTCACCGTCAGAGGTAATCTTTATTAAATATCCAAGGTGTTTTTGTCAGCTAAAAAGTGCCTGAAATCAGACGAGCACAAACAGTGTGGTGACTCCTTTGCTTAACAATTCCTGGAAAGTCGTCCCAATGACTCAGGTCAAAGCCATGAGACGACATGGGTGAAAGGGAATAGGGGGAACGGAGATCAATATCAGAACGGTGACAGTGCAAGAAGTCATGATTTACTAACAGGTCACTACGGAAGAGGACAGAAATAGACCAGAGACAACGAGCCCAGAATAAGTGCAGGAGGGTTACAGGGTCAGCTGTCACTGGGACGGGAAGGATCCAGAGAGAGGGAGCGACCGAGAGTGACAGAGGCTTCAAACATACAGGACACGAGTTCTGACCAAAACAACTTCAATAAGACTTTAAGAAGGACCGGCCGGTTTGGAAGATAAAGAACTATCTGTGAGTAAAGAATCATGCTGGAGAGAGAAACTTCTAACCATAATATTTAGGGTGTCGAAGACATTGTCATCTTTTAATCCCGAACACTTAATATAAACTCTACAGTGTTCATTCATCTCGTAATAGAACCTATGCAGTTATTTGAATCTTACTGTGTTGGGGTTTTGAGACAATACGCTTAATGTTGACCTAAAATGTTGTGATTGAATTTCACTAAACCTCCTCTCTTAAGAGCTTCTGCTTTGTACTGACATCTCACTCTGCATGTATATGGTTTATTGACATCTTCTTGTGGACTGCAGATTACAATCTGTACTTCATAAAATAAAGTGATTATTGTTCCGACATGTTTGCTATTACTTTTCAAGGCTTAGCCAAGTGTAGCCTCTGTCCTTGTAGCTCTCAGTATTGGTGTCAGTGGAGTCAGGTATCTCTCCCTCTCCGCCACAAGCGGTACATTTATAGCATGACCGCATGGCAGCTGTTAAATATAAGCTTTGAGATTGTTTTCGTGAGCGTGACACAACACTTCTACCCTCACAGTATTGTGACGCAGACAAGTTTTAAAAACGTCTAATCATGTGGGGGACAGTCTGAAAAACATGCAACCCTTCATTCTGACTGCATGTCATATACCATGTGAGACTGTACAGCAGCGTGTCATAAAGAGATTGATGACATTAAAAACTGAACTGTACAATGTCTTTGCAGATGATAAAAGGAGGTCGTTTGCGGATTTCCGAGACAGCTCCTTTGTCCAAACAAAGGATAAACTGTCTATCTCAGTGAAGGCTATGTCAGCGCTCTATCTGTCCAAGGCAGCGCCGCAGGAATCAAACCGCAGCATTTTAAAACAGGTAAACATCAGTTTAACACCCATTGTATTTTGTTCAAGGTAAACAAGCTTTGAGTGTGATGAATAAATGTAAATATAACTGCTGACTTTTAAACTTCACTGAAAAGGAATTGTGGGCAAACATAATCTAGTTTACAACATGACATATGTGTGTCAGTATAAATATCCAAACAATACTCAAATGTTTCCTGAGAAAAGAAGTCGATGCAGATATGAATATAAGCAATATCTGATATACTAAATCTAAAAAAATAATCACTGACTGATATTGTTCCCATGTAGGCTCAAGATCAGACTTCTGAATCAGGGAAAAGAGCGAAGCTAACCAAGGTAAGGTAGCATCTTATCGCACATTCTGCATGATGGTGTGCATTTCCTCGATAACACGACCAGCATGCTGCGTTTTCCTGAGTCTTCTTTGAAACATGTACCGAAGCCGTGTAATCTGTGTTGTTATCATCGTGGTTGTGCTCACTTTTTTTGCGTTTGAGCTCAGCTAACCCACTGACCCCCTGGCATGTTCGAAAGCAAACCATCTGCCATGTTTTGGAAGGTAACATATGCACCTCATTGCTGCAAGCATGTCTGCACAGTCTGGAGCGGAGGTGTCACTGGAAATGTTACATTCATTAGATCACAATGATGAAAACACTACTTTGTTCCTCAAAGATGTCTGAAGAGCCCAAACAGAGGACAGGCTGCCTCTCGACACTTTCTCCAACAAGACATCAACAAGGACCCGAGGACGTCTGTGGGACGCTTTCCCAAAAGCGCCTGCCTTCCCATCTCTCCAAAGAAGAGTTACACAAACAGCAGCAGAAGAGTGAGCTGAAAAGGCTCCTGAAGCACACTCATCCAGAGCTGAGGACGTTGGATCAAGTTGTTGATGAGGAACTTGCTGAGGTTTTGGGCTCGGAGGTTGGGGTGACAGCTGGTGAAACTGGATACGAGGGAGAGGTCTTTTCAAGACGCTTGTTATTTGAGAACTGCGCCCTGACTAGCAAAGTGTCTCCTTACAGCCACGTGGCCGAGAGAACTACAGAAAAGGACGACGTCTGTAAAAAACCCGCTGAGTTTGAGGAGCTGGCTGAGAACAGACGTGTCCAAGGATTCAACGAGGATGACACAAAGCTTGGTTGTGATCAGGAGAGAGAGTGTGAGGAGGAAGTGATGAGAATAGATGTACAGGCTACCAGAAGAATGTTTGAGAACCAGTCTGTGAACACACAACCTCTGATTCCAGATAAAAAGTACAAAGGTAAAATTTCTGGAGATGAGACAAGAGGTGTGCAAAGACAGGAACAGCAGTCAGAAAAGTGCAGTAAAGAAATTCGTCACAGCCAAAACAAAATAAAAGCCTTTGAAAATCCCTTCGAGGATGAGACTACAAGTCCTCCTGAGAAAGACGAATTTGGAGAAGTTATCCAAACAAGTGCCGCTCTTTTCCAGAACAACCCATTCATCCACACAAACGTAGAAAGAGAGCAGTCTTTGGTGCACACATCGAAACACGAAGGCCCAGCAGGAGACGGCGGGGCAGATCAGAACTATCAGATGGCTAATGTTAAGAACAGAACACAGGTGTTTGAATCGATGCCGTTTCACACAATTAGGCGTCAGAATCAAGATGAACTTGAAACAATGGTTGAGAACATGATAGAGACGTTGAATTCTCTTTTTCATGTTAACGTAATACGTTCAAGTGGCTCAATTATTGAGGTTAATGAGACAATGTTAGCCAAAAAGGCCAAGTTCACACTATCAGAGAACGGGCCAGAAATAAAATACGATGAGGTGGCTGAAGGTGGTGCGCAAAACTTAATACTCCAGTTTCTACCAAGGGCCAACCTAAAGCCCCAGATCACTTACCTCAAGGAGGGAAGTAGCAGACGTATGGAGGCCACAGTGGTGAATGTACCCGTTCATCAGCATCAATACGCGAACCACCAAGACGAGTTCAAAACTGCCAATGTGGTTCAGGTGGTGGAGGATATTCTCAGTCAGGATAACTCTCTGAGGAAAGGAGTGATATTCCAGGAGTATGGAGACAGATGTGCGGAAATCATTGTTTACTCCCTCTACAAGTATTTTGATGAGGAAGATGTTAAAAGTTACAGTCCTCCACAAGATGCAGAGTGTGAAACTCCGGAGACAAAAAGTGGAGAAGTGGGCAGAACTGACAATCAAGAACCACAAACAGGATATGCCGAACCAACGGTGAACTGCCTTCTACAAACATCTTGTGACCAAACCTGCCATGGATCAACAAGGCCTGAAATTGCAGTCAGGGGGAATGTTAAACTTTTCAAGAGTTGTATTGAAAAGGGAGATCTGGAGTATTTGAGAATTCTTCAGGCGGATTCAACAATGGAAGAACAAGAGGTTCCTCCAAACGTAAGTATGGCTGGAGAAGGGAGGGAGATTAGTCATGACGAAAGAGGTAATCAGGCCGAGGAAAGTTCTTCAGAATGGGTCCCAGTGGATGTGAAGAGACTGAAAAACATGTTCTCTGGAGATGGGAGAACCGTCCAACCAAAGCAACATAAATATTTATATCAGAATCAAGCTCAAGCTGCCACCGTTTCCTCTGCAACAAGTCATAACGTGCCAGTTGAAAAGAGCCAGTGCTCCACAGAATGCAGTACTGAGGCATTCATCCAAAGCCAAGTGAAAGATACCTTAAGGGAGTGTGATGACCAAGCACGAGGAGACTCATGTGACTTGCCAGTTGGACCACAAGGGTCCAGCCTACATCTTGAGACAGAGGATGGGGACGTGGTCCACCAGGCTGAATTAGTTGAGGTAGTAGATGACAATGATGAGATCTCTGACCTCCAAGCTGCGATACATAGCCTCCAACAGGCAGCAAATGAGGCCAAGTCTTTGCATCTGTCATCACAGGAAAAACAGACATTATCTGACGGAGAATCAGAGAGCAAAGAGGCGGTCCAGAGACAAGTCCTCGAAGCTGCTTCTGTGTCCGTTCATAGTTCAGAAATGACAGCTGATAAGCAAGACGAGGAGGAAGTGGTTTTTCAGGGTAAACTTAAAGCAGCATTGGATTCCCTTGAGAAATCCAACATTAATGTCACCCGAGGAGATTTTAGAACAGCCATGATATACAGAAACTCCAAACCTAACGCTCAGAAAGAGCGATCGCAGCCAGGGAGTGGAGCGTCTCTTCAACAGACCACGAAGACAGAGAGTTCACCTGTGGCTGATCCTAAACCAACTCAAGAGCCGATGAAAGATGAGATGTCCAAAAAACAAGTGACGACAGAAAATGTTGAGCCCCAGAACCAAAGTAAAAGCCCAAATAAACCATCCACAAGTCCTGCCTCCGAAAGAAAACGGAATCCAACTTATCCAAAACCAGAAATCCCGCCTAAACCTGAGCATTTGAAATTAAAACCCAGGGGTATTCAATCAACGATCACAAACAATCCAGAGGCAACCCAAACCAAACCCATAAGAAGAAAAGGAACAGTTCTTCCAACTTCAGCAAATACACCTGTTTCAAACGAGAATGAACATCAGCAAGACCGATTGAAAAATGACAGCGGCAGCGACTTAGGACTAAATTCAATGGATCATCAAAGACATGGCCATGCTGATACAGCTAAACAGATGTCTCAAGAAAATGAACCAAGGATTCAAGTTCAAGGCCCAGTCATCACCTTGGCGAAGGATGATGCAGATAATATTGTTAATCAACAACAGAAGATTAATGCCTCCCTAGAAGATAAAGCCCTCCAGGATGTCCCAAACAAAGAGAGTATGGGTGAAACTGATGAAAGTCCGGTAGATTTTCATAAAGCGTGTAAGAAATTTGAAAGTAAGAAGGCCTTTTCAGTGAAGAGTGCACCTGTAAAGCCAAAAAGGGTCAAAATTGCCCAGGCTGAAAACAAAAACCCAAAGCAAAAGTCTGGTGATAACAGTTCCTCGATTATCACACAAGTTAATAAGGAACCAAATAAGAAGGATCTTTTAAACAATGATCCAAACTCCAGACAAACTGCAGATGGCAGAGGCAAGCATGTGGAAAATATTATAGAAGAGAGCAAAGTTGAAATGAGAGAAAAGAAGAGACCAACAGAGACAGAGGATGAGCGCATGCAGCGGCTCTCGGTTCACATGGATGAGATCATGAGAGGGAACATGACAGCGGCCTTGGAAATTTTCGACAACTTGAGAAAACAGGAGGAACTGCAGAACATTCTCTGTCAGGTTGAGGAAATTGAACAGGACACATGTGAAGTCGATGTAGGGTCTCTGAGGAAGGTTTTTGAGAACGTCCCTGACTGGGTTGTTGGATCAGAGGAGAAGAAAATACAAAAGGAAAAAGTAGAAAACAAAGAAGACAGGCTCCTGCCAACAAGAGCCGAAAGCGGCACCTCAATGGCACATGTTTTTGGAGATCTTGAGCGAGCCACTGAGGAAATCATAAATCTGAAAGAACAAACTTTAACCAGACTTCTGAACATAGAAGAAACCATAAAGAAGGCTCTCTGTTCGGTCTCCACTTTAAAATCGGACTCTGATATTGCGGGCTTATCAACCTTGTTCAAAGAGTCATTAGGGACAGTGCAAGGATCTCCGTCTTTTGGTAATATTAGGAAAATAAGCATCGAGTCAAGCAGAACTAAAACACAGCCAACAAAGGGAAATCCTGCTGAACCAGGAAACAAGGCTGGGCCAGTTAATGAAGCCTCTCCAAAACAACAGAGTCCTCCATCTTCACCTGCTTTCATTTCCATCCAGTCAGCTGCCAGAAAAGCGGATAAAGCTATCGTACCTCCTCAAAATACCGCAATCTGCCCAACATGTAAGCACAACCCAAATACAGAGGAGAAATTCAGGACCACAAAAACCCTGACATGTAACAGCCCTGCTCAGAACAGAAAAGGAGGGGAAAAACAGCACTCACCCAACCAACATAACCGTAAGCGGGAGCTCAAGGTGCTTGAGGTGCAGACCGACAGTGAAGGAAATCGTATTCCAGAAACTGAAACTGTTCCAAAGAACTATGAAGGGACCGGTAATTCTGGAAACATGTTTTACTCCTCTCAAACTTCCACTGTCATCATTACTCAGCCTGAAACTATAACATCCACAGGGCTTACAGTGGCCACTCCAGGAACATATCATGTCACCTCGTACCCTGATGTTCGGCTGCCAGTCAATCAGAAACCTTAAAGGTCACATATTCTCCTCCCTTTCAACAAGATTAAATACTTCTTAGAGCTCCCCAAGTTTCTACCTGTTTGTCAAGAGATCTGAAGTTTATTGTTCTAAATCTACTCTGATCCTGTATTTGATCACGACTATAAACCCCTCTATTTCAGCCCTGCTCAGAACAGGCTGTTTCTGTGTCTGTAGCTTTAAATATGTAAATGAGCTGTGTCTGACCACGCCTCCCCTTTGGGAGGGCTCAGCTTAGAGTTCGCTCTATGATATTGTAGTTTACACAATCTTGTTTACTGCAAAATTGAATGTGTTGGTTATTTTTGCTTGTTCTTTTTAGTTATGGGAATTGATTGAAAATGTTTTCATAAATCTTTGAAATTTAAATGTTTTATTAGTATCTAAAATGGGAAATGCATTTTTGGTTTTGATTTATGACTTTGTATTTGCTGTCATTTTATTTTTATTGTTAAAAAAAATAGAAAAGAAAAACGTTTCTTTTTCACCAAGCTCCGTCTATTTTTCTTCTCCATCAGTTTCTACCTGCTTGTCAAGAGATGTGTTCAGCCTGTTCAAAGCCAGTTTATCCGATGGAAAAAATCACAACAGACAAATACATTTTTCACAAAACTTGCTTCTGTTGTAAGCAGTGCAAGAAAAAACTGAGGTGAGATCTTCAAATATTCTTTAAAAAAATCAACTGCAACATTGATCTATGATTCCAACATTATGACAATGGTACATTTTGAAATAATGGTCTTAAGGCGAGATTGCCCAAATGGTAAAATGACCAACCGTTTTCATATATCATATCCTATATTTAACTGTAAATGACATACATACAAGGCACTGATGGCTTATAGAGCCTTAATTATCCAGGCCTAGTGGTTAGGTCGCGCCCATTATACAGAGGCAATAGTCCTCCAAGGGGGCGACCTGGGTTAAAAAATGACCTGCAGCTCCTTTCCCGAATGTAATTCCCCTTTCTCACTCCTGAGTTCATGTTCTATGCACGGTCCCATCGAAATAAAAAAAAGCCGAAATACATATCAAGAAAAAGATAATCACATTTAACGTGAGGGTTCAGCGTGTGGTGGACGAATCACTCTACTACAGAAGAACAGCAGGATGGAGACGGATAATGTTCTCAGCATCGCTTTAGTGTCAGCTGCTTTGATTCTGCTTCACTTCCATGTCACTCACCCAGTTAGCCAATCAGAGGCCAGTAGGGTTAAACTCAAGATGCTGCATCCTTATGGTTAAATACAGTACACTAGAGCGTCCACTGTTGGAGAGAATACAACTTGTATTTGGGCCAATAACTACTAAGTAAGTCTTTCCAAATTAATTCAGTATCTGATGGATTGATTGAATTTTTCTACTCGTGCTTTTTACACACAGGAAAATGTTCAATAAAGTCCGCATGTAGCCTGCAACATATTTTCAGTTAGGTCATTCAGGAGAATTAATGCTTCTGTTGTAAACAGACTCATAATGTCAAGTCATTCATTACATTTAATTTTTCCTGTAAACTTTACTGAACACTAATTAACCTAAACTGTAACCGGCAACTTGTCCTCATTTGTAGCATGCAAAATTACACACCTTTATACGGGGAGTTCTACTGTATATTTCACTACAAACAACTGTTCAGAAGAAAAGGGAATTATGATGAAGGCTTTGGACACACCCAGCACAAGAACCGATGGCTGCTACGGAGCACTCCTGATGTGAGCAATGAGTCCGAGTCTGAGGCATAAATACTGAAAAAGTAAGTTCCAAGAGGCAACCCCTAACATTTTATTTTGCTTTTTCTATTCAGTATAATTAACATACATTGCCCACCATTGAGTTCTTATCTTTTTCTGGTCCTCAGCCATCAATGTCTGCGACAACATGGAGGATCTTTTGAAGATGTGTTTGAGATTCCACAAAGACGGCCTGCTGTCGAAATCACACATCTGTTTACAAACTGATTAATGATTAAAGTGTGCAACGGAACAACTTAATTCCACACGAGCTTAGAAATTGTAAGAATAATGATGACACTTGAAATCCTCATTTCTTCATAGGTAGTTGTATTAAATCACTCTCTTGGTCTTTTTACATTAAGGTGGAGTCAGTAGCTTTTTCCATTGCATTATGTAAACACATCACATTCAAACTGGGCCCCACCTCCTGGGCTTATCACCCCCATAGCGCACACTTACTGCAGGACTTAGTTTGTGTTTACTGCTCTTACTAGCTAAATGGTTGCACAAGCTGGAGACTGGTGTTTTTTTGCACCATCAATGTCCAACAGAAAGCAGACACATTCTGGGTCAGCTGGGTTAAAGCCAACACAAGGTCCATGTCGTTATGTTAATGAATTTGAATTGTGTCCAATTGCTGAACTCACCTGCTGCACTGTCATTAGCTTGGGGAAACACACCAGCTCCCCACCCAGAAACGTTCCAGGTCAACCAAAACAAAACTGTAAAATCCAATCAGAGGACAGAGTCTCTGCAGACACCAGCACACACATATGTAGGCCCAGAAGGGATGATGGACCAGCTTTACTTTAGTATGAGTCTATGTTTTTTATTTTCTTAGGAAAAAGCTACTGACTCTTTAAAGAAATTGCACTAATATTTAAATGCAATTCTTTTCATAACTTTCATTTTAACTTGATTTTTAGGAATGGAAAAAGAACAAATTCAAATGCAGTACGACTACCAGTGGAGGTTGTTTTGAAAGTATGCAGGCCTGATTAAGCTAATTTTTGGTCTTGGACTGAAGAAGAAAATAAAAAGCCCAGCTAATGACAAATGCTGCTACAGTGCCTGACGTGAGATTCATTCAGATTGTAATTGGTTGTATCTTTATGTGGTTAAGTCTGATTGTGATTAATATACTATAATACTTCCGAACTCGCACTTTATTAACAAATTGCATAATGCATTTTGGCCAAATCACTTTGTGTACTGCTAATAGTATTCAGTTTCAAAAAAAGCCATCATGAATCTCAAATAGATGCTTCTGATATGTTTTCACTTGACACAGGGTTTACACTGTTAAGATTGTAATGTTCATTAATCTACTGGATGGTTTGTAATAAAACACGTTGCAGATATACATTTTAATACAGTTGAATAAAAAATAAAAATATGCCATGAGATTCTGTTTGTTCATTATCTATGCTTTCCCGGCAGAATAATAGGTATGCCCATCACCAGTGTCTACAACCTACATGTGAATCGACTCGAGCTCGTTTTGAATTTGGACTGCAGTACCCACTTTAAACACTAGGTGTCAGAATTGCACTGTGCTCCTTTTAGTCTTTGACCAAAATCTGATGAGTAGATGAAATGTAATCTAAACAATAACACATGAAATCCTTCAAAGTGTAATAAACCTACCTTTTTGAATAGCAAGGACTACGGGCCAAAAAGCAATAAGCCTGCTTGAATACTCTCCTTCCTTTCAGTAAAGTTTATCCTTATCCAAAGTGAGCACAAATATAATGGAGAGGTCTTAGATTGATGGGGCTGGCCACAAAGAACGCTCTGGAGCAGTTTTTTGGGCTCCGGTGCCTTGCTCAAGGGCATTCTGGCAGTGCTCGGGAAGTGGACTGGCACCTTCCCAGCGACCAGGCCAATTTCTTTTCATGGTCTGTGCCGGCACTTGAACCGGCGACTCTTTGATTCCCAACCCAAGTCCCTACAGACTGAGCGACCGCCATATTCATATTGCACCTTTGAAAACTGAAAGATCTTTTGCCTCTGTAACCTGAAAAAGCCTTCAAAAAAGTTGTTTGAAAAAAAGAAAAACAAAGATCTTACCAAATAAGTGCACAGAGATAATTGAATGTAACAAACACATTTAATAAATGCAAAATGTACTGTAGCAAGGTAACGTGTAGCTGAACCTGAACAGTAAGTTATTACAGTAAAGTACAGTCTAACCTCCAATAACCATAAAATCAGATATGGTCTTTTGGACTTGTTTGGCTGCTGAACCCTTTTCTCACCGTAGGCCAAGTAATCTATTAATCATATGCAGGTGTCACATGTTGACACTATCTGGCGTTACATGATGAAGGTGCCAGCAGACTTGTACTTTGTTGTGACAAGATCTGTTTGTATTTTGGATACAAGAAAGAGAACCATTATCAAACTAGTCGCTATAAATGCAATAAACAACAAAGCATTGGCAATTAGTGCGTTAACTAAAAAAAATAGCTTCTTAAAAATAGCCTGCTAATTTCGCTTTTATTGGTGGGTTTGTAGACAGACAAGAGTTAGAGTTAAAAGGAACATGGGGACGTTGATTTTACATCAAATGTGAAAGCTTTAATAGCTAATATTTGAAAGAAACAGAAACTATACATTTGCGATCCAGTTTCAATTAGAATTTTTCCTCTCCAACAATGTCTTCATCACAGTGTCTGTTTTCCTTTGGATCATTCACAGCTTCTCTAAAGTAAAAAAAAAAGAATTATTCAAATATTTGTTTGAAAGCGAAACATACATTTTGTCTTAAGTATTTAGACTCACTTGAGCTCTGCTTGATCCTGAAGTGCAACATTGAGGGTTTCAGGCAGTAGCCAACAGAAACCCCCGGCAGCGACGGGAACAATGCCATATACCAACATGGGAATGATGTCATGGTAAACTTGCAGCAACCAAATGAGTGGAGAGATGATGCCCCCCACACGAGCACACATGGAGTTCAGGCCAACTCCATTCTGCCTGCAAGAAAACACATCATCTGATTTATGGGCGCTTGGGAGTTAAAAAACAAACATGGTGTGAATGTCCCAATGTCCCAAAAGCCTCCCTGGGAAAGTCTATTCCAGGGTACTGGAGAGGAGGAGCCGGTTGTTATTCAAAACTCGGATCCAAGAGTAACAATGCCGTTTTCGTCTTGGCTGCGGAACACAGGATCAGCTCTACGCTCTCTATTGGGTGCTCAAGGGGTCATGGGAGTTCACCCAACCAGTCCACATGTGCTTATTGGATTTGGAGAAGGCGTTCGACTGTGTCCCCCCTGGCATCCTGTGGGGGGTGATCTGGGAGTATGGGGCAGTAAGTTTGACCTGTTCCAGATGCGCGTTGGCCTCCGGCAGGGCTGCCCTTTGTCATTGGTTCTGTTCATAACTTTTATGGACAGGATTTCTGGTTGTAGCAAGGGGCCGGAGGGGGTCCGGTTTAGGGACCACAGGATCTTGTCTCTGCATTTTGTGGGTGATGTGTTGATGATTTTTGCTGTGTGAGGCGGCCGGGATGAGGATCAGCACCTCTAAATCTGAGGCCATGGTTCTCAACCGGAAAAAGGTGGCTTGCCCTCTCTGGGTTAGTGCGGAGTCCTTGCCCCAGGCAGTTTAAGTATCGGAGCAGCGTCCGCAGTCATGCGGTCGCTGTATAGGTCCGTCATATTGAAGAAGGAGCTAAGCTGAAAGGCAAAGCTCTCAATCTACCGATCTTCGTTCCTACCCTCACCTATGGTCAAGAGCTTTGGGTCGTGCCCACAAAAACGAAATCCCAGATACAAGTGGTTGAAATGGGCTTCCTCCATAGGGTGGCTGGGCGCAGCCTACGGATATAGGGTAAGGAGCTTGGCCACCAGGGAGGTCAGAGTAGAGCCGCCACTCCTTCACATTGAGAGGAGTCAGCTGAGGTGGCTCGAGCATCTGTTCTGGATGCCCCCTCTACGCCTCCTTAGGTGTCCCACCTTGAAGAGCTGGAGGAAATGTTTGGGTGTCTCTGCTTAGACTGCTGCATCTGCGACCCGGCCCCAGATAAACGGTGGAAAGTGGATAGATGACAAAATAACGACGGTGAGAGGCTAAGTAGGCATTTCTGAAATGATACTTATTGAATCCTAGGAAAAAGCTCCAACAATGCCAAAAGTAAAGGTTGAATAGTTACATATATCCTCTACGTACAAACCATGTAATGGAGTATTTCATTCAGTAATGGTAACCCAGCAGTTTACTGCATCACAGCTTTGATTTCTTCCTTCTTGCATCTCATTATACAACAAAGTGTGGTCGTTGTGGGCATTACTTGAAGATAAGCTCAGCTGGTGGATCGATAGATTTGGTTTGTCTGTCAAATGGAAGATTGGGAGATTTAGGGCGGCAGGAGAAAGCATGACCTTACCTTAATACGGTTGGGTATAATTCTGGCGTGTATATGTAGGCTGTGCTGAATGCAGCAGTGGCAGCCATTTTCCCCAGAACTGCCATGACTGTTACCACCACAGGAAGATCTGACAGGTAAGTATAAAAGAACTTATTTACTGTAACATAATCGTTTAATGCTTAGCAGATGTTTTCAGATAATCAAAAACCCCTCCAAGGAGATTGAGGTATACCATCTGGGATAGCAAGATTTACAAGGCAAGCAACGCCCCCGAAAAACAGGAAGCATGCCTGACATATTCTCCTCCCAAAGCGCTGGACTAACACCAAAGTACCAATGTTGGCAGGGATTTCCACAAGACCAAAGATGAACTGTGTGAGGTAGATATTCAGACCAAATCCACCAACATTCAGGCTCAGTCCATAGTACAGAAGACTTACTGCAAACCTAGTGTCAGAGTTGGAGAGACACTGTTAGTCTATGTAAACAGAATAATCAAGGCAAACTACTTATGGGTAATAATTCAGTGTCAAAAGTCATACCAGTTATAGCCCATTATGATGGTACGTTTTGTCAAGTATGGTATACGGAAGATGTCCAACATGTTTCTTCTTTTGACTTTACCCTCAATGGTTAGCTGTAAAAGATGTCAGAGCTATCAACGTCATAAAAACTTGCATTTGGTTGAATCTAAAGTGTGTTTGATGCATCTCACCTTGTCCATCACATCATCTGGTACCGTCCTCCCGTTCATCTTGGCTGCTCTCTCAAGCTCCTTCACCGCCTCCTCCTTCCTGCCCTGGGTCATGAGCCAGCGAGCTGACTCTGGAAGAAACCTGTTGTAAGACAAGTGCAAAATCACAGAGCATGATTTATGGGTTCTGGTGGTGTTTCTAGATAGTAATGTTGATAAAGAACCAACAACACATGAATCTGTGGCCTTAGAGACTGCTGACCAGTATGACAATCCAAAGACAAGTAGAAAGGGGCTCATGAGCACCAGTTGTAGGATTCTCCAGTTGTGGATTAAAGATGCAACGCCAGATAATACCATCAGTCCAATAGCATAGAGCCCTATGATGAGCTGTGTGCAAAGGGCACTCTTTGAGCGATCGGTCCATTCCAATGCTACGAGACAAGACAAAGATTTCACAGATTAGTTTGCTGTAATTTAAAGTGAAAACGTAGTGTACCAAACTGCGAACAACCTGTCCTAACAGCATGCAATGTGAGTGAGTAGTAGAGACAAAATCAGCCTGGTTCAGTTGTTCCCTATTTTAGTGTCCTAACTGCCCGCAACAACGCTGTGCGACAAACTGAGCAATGCAACATGGGGCACCACTTTTGACCCTAATGGCGCTTTTTTAAAAATGTCCTTTCTGTCCAGAAATCTAGTGTGCACACGAGCAAGCAAAAGAAATACAGGCGCAGGACAAATAAAAAAGTATAATCTGCAACAGAATAGGAAGGTCAGCAGACTGTTCAGCTCCCAATGTGCAGCTTGACTTCTGAAAACAGGGTCGTTCAAAAAGACCTTCCTCAGGAGTATTTAGCAGGAGTATTTTCTAAAGTGAGGCAATCAAAAGAAAAATCATTATCACCTGCTCAACCTAAAAAAAAACAGGGACAATAAATATGACAACCACAAGAGGATGACAGAAACCTCAGGAAGAAGAAAAACACAATCGACAAACTGTGGAAGTCGAAAGAACGAGATTCCGGAGCCGGTGAGTTTATTCTCAGACTTCCATCAAAACAATAACAACATTCACCCGGAAGTGCTACCCCTTATATCCGCTTTCCTCTGGCCTATCTGCCAATCCCATCTGGTGATGAGCACCCCTAGTGGCCCCCCCCCGAAACACCAGATTTGGCATAAAGAAACCAAACTGCGAAGCAACAGGAGGAAACAGAAACAAACCACAAAAACACAATCAAATTCTTCTAGGAGGGTTAACTGGACACCCATAGCAGCTAACTTGCCCAGTACCCTCAGGTAAACACGACACCTCCCGTCGGGGACGACCCCGCCGGCGGCGAGCCTGGCCCGGAATAGCGGGCAATTCAGCCTGTCTGTCCAATGAAGGAACAGTGTCCGCAACTGCTGCCCGCGGCCGGCTACGACGAGGAATTCACCACAGACATTAGGCATGTGGCGGGGAAGCTGGCGTATGGTGTAGCAGACTGTCTGTCACGGGTGCTTATCTCTGCAGTGCACCTGGGCCTGGATTTCGCAGAGATGGCAGCAGATCAGGGCAGAGATGAGGACCTTCAGGCCTGGCGCACAGCGGTGACAGGTTTGCGGTTCGTGGAGGTTCCCTGCCATGAAAATGGGACCAAATTTCTATGTGACGTTTCAACTGGTCCATCCCGCCCTATGGTTCTTGCAGGTTGGCACCGACGGGTGTTTGACGCCGTTCATGCTCTCTCTCACCCTGGCGTGAAGGCATCTGTCAGGCTGGTGAGCACAAAGTTTGTCTGGCCTGGCATGCAGAAGGACGTCAGGGGATGGGCAGCCGCATGTGTACCCTACCAGCGGGCTAAGATCCAGCAGCACATCAGGACGCCACTGGAACCCTTCATGGTGCCGGAGCGGAGGTTTGATCATGTGGATCTGGTTGGTCCTCTGCCTTCCTCCCGGGGCTGCACTCACCTCCTCACGATGGTAGATGGGACTATGAGGTGGCCGGAGGTGGTTCCCCTCTCGTCCACAACTACCGATGAGGCTGCCCGCGGCCGGCCACGAGGAGGAGGAAGCGCAGGCACCGTCACGCTGTCCGGGTCCTGATGGGCAGGCTTCACGCGATCAACCGCCACCCGCTCATGTCGACCACCAAAGTCAATGATGAAGTTTTTAAGCCCCGCTTTCACAACTCGAAAGGGGCCATCATAAGGAGGCTGGAGTGAGGAGCGATTGATTGGCACCATGAAGGGTTCCAGTGGCGTCCTGATGTGCTGATGGATCTTAGCCCGCTGGCAGGGTACACATGCGGCTGCCCATCCCCTGACGCCCTTCCGCATGCCAGGCCAGACAAACTTTGTGCTTACCAGCCTGACAGATGCCTTCACGCCAGGGTGAGAGAGAGCATGAACGGCGTCAAACACCCGTCGGCGCCAACCTGCAGGAACCATAGGGCGGGATGGACCAGTTGAAACGTCACATAGCAATTTGGTCCCATTTTCATGGCAGGGAACCTCCACGAACCGCAAACCTGTCACCGCTGTGCGCCAGGCCTGAAAGTCCTCATCTCTGCCCTGATCTGCTGCCATCTCTGCGCAATCCAGGCCCAGGTGCACTGCAGAGATAAGCACCCGTGACAGACAGTCCGCTACACCATTGTGCTTCCCCGCCACATGCCTAATGTCTGTGGTGAATTCCGAGATGGAGGCAAGCTGGCGTTGTTGTCGGGCAGACCATGGCTCCGAGGTCTTACCCATAGCGAAGGTCACCAATGTGGAAGTCGAAAGAACGAGACGAGAGAACGAGATTCCGGAGCCGGTGAGTTTATTCTCAAACTTCCATCAAAACAATACCAACATTCACCCGGAAGTGCTACCCCTTATATCCGCTTTCCTCTGGCCTATCTGCCAATCCCATCTGGTGATGAGCACCCCTAGTGGACCGCCACTAAATCATCCAACAATTAACTATACAGATTTTCCCATTTGGGGTAGCAGGAAGTAGGAGCCAATCACTGGCATCATCGGGCCAGGGACTGGGCACCAGCCAGAAATGGGTGAGGGAAATAAGGAGTTTTCTTGAAGTGTGAAAACCCCGCTTGTCCCAACCGTATAATCAATAATAATAACCTGTTGTTGTGAAAAGACAGACCTACCCATCACAGATGTGTTCATTACTGTTGCACCTGCTGATGCCGAGGAGAAAAACTTGAAGAACATGTAAACGTACATGTTGGGTGAAAAAGCAATCACCACCCCAAAACACCACAAAAGAAAGACACAAAGCAGGATTGCAAAACGCCGACCGAACCTAAAAAGACAAAAAAGAGCACATATAGAAATCACATTTCTTGTTATAGCCTTCCTTATACATAATAAACATTAGACGATCTTTGACAAATAAAGTCAATGTAATGATGAGCACTACAAACCTGTCAGAAAGTGCCCCATATGTCAGCGCTCCAACCAAAATGCCAGCCATGGATATGGACTGTGATGCCTTAATCAAATTGCCTCTGTCGCACACCACATCAAACTGAAGACATAGATGGTGTAAGGTGAAAAGGGTTTCAATGAATTCAACGTAGAACCAAAAGCAGAGACATAAGGAATCATGGTGTCATTACACAGAACATAAAAACCCCTATAGTGAACAATGTGCAAAACTTATTTCTTGGTTTGTTTACCTCAGTCACAATGCTGGAGGCACCTTGGGGTGCGTCATAGTCCCATCCGGCTACACATCCAATTGTAGAGTTAATCCCATAGGATTCGATTGTCTCCAAATCCAAATCCACAGGTGTGAACATTCGGCAGCTTTCATACTTCCCATCCTTGTCCACGGGAATCGTGAGGTTTCTTTGTCTCTCTTCAGTCAGGTTGGGCGCTCGCTCCAAGATCCAGTTAGTGTTGCAGTGGTGCGGAAAGCTAATTCCAATAAATACCTGCCCAATTACATCAAAAACTGAAAAAAAAGTGGGCATACATAATACAGCCACTAAACTTTTCTGAAACAAACCAAACTCTCCAATGTCCTTCAGGATCTCCTCAAAGTTGCTCATATTGAAGTCTTGTGAAATGTGTCATTCCACCTCATCAACGAGAAGTGCGGACGAATGGATGTGAATGTTTTAAGTGTTCAGAGTGTACTTTAGATCCTCAGAGATTCATCCGTTTGATTAATAATTAACCAAAGTCCAGTTGTGTTACGGCTCTGAAAACCGTTGTCAGCTTTTAGAAGAGAATGTCTGATGACAGGCATTTTGTGTACAGAAGTACATCTAAAAGAGGAAATAAAAGTCAGACAGGATAAGTGTGTTTAAAGCTGAGTGTTGTAAGGATTGTTTAAGTATTCTAACCATGATGGCTTTCGAAAACAGCCATCGTGAATCTCAAATAGATGCTTCTGACATGTTTTCACTTGACACAGGGTTTACACTGTGGTAAATGTCACGATCCGGGGTAGAAAACAGGAGAGGAGGACCCAAGTGCAGAAATATTTATTACACAAAAAGGCAACACAAAATTAAAAATAAATCCAAAACGTTCCGAAAATACCAAGTCGAGCAAAAACAAAGAAAATCTAAAACTGAGAAGCAGAGAGACAAACCACTACAAAAGACAAACAGACGACCATAGACATAGACAATGAACCAACAAGAGACTCAGGGAAAACACAGAGACTAAATAGACATGGGGTAATCAGACGCAGGTGAGACTAACGAGACAGGTGAGGACACTCAGGGTCATCAGACAGGAGGGAAACACAAGGAACAAAGAACACAAGTACAAAGTAAAACTCAATACTGACAACACAACGAAAACCAGATATACAAAATAAACCAGGAAACACCAAAGACTAGACTTAAAACACAAGACAGGAAATAAACTAACAGGCAACATAGGAGGACACAGGGAAACACACTCAAGACTTAATTAAACACAAGACTATGAAACATTAAAGCACACAAGGGAAAAATTGAACACTATGAAACAAATAGAACACTAAGGACAGAATAAAAACTAAAACAAGATGAAACAGAACCAAACCATGACAGTGGGGGAGACAGCTATCTCCTATGTTTTGAATTTGGACTGCAGAACCCACTTTAAAGGCGAGGTGTCATAATTGTATAGTGCTCCTTTCAAAATCTGATGAGGAGATGAAATATAATCTAAACAATAACACATGAGATCATTCAAAGTGTAGTGAACCTATTATTGAATAGCAAGAACTATGAGGCAAGCAGCACCTCCAAGAAGTGATAAGCCTGCTTGAATTACTCTCCTTCCTTTCCTTAAAGTTTATCCTGATCCAACGTGAGCACAAATATCAGACTGAGAGGAATCAGTCGACTTCATCCCTAATACATCAGTAACCCAATACTCTATGTTGCTAAGTGAACAGCTTGTGTAGACCTGTGTGTTTATTGCCTATATTTATTGCCTGGAGAGGCTACATTTGTTTTTCTAAAAATTTGGATTCAATCTTTTTAATTGCTGTTGTGGCACTTGAACCGGCGACTCCCCGATTCCCAACCCAAGTCCCTACAGACTGAGCGAACGCCATATTCATATTGCAGCTTTGAAAACTGAAAGATCTTTTGTTTTCTATATCTTTTTTGAAAAAACAAATCTCATCAAATCAATGCACGGAGATAATTAAATGTAAAAATTTAATAAATGAAAAATTTATTGTAGCAAGGTAACACATGTAGCTGAACTCGTACAGTAAGTAATTACAGTAAAGTACAGTCTAACCTCCAATAACCATAAAATCAGATATGGTCTTTTGGACTTGTTTGGCTGCTGAACCCTTTTCTCACCATCGGCCAAGTAATCTATTAATCATATGCAGGTGTTCAGTAAGTCACATGTTGACACTATCTGGCGTTACATGATGAAGGTGCCAGCAGACATGTACTTTGTTGTGACCATATCTGTTTGTGTTTTGGATACAAGAAAGAGAACCATTATCAAACTAGTAGCGATAAATGCAATAAACAACAAAGCATTGGCAGTGAGTGCTGTAAATCTCAAAGACAACAACAGAAAGTAATTGACTTTTAATAACAAGGATAACCAGCAGCTGGATGGATATAATGAGTTTCAGTCCTTTACAGGTGAAAGGTCTGAGGCTTTTATACACCTAGCTGTGGGAGTGTCACCCACCTGGGGGAGGGGCTACTGCCCTTTGTGATGTCATGAAGGGAAAATCTCCAAACGGCCTGTTTGAGGACACATTTTTTGAAAAGTAGAGCAGGCAGAAGGTGGAGAGGATGGACTTTTCTCATCATTGGGGGGTTTGTAGACAGAGTAGAGACACATGTTAGAGTTGAAGGAACATTGGGACGTTGATTTTACATCACATCTGAGAGCTTTTAATAGCTAATATTTGGAGGAAAAAGAGAAACTATGAATTTGCGATCAAGTTCCAATTAGAATCTCTCCTCTTCAACAATGTCTTCATCACAGTGTCTGTTTTCCTTTGGATCATTCACAGCTTCTCTAAAGTAAAAAAAAAAAGAATTATTCAAATATTTGTTTAAAAGCGAAACATACATTATGTCTTGTTAAGTATTTGGACTCACTTGAGCTCTGCTTGATCCTGAAGTGCAACATTGAGTGTTTCAGGCAGTAGCCAACAGAAACCCCCGGCAGCGACGGGAACAATGCCATATACCAACATGGGAATGATGTCATGGTTAACTTGCAGCAACCAAATGAGTGGAGAGATGATGCCCCCCAAACGAGCACACATGGAGTTCAGGCCAACTCCATTCTGCCTGCAAGAAAACACATCAGAGTCCCTCACTGATTTATGGGTGCTTGAGAGTTAAAAAACAAACACGACTGTGAGATGCTAAGTAGGAATTTCTGTTACTTAACTTATTATAGTTATTGAACTCCAGGAATAATCTCCAATAATACACAAAGGCTAAACAGTTACACCTACTCTCTACATATAAACCATGTAGTGGAGTATTTAATTCAGTAATGGTAACCCAATAGTTTATTGCATTACAGCTTTAATTTCTTCCTTCTTGCATCCCATTATGCAACACCGTGTGGTAATAAAGATTGAATTTATTGGTTGGATGTTTTGATTTTAATCTACAGGTGATAAAGTTGTTGTAGTACAGCAAGGGGCACACAGACTAAGGCAATTCTCAAAAAACTCCATAACTTGCCAAGTATCCAAAGTTTTTATGCTTTGCCCATTATTTTGCTTGCTGTTGACAGTCTTAGAGAGGTTGGACCTAAACCTACAGCTCAAGTGACCATAGCAGGCAGGACGTTGGAAAGTTAAGACACACTCCACAATAGATTTTTACACCTCGAATGTGCAACCTGATACCAACACTTTTCTAACGAGATAATGTCGCTGTGAGGATTACTTGAAGATCAGCTCAGCTGGTTGTCTGTCAAATGGAAGATCGGGAGATTTAGGGCGGCAGGAGAAAGCATGACCTTACCTTAATACAGTTGGGTATAATTCTGGCGTGTAAATGTAGACAATGCTGAATGCGGCAGAGGCAGCCATTTTCCCCAGAAGTACCATGATTGTTACCACCACAGGAAGATCTGACGGGTAAGTATGAAAGAACATATTTACCTTAACATAATCATTTAATGCTTAGGAGATGTTTTCAGATGATCAAAACCCCTCCAAGGAGATTGAGGTATACCATCTGGGATAGCAAGATTTACAAGGCAAGCAACGCCCCCGAAAAACAGGAAGCATGCCTGACATATCCTCCTCCCGAAGCGCTGGACTAACACCAAAGTACCCAGGATGGCAGGGATTTCCACAAGACCAAATATGAACTGTGTGAGGTAGATATTCAGACCAAATCCACCAACATTCAGGCTCAGTCCATAGTACAGAAGACTTACTGCAAACCTAGTGTCAGAGTTGGAGAGACACTGTTAGTCTATGTAAACAGGACAATCAAGGCAAACTACGTATGGGTAATAATTCAGTGTCAAAAGTCATACCAGTTATAGCCCATTATGATGGTACGTTTTGTCAGGCATGGTATACGGAAGATGTCCAACATGTTTCTTCTGTTGACTTTACCCTCAATGGTTAGCTGTAAAAGTTGTCAAAGCTATCAACGTCATAAAAACTTGCATTTGGTTGAATCTAAAGTGTGTTTGATGCAGCTCACCTTGTCCATCACATCATCTGGTACCGTCCTCCCGTTCATCTTGGCTGCTCTCTCAAGCTCCTTCACCGCCTCCTCCTTCCTGCCCTGGGTCATGAGCCAGCGAGCTGACTCTGGAAGAAACCTGTTGTAAGACAAGTGCAAAATCACAGAGCATGATTTATGGGTTCTGGTGGTGTTTCTAGATAGTATTGTTGATAGAGAATCAACAACACATGAATATGTGGCCTTAGAGACTGCTGACCAGTATAAGAATCCCACGACAAGTAGAAAGGGGCTTATGAGCACCAGTTGTAGGATTCTCCAGTCGTGGATTAAAGATGCAACGCCAGATAACACAATCAGTCCAATAGGAAAGAACAACATGATGAGCTGTGTGCAAAGGGCACTCTTTGAGCGATCGGTCCATTCCAATGCTACGAGACAAGACAAAGATTTCACAGATTAGGTCGCTGTAATTTAAAGAAAAAACATGGTGGCCAAACTGCTAACAGCCTGTTAGACTCCCTACTGGAGTGTCTCAACGGCCCGCAAGCAACGCAGTGCGAAAACTGAGCCCGACTGGTCCCAACCGTATAATCAATAATAATAACCGGATGTTGTGAAAAGACAGACCTACCCATCACACATGTGTTCATTATTATTACACCTGCTGATGCCGAGGAGAAAAACTTGAAGAACATGTAAACGTACATGTTGGGTGAAAAAGCAATCCCCATCCCAAAACACCAGAAAAGAAAGACACAAAGCAGGACTGCAAAACGCCGACCGAGCCTAAAAAGACAACAATGAGTACATACAGCAATCACATTTCTTGTTATAGCCTTCCTTATACATATTAAACATTAGACAATCTTTGACAAATAAAGTCAATGTAATGATGAGCAGTACAAACCTGTCAGAAAGTGCCCCATATGTCAGCGCTCCAACCAAACTGCCAGCCATGGATATGGACTGTGATGCCTTAATCAAATCACTTCTGTCGCACACCACATCAAACTGAAGACATAGATGGTGCAAAGTGAAAACGGTTTCAATGAATTCAACGTAGAACCAAAAGCAGAGACAAAAGGAATCATGGTGTCATTACACAAAACAGAAAACCCCCCATAGTGAACAATGTGCAAAACTTATTTTTTGGTTTGTTTACCTCAGTCACAATGCTGGAGGCACCTTGGGGTGCGTCATAGTCCCATCCAGCTACACATCCAATTGTAGAGTTAATCCCATAGGATTCGATTGTCTCCAAATCCAAATCCACAGGTGTGAACATTCGGCAGCTTTCGTACTTCCCATCCTTGTCCACGGGAATCGTGAGGTTTCTTTGTCTCTCTTCAGTCAGGTTGGGCGCTCGCTCCAAGATCCAGTCAGTGTTGCAGTGGTGCGGAAAGCTAATTCCAATAAATACCTGGCCAATTATATCAAAAGCTGAAAAAAAAGTGGGCACACATAATACAGCCACTAAACTTTTCTGAAACAAACCAAACTCTCCGATGTCCTTCAGGATCTCCTCAAAGTTGCTCATATTGAAATCTTGTGAAATGTGTCATTCCACCTCATCGACGAGAAGTGCGGGCGAATGGATGTGAATGTTTTAAGTGTTCAGAGTGTACTTTAGGATTAATCTGTTTAATTAATAAGTAACCAAAGCCCAGTTGTGTTACGGCTCTGAAAACCGTTGTCAACTTTTAGAAGAGAATGTCTGATGACAGGCATATTGTGCCGCCGAATTACATCTAAAAGAGGACATAAAAGTCAGACAGGATAAGTGTGTTTAAAGCTGAGTGTTGTAAGGATCGTTTAAGTATTCTAACCATGATGGCTTTCGAAAACAGCCATTTTGAATCTCAAATAGATGCTTCTGATTTGTTTTCACTTGACACAGGGTTTACACTGTGGTAAATGTCACGATCCAGGGTAGAAAACAGGAGAGGAGGACCCAAGTGCAGAAACATTTATTAAACAAAAAGGAAACACAAAATTTAAAATAAATCCAAAACATTCCAAAAATACCAAGTTGAGCAAAAACAAAGAAAATCCAAAACTGAGAAGCAGAGAGACAAACCACTACAAAAGACAAACAGACGACCATAGACATAGACAATGAACCAACAAGAGGCTCAGGGAAAACACAGAGACTAAATAGACATGGAGTAATCAGACGCAGGTGAGACTAACGAGACAGGTGAGGACACTCAGGGTCATCAGACAGGAGGGAAACACAAGGAACAAAGAACACAAGTACAAAGTAAAACTTAACACTGACAACACAACCAAAACCAGATATACAAAATAAACCAGGAAACACCAAAGACGAGACTTAACACACAAGACAGGAAATAAACTAACAGGCAACATAGCAGGACACAGGGTAACACACTCAAGACTTAAGTAAACACAAGACTATGAAACATTAAAGCACACAAGGGAAAAATTGAACACTATGAAACAAATAGAACACTAAGGACAGAATAAAAACTAAAACAAGATGAAACAGAACCAAACCATGACAGTGGGGGAGACAGCTATCTCCTATGCTTTGAATTTGGACTGCAGAACCCACTTTAAAGGCGAGGTGTCATAATTGTATAGTGGTCCTTTCAAAATCTGATGAGGAGATGAAATATAATCTAAACAATAACACATGAGATCATTCAAAGTCTAGTGAACCTATTATTGAATAGCAAGAACTATGAGGCAAGCAGCACCTCCAAGAAGTGATAAGCCTGCTTGAATTACTCTCCTTCCTTTCCTTAAAGTTTATCCTGATCCAACGTGAGCACAAATATCAGACTGAGAGGAATCAGTCGACTTCATCCCTAATACATCAGTAACCCAATACTCTATGTTGCTAAGTGAACAGCATGTGTACACCTGTGTGTTTATTGCCTATATTTATTGCCTGGAGAGGCTAAATTTGTTTTTCTAAAAATTTGGATTCAATCTTTTTAATTGCTGTTGTGGCACTTAAACTGGCGACTCCCCGATTCCCAACCCAAGTCCCTACAGACTGAGCGAACGCCATATTCATATTGCACCTTTGAAAACTGAAAGATCTTTTGTCTCAGTAACCTGAAAAAGCATTGCACAAAGTTGTATGAAAAAAAAACATCTCATCAAATCAGTGCACATAGATAATTAAATGTAACAATTTCATAAATGAAAAATGTATTGTAGCAAGGTAACACATGTAGCTGAACATGTACAGTAAGTAAATACAGTAAAGTACAGTATAACCACCAATAACCATAAAATCACATATGGTCTTTTGGACAGGTTTGGCTGCTGAACCCTTTTCTCACCATCGGCCAAGTAATCTATAAATCATATGCAGGTGTTCAGTAAGTCACATGTTGACACTATCTGGCGTTACATGATGAAGGTGCCAGCAGACATGTACTTTGTTGTGACCATATCTGTTTGTGTTTTGGATACAAGAAAGAGAACCATTATCAAACTAGTAGCGATAAATGCAATAAACAACAAAGCATTGGCAGTGAGTGCTGTAAATCTCAAAGACAACAACAGAAAGTAATTGACTTTTAATAATAAGGATAACCAGCAGCTGGATGGATATAATGAGTTTCAGTCCTTTACAGGTGAAAGGTCTGAGGCTTTTATACACCTAGCTGTGGGAGTGTCACCCACCTGGGGGAGGGGCTACTGCCCTTTGTGATGTCATGAAGGGAAAATCTCCAAACGGCCTGTTTGAGGACACATTTTTTGAAAAGTAGAACAGGCAGAAGGTGGAGAGGATGGACTTTTCTCATCATTGGGGGGTTTGTAGACAGAGTAGAGACACATGTTAGAGTTGAAGGAACATGGGGACGTTGATTTTACATCACATCTGAGAGCTTTTAATAGCTAATATTTGGAGGAAAAAGAGAAACTATGAATTTGCGATCAAGTTCCAATTAGAAACTGTCTTCTTCAACAATGTCTTCCTCACAGTGTCCGTTTTCCTTTGGATCATTCACAGCTTCTCTAAAGTAAAAAGAAAATGAATTATTCAAATATTTGTTTAAAAGCGAAACATACATTATGTCTTATTAAGTATTTAGACTCACTTGAGCTCTGCTTGATCCTGAAGTGCAACATTGAGGGTTTCAGGCAGTAGCCAACAGAAACCCCCGGCAGCGACGGGAACAATGCCATATACCAACATGGGAATGATGTCATGGTAAACTTGCAGCAACCAAATGAGTGGAGAGATGATGCCCCCCACACGAGCACACATGGAGTTCAGGCCAACTCCATTCTGCCTGCAAGAAAACACATCAGACTCTTCAGAGTCCCTCACTGATTTATGGGCGCTTGAGAGTTAAAAAACAAACATGGTGAGAATAAGTATAGAAAATAATGATTGTGAGACGCTATTCTGACGCTGTTTTGATTTTAATCTACAGGTGATAAAGTTGTTGTAGTACAGCAAGGGGCCCACAGACTAAGGCAATTCTCAAAAAACTCCATAACTTGCCAAGTATCAAAAGTTTTTATGGTTTGCCCATTATTTTGCTTGCTGTTGACAGTATTGGGTCCAGCCAGGATGACAAAGTTCAGGCTGTATCCCTTTCGAGAACCATGACAAAAGACTCTTTATCCCAGCATGCCTTGCAGGTACTCCCAGAATGCTTTGCCACACCTAACACGTAGGTGTGAAGTTTGGGAGGGATAAAACCGGTTGCCTCCCATTGTTCAGCCTCTTTCATACGTCGTCTGGCGACGTCCGAGGATACAACTCTGCTTCCTGTTTCACAACACGATTCTCTTTGTTCAAAAGTTTTGGCGCGCAGCTAACCCAAGGCCTTGAAGCATACCGACATCCTGAATTCCGAGCTTAGATCATCCATTTGAACGCATCTCTAAGAAGAGCGTCTTAATTCTCCCGTATTAAAACGGTATTGAGAGAGATCGTAAGGATTACGTCTCGTTCCGTCCTTTAAAGAAAGGACATCCACGGAGATCACCTCGCTCGACGGAGAACACCACGGCCCTGCTCAACCCCTTGGATGCGCCGCCATCTCCATACAACTGCAGGGAGACGGCGAAAGACCGTTCCAAGGACCCCTTTTCTTCCTTCATCAACCGCGGACAAACGGCTACAAGTGAGGCTTAGCTAGGTCTGGGCAGTTAGATATAGAGAGTGTGTTTAACAACTGAGTTATTATTGTGAAACGGTGATATTATTTGCTTGGTGTTTGACCACTGTGTCTTGGGTTTTATGAGAGTAAAACCTCTTTTGTTTTCTTTATTTGGGCCACTTCGTCCCGTGTGTTTCTCTGTGAACTCTCGCGTCATAACCGGGTAATAGACTCATTATCAGAAAGATTAGTGTGAACGCCGTCTGATACAAATCCGGCCACTGGCTTCTGGTAGTGAAGTTAACTATGCTCTGAGTTGTGCGTGAGTTTCAGGCTGAGATTGAGCTTTCGAGGTGCGCTCTCTCCCTTTACGCACACACGCACCTTTCGGCAGACGCACACACGTACGTGTGCCACGCTTGTTTGTTTATGTTTGTTACCTGTAGTTTAGTTTATAACAGTTGTTGTTTGATTGAGTTTCATTGATTAACTTGATGTTGCTTTGTTAAATAAATTCTGTTATAATTTAAAGAGCAGTTTTTTGTGATTACTGTGTATTTGCATTGTGACTTAGGCTGGGTGAAAGGGCTTTGTGTTTGGATTTCACACCTTAAATTAAATACAGATTATTAATTATTAATGACATTGGTATTTAATTAACTAATTTGAGACTAATATTTGTAATATTTTGGTTGTTCCCTGTTTACAGGGTGGTGCCCCAAGGTTTATTAAACTCAGTTTAATAATAATTATTGATTTATTTTAATAATTAAGTAAACTTAATTATTAAATTTAATTCCACAACTAAATGTTACATCATAAAACCCCAACATAATGTTGCCGCCGTGGAAGGTCCCCACAACAGTCTCAGAGAGGTTGGACCTAAACCTACAGCTCAAGTGACCATAGCAGGCAGGACGTTGGAAAGTTAAGACACACTCCACAATAGATTTTTACACCTCGAATGTGCAGCCTGATACCAACACTTTTCTAAGGAGATCGCAGACGTCGCTGTGAGGATTACTTGAAGATAAGCTCAGCTGGTTGTCTGTCAAATGGAAGATCGGGAGATTTAGGGCGGCAGGAGAAAGCATGACCTTACCTTAATACAGTTGGGTATAATTCTGGCGTGTAAATGTAGACTGTGCTGAATGCGGCAGAGGCAGCCATTTTCCCCAGAACTGCTATGATTGTTACCACCACAGGAAGATCTGACGGGTAAGTATGAAAGAACATATTTACCATAACATAATCATTTAATGCTTAGGAGATGTTTTCAGATGATCAAAACCCCTCCAAGGAGATTGAGGTATACCATCTGGGATAGCAAGATTTACAAGGCAAGCAACGCCCCCGAAAAACAGGAAGCATGCCTGACATATCCTCCTCCCAAAGCGCTGGACTAACACCAAAGTACCCAGGTAGGAAGGGATTTCCACAAGACCAAATATGAACTGTGTGAGGTAGATATTCAGACCAAATCCACCAACATTCAGGCTCAGTCCATAGTACAGAAGACTTACTGCAAACCTAGTGTCAGAGGTGGAGAGACACTGTTAGTCTATGTAAACAGGACAATCAAGGCTTACTTATGGGTAATAATTCAGTGTCAAAAGTCATACCAGTTATAGCCCATTATGATGATACGTTTTCTCAGGTATGGTATACGGAAGATGTCCAACATGTTTCTTCTTTTGACTTTACCCTCAATGGTTAGCTGTAAAAGTTGTCAAAGCTATCAACGTCATAAAAACTTGCATTTGGTTGAATCTAAAGTGTGTTTGATGCAGCTCACCTTGTCCATCACATCATCTGGTACCGTCCTCCCGTTCATCTTGGCTGCTCTCTCAAGCTCCTTCACCGCCTCCTCCTTCCTGCCCTGTGTCATGAGCCAGCGAGCTGACTCTGGAAGAAACCTGTTGTAAGACAAGTGCAAAATCACAGAGCATGATTTATGGGTTCTGGTGGTGTTTCTAGATAGTATTGTTGATAAAGAACCAACAACACATGAATATGTGGCCTTAGAGACTGCTGACCAGTATAAGAATCCCACGACAAGTAGAAAGGGGCTCATGAGCACCAGTTGTAGGATTCTCCAGTCGTGGATTAAAGATGCAACGCCAGATAATACCATCAGTCCAATAGGAAAGAGCAATATGATGAGCTGTGTGCAAAGGGCACTCTTTGAGCGATCGGTCCATTCCAATGCTACGAGACAAGACAAAGATTTCATAGATTAGGTCGCTGTAATTCAAAGAAAAAACATGGTGGCCAAACTGCTAACAGCCTGTCCTTACAGCACGCAATGTGAGTGAGCAGTATAGATAGACTCCCTACTGGAGTGTCTCAACGGCCCGCAAGCAACGCAGTGCGAAAACTGAGCCCGACTGGTCCCAACCGTATAATCAATAATAATAACCTGTTGTTGTGAAAAGACAGACCTACCCATCACGGATGTGTTCATTACTGTTACACCTGCTGATGCCGAGGAGAAAAACTTGAAGAACATGTAAATGTACATGTTGGGTGAAAAAGCAATCCCCACCCCAAAACACCAGAAAAGAGAGACACAAAGCAGGATTGCAAAACGCCGACCGAACCTACAAAGACAAAAAAGAGCACATACAGCAATCACATTTCTTGTTATAGCCTTCCTTATACATAATAAACATTAGACGATCTTTGACAAATAAAGTCAATGTAATGATGAGCACTACAAACCTGTCAGAAAGTGCCCCATATGTCAGCGCTCCAACCAAAATGCCAGCCATGGATATGGACTGTGATGCCTTAATCAAATCACTTCTGTCGCACACCACATCAAACTGAAGACATGGTGCAAGGTGATGCAAGGTGATGGTGCAAGGTGAAAAGGGTTTCAATGAATTCAACGTAGAACCAAAAGCAGAGACATATAAAGGAATCATCGTGTCATTACACAGAACATAAAAACCCCTATAGTGAACAATGTGCAACACTTATTTTGTTGCACATTTTGCAACAAAACATTTTGAGGTTTGTTTACCTCAGTCACAAAGCTGGAGGCACCTTGGGGTGCGTCATAGTCCCATCCAGCTACACATCCAATTGTAGAGTTAATCCCATAGGATTCAATTGTCTCCAAATCCAAATCCACAGGTGTGAACATTCGGCAGCTTTCATACTTCCCATCCTTGTCCACGGGAATCGTGAGGTTTCTTTGTCTCTCTTCAGTCAGGTTGGGCGCTCGCTCCAAGATCCAGTCAGTGTTGCAATGGTGCGGAAAGCTAATTCCAATAAATACCTGGCCAATTATATCAAAAGCTGAAAAAAAAGTGGGCACACATAATACAGCCACTAAGCTTTTCTGAAACAAACCAAACTCTCCGATGTCCTTCAGGATCTCCTCAAAGTTGCTCATATTGAAGTCTTGTGAAATGTGTCATTCCACCTCATCGACGAGAAGTGTGGCATATGGATGTGAATGCTGTAAGTGTTTAGGTTGTACTTTAGATCCTCAGAGATTAATCTGTGTAGTTAATAATTACCCAAAGTCCAGTTGTGTTATGGCTCTGAAAGCCTTTGTCAGCTTTTAGAAGAGAATGTCTGATGACTATAGAAGCAGCAATCACACAGACAGTGATAAAGACAAGATGCACAGACTAATAAACAGTAGAACACCTTAAAGTGGAGATAAAAGTCTTGTAAGGATTGTTTAATGCTTCTAACCTTGGACTACACAACAACATTACTAACAATAAAAACGTAATGTTCACTTTTGGTGAAAGTTGCTTTTATTTCTAATCATATTTAAAATTATATATATTTGTTTTAAGGGGGAGCTATGTTCATCAGTATTAACTGATACAGAGTCATATCCTGTAAGCAAAAACTGAGAGGCTGATCCAAACCAAGCCGCATCCTCCTGTTCTGAAAAATAAAGCCGATGCTGAGGTCCAAAATCCTGCAGAAGCACAGGAAGTCACATACACACCCATTGCAAAACGCTTTTACAGCAGAAATTAACATTTTCATAGCCTGGTTTAAAAAAAACAACAAACAAACCCAAAGTGGTCTGATGAGCATATTGTCAAGAGGCTTAAGCTTGTCGTTAGCTTGACTCAAAGTTAAGCTGAAACAGCATTTCCAGCATGGAGACCGCCATCATTTTTATGAGTGACTGTGAGGTGTAAAGATCACGTCCTAATATCATTGCTTCAGCAGCTGTTTCTACGACCAGCTTTGTTTTCTGCTGAACCACATCCCATCTTTACTAACAGACAACTAAACATTAACAGAAACCAGTGAACGTCTGCTCAAATTGTGCTGACTGGGTAGTGTTACGTCCCCACGAAGAGGTCATGTCATAGCAGTCAGGACACTCAGAGGACCAGTGTGACCAGGACTTTAGTGACCTCTAGAGTTGAGGCTGCAGATTGCAACCCTTCCAGGTGCAGGAGGGGAATTCAGCTTTCAGGATTTCAGGATTAATCAGTATTTGGAAGACAATTTAAAGGTCCCTCGAGGAGTTTTAAGCTGATTAGGAAGCAGAATTGAACATACACAACCTTACCAAGCAAACAAGAATATCAGCAAGACTGTTTCCTCAAGTGGTGATTACTGCTGCCAACAGGGCACTTTGTCGACGGATCTTTAGTCTTAGACTGAAGGTGCTTCCATTTATCTTTTCTGCAGTAAATAATTATGGTGTTTGAATGTTAATTGTCAGTAATCTTTTTTTCTAATAATATTGATTCGTACTTCTGCATGTACAGGACGAGGTCAAAAAACAGAAGGGAGGTACAGCATTCAGGACCAACACAAAGTAAAAGTTTCAGTCAAAGACAAGAAGGGGTAAAATACTCGCGATTCTGAGTTGAGACCAAGACCTTTGAAAGATGCTCCTGGCACCGGTGTTCACAACTATGAAACGAACCAACGTCTATGACAGAACTACTCATGGTACCAGACAATTATTGAAAATGATGTCTTCAACAATCAACAGTGCCCGTTTCTCTTCCTGAACATGGATCAGTGCTGTTAGTCTGATGTCTGATACTTAAATATCATCAATATCGGACATGTTGCCGTTATTAGATCGTATTTGTTCAATGTCTACTTAAAACTAGAAAATGAACTAAATTAAAAAAATAATCACGGTGTCTCAACAATCATTGTTAATGACCAACTGTTTCCAGTAGGGCTTACTGTATATGGCCTGCTACTTAGCGATTGTTAGCATGCTAATTATGGTCACAACAGTAAACCATGACAGTGGAAATCGCTTTCAGGACACTTTGGGTCACCTTGAACAAATTAAGCAAAATTCCTGTCAGCATTTCTTTAAACTGACACAGATTTACTCTTCACTCTGACATGATACAAATACTTTTTAGAGCCAGTAAAACTTCCTTTATGTCCTTATGAACGGTTCGTTTGAAATCCGTTATGTTCATTGCCTCGTTACTTTCACATGCTCATACTTTGAAACAGGGAACTTATTAAACAAGACGAGTTTTTGGATTGCTCTCCACATGCATATGGTACAAATCTGTCAGAATTAAATGTTTTCTGAATTGGGACCAAGTCATTCTGTTGTATGCCAACTGGTGAAATCAACACCGTATGCTCATCAGGCAGTCAGAATGGTCGCCTGGGGGACATGTGCAATAAAAGTCGAGAGAGAGTAAAAAGCCTGTTTGTTTGTTTCATGTTTTAATAAGTCCAGCAATCCCTCCAAAGAGCAGGCACATGAGCATCCACACCTTAAAAAAGCATTCAGACACTAAATCTGACAAATATAGATTGATGGCATGGACAGTCTAATATCTGCAGCATTGACTGATTTAAACATGTATTTATCCAAGTGTTGTAGTCAAGACCAAGACAAACCAGAGTGCTCCGAGATACGACCCAGACATTTAGGGATCAAGACCGAGTCAAAGATGAGGCAGGGCGAGGAAGAGACAAGACCAGAAAAATCACTTAGACTGTAACACCAGGATGGTTGCAGCTGTAACGGGGGGATGAAAATCAAACTTGAATAGAAGTTATTTGTTCTTTGACAAATGATTATCTTCCTTCTTATCACAGTATTGACCTGGAAAAATTGCCACATAGTGGTGGTGTTGACCGGTCTGGTTTTAAAATCTGAAGTCTGCCCATTTTAAGACTGAGAGAACATTGAGTACAAATTCTTTCAATGCTGAAAAGCGACCTTCAAAAAGAGGTTTGAGACCAAGCCCGATTCCAAGTACAAACACTTAAATATGCAGCTGTTTGCTCCAAGGAGGTTCTGATGGGCCCTCTGCTCCCTGCAGCAGAGAAACGTTTAAGAATTGCCCTTTTTCTCAGTTGCTAAATGATCATTTTCATCCTCTACAGTTTTTGAACAGCCCAATTGAATTTGACATGCAATTCTTCCCAGCTGTCTTTTAATCCGTGACTAGAAATATCTGCACTTAGAGAATCCAATTTCTGCCTAATTCTCTTCTCCCAACCCGTCACTCAAATCAGATTTATTAATTCCTATTCCTACTGACGTCGACTGGACGGCTGCTCCCTGCTCAGATGTAATTACTGCGCCTCTGCTGCTGATGGATTCTATTTCAGAGATTTGCTCTGCAGCCACAACGCCCATGACATTTCTGCTGTCATATAGGTGTCGGTTTTTGAGCCTGTCCTCTAACGCATTCTTCAGATTGATTTGCATTTTTACAAAAATGCTTCATCACTGAAGCACGCCCCAACCTCCGACACACCGTGTGGGATATAGAGGAGGGTCAAAGACTGTCTTAAATAGTTAACAAGGAGATGTTTAATTCTCAGCAGCAGATCGATGCTCATGCGATTCGTTCGACTCATTGGGGTTTAAGCTCTGTGCACTGCTTCACCTGCAGTCTGGTAAACAAACCAAAACATAATTTCTGTAAATCCCCAGAGACAACATACTGGAGCTCGAGAACAAGCGTTTAGCTCCTCTCTTCCCAAAATGCACGTGTGCATCTTTCCAAATAAGGAAACTGTTCATGTTGAAATAAAGCAATAAATGAGAAGATCTTAGATCAAATACTCCGTTTCAAATCTCTCTTGGCTGTAAAGGTTATATACAGTATTATATTGCACACTGATACCTCCAAATGTCACCTTCTCCAGATTGTTATTGTTCAGAAGAGCTGAGAAAAATATTTACAGACACAAACTATTGAAAATGTTGAAACAATTTACATCATCGTTTCACATCCTGCAGCTACCAGCACGTGTTTCCTGCTCTTATAGCTGCTTCAGCTACTTGATTGTTTTCCGTCTAGATAAATTAAATAAAGGGAAAACAGAAGAATAGCTCACAGAATATTTGTATAAAAGATGCTGGACATTTGACCAGCAACACCTCTTACAAGATCAGGGGTTGAAAAACAAGTGTGGACTGATAGATTCATCTGAAACCTAAATGTCCTCCCTGAGCACATCACACATTCAAAAAGTGATGATTTCTATTCATCACCCAGACGTTGAAATTTGATGAATTTCATCCTAAATTGAAATGACATCCGTGACAAATACCAAAACTGTGAAACAAACTGCTTCATCTCTTCGATCCGACATGGCGGCATAATTAAGACAGATTCTTCTCCAAAGGTTCGTGCCTCTTTGCTTCTGGTAACTTTTGTCCTGGATTGATTAACACTTGTATTTCATTATTTATTGATCATTTAAAAGAATTTATCTAAAAAACTATTTTTCAATGAATATTTAAATGTTGCCACACTCTTGTAAGGAAAGGATCTGAATCCTTCCTCCACCACTCATCGATTGTTGTTGTGAAATATCTTTTTCTTTTATCACATCTGCGCATGGCGTCAAACTAAAAGCTTCACTGATGACACACTCCTCCAGCTGTACAAAACCTAACCGGCTTCCTGTACAGTGTGGTTTCTGTGAGTGCCTCTTAGTGACTGCCAGGTGGCAGCATTGTGGCAGGATAAGGATCTGTTGAAAGAGATGCCAAAGACTCGAGTGTGTAATGCAGTCTGGGTCTACATCTTATTCCTCCAGTGAAGCTCATTTGTCCAAAATTTGCAGGCTGCCTTTTTGTGCACGATCACATGTGGCGAAGCACAGCAGGGGAACTTTTAACTCCTGCTGAGTTGATCGGGGGTGCTGAGTGAAGCGTCTCCTTCAGGTACACGATGAAGATTAAACACCAGCTGCTATGACGACTTCACTCGGCAGTCAATCACTGGATTCAGGTCGGAGGGAAATGAGCAGGTGCTGCACATCGCTACAGCTTGACTACGACGATTGTGAAAGCAGATTGCATGCATTGAAACTGCAACGCGAATGTTCCTCGCTGTCAATATGTCCTAATTAACAAGCCGCCAGAAAGCACCAGGGTAGGAGAAAAACAATTATGAAGATGAACAATGAAAACATAACTTTACTTGGTTTCTTTTTCCGTCCAACATCCATATTTTCAATACAAAAAAATTATCCGGCGTGAAGAATATTCAACAGCTTTCCTGCAGCTGAATGTGAATAAATGCTCTTTGTTGCCTGCATGTGTCTTTGCTATGCCAGAGCATAACATAATTTTTTTCAGGGGCTCTGCATTAAGAAGAAACACCATGGGATTCATTGTAAAACCAGGCTTTGTATTCAGCACAATGCCCCTGTATGCTTATGAAATAATGTGATCCCCCCCCCCCCCAGTCAGGATATGTGTGATGTTCTGTATATGAATGTTTCCTCCCACGCACTCTTGGTCGAATGAAACATGAACACAGGGGCAAATATTGGAGGTCAAAGACAATCAGAGTGGTGGACAGATTGTGAGAAAACAATTAGTTGAAATGTTTGATAAATGGGGGTTCTGGTCACATCAGCCCGGGAAGCCTCAGTGATACATTCATCTTATTTAAGTCACTTAAATGGCTGCTTTAGTTTGACCTCATGAAGGTGAATTTAATTACAAGAATGTATTTTTTCTCAGATCAGAGGCGGACAGAAAATTAATCTGTTATATGGTTTGCAGCGCTCATGTTTCACATTTGTTTTATGTATTTAACGTGTCCTTGGTTGTTCAGCTGTCAGAGTTTCTGTGGGAACATGGTGTCACAGGACTGATGCTAAGATCCAGTCCCTGTCTGACCAAAGTGGGAGCTGTGTCCGCATCCGCAGGGTCTCCAGCAGGCATTTGGTGGCATGCAGCCCAAGTGGGTTAGTTAGAACCTGCAAGGCCATGAGTTGGGATAAGATGCTGCGTGCACAGAGCATCGGCAATTATTCATGTGGAGAAGAGGCAACTGAGCCTGAAGGCAAAGCTCTGGATTCATCGGTCAATCGTCGTTCCAATCATCACGTTTGGTCGTGAGGTATCGGGTGGCGACTTCAAGAATTAGCTTGTGGATACATGCAGCAGAAATGAGTTTCCTCTGTTTGATGCCTGGGCTTTAGAGACAGAGCTCAGACAGTCAGACGGAGCTCGGGGTAAAAACCGTAAGGAAACAGAGAGAACTCCCGTGATTTCCCGCCGGCCTCTACGTCATCCTTTTTGTTCTTGTTTTGATAGCTAACCCTCTGGCGACGGAGTTCACATACTGTGCATTTAAAAGGAGGTTTTGTATTTAAAATAAAAACAGGTCCATTTTCACTTTCACATTAAAGACGGCACGTTCTCAGTGTGAGCCAGCTGCACTCTATACATTCTCATTATGCTGCCAGTGGAAGTCAATAAACACCTGATCTCTCCTTGTTCCATCGGTCCCTCGTCCCACGGAGCTCGTCTTTTCTCTCAAGGTTAATTTCATTTGAACTACACGAGCTCTTGTACTGCTTGCAGCTAGTCTGTTTTAAGGGCCTGTCTTTATTGATTGCTGTGAAAATGAAATTATGCCTCACTGTAAAGGCCCGTTGGACACAGTTAATGATCCTCTCAGTGCACTTCATAATCCTAAACTAGGCTCTCATCTCCCTTGTTACATGTTCAATCCAACGATGTGTAATTCATTTGAGATAAAGTTTTAAATCTTGTTGATTTTCCAGTGGAAGTTTTCAATTAATAACATTGTAGGTGGCTTTTAAAAGTCGTCTGGGTTCAAGTCTTGGTCACAGGTTGGTGTTTTTGTTTTTTTTTGCCTTTTTAGTGTTAAACACATTTTCCTGAAAGTTTAAAAGCCCAACATGTTGGCGGTTTTGTGACATATATTTCCTCCCTCCTGGTCTGGCTCCACATGAACCAACAAAGTGACGTTATTGAGTAACAGCCATAAAAGCCATTTATTACCTTTTACAACACACTAACAGCTCAAACACAGGTAGGTGATCGATGGTCGTGGAGAAACACTCTACCTCGGCTGAAACTCTTCCTTAAACACTGAAAACAAAATGCTTCCCTTGGAGGAGAAAAGAAGGTGTTAAGGGACACAATCTAACCGGGCTGATGATGTTTGCGCCGGGCTCGGTGAGGCTGCTGCTGCTGCTGTTCACGCCCGTGTGGGTTTGGGCCTGTTCACCTGACGAGTTCACCTGCTCTCAGGGATTATGTGTTCCAGAGGTGTGTGAGTGTGACTTCACAGACGACTGTGGAGACGGCAGCGACGAGACGGACTGTGAGTAAAATGTGACGTTTGCAGGATTGTTTTCTGAATAGAGAGAATAAGAAGTAAGATTTTAAAAACCATAATGTAATGCCGGTAAAGGGATCATCAGAAATGTTTTCCCACACTTCCTGAAAGTGTAAATGGTGAGTGAAAGGAGAGTTAACTCGGCAGGGTGTATCAAAGCTTCTGTGAGTTTTAGCTGAATTAAAACAGTAGTGGTTCCTCTTTATCACCGACAAACGCTATAATAACCGTCAGGGAGCAGATTATTTCTTCATTCTTATTTTATAAACCTGTCACCCCTGCCACGGTGTAGAAGTCGAATGCAGCAAAGAACAGCATGCTGCTTTCAATTCAAAGAGTCAGGCTGATTTAAATACTTCATATTTTTCACATCGTAGATGTCGCCTTTTGATGATATTGTTTGGCCACACCGTTATTCCCCTCCAGCGTCACACCTCCAACCCCTCTTGCACATTCTGCCTTCCAGATGAAACAGGATGATGTGTTTTTCTCCGTAAAACAAAAGCAACAGAGCACAGAGACGAATCATCCAGCTTTCAGCCACAATCCAGAAATGAATCACAGAGCTTTCTTCTTCTATCTGTTTGTTATAATAAGTGAGTGTCATTTATGTTGTTTGAAGGTTCAGGATATGAGAGGTGTGACTTTGAGGAGGGATTCTGTGACTTGATCCAGAGCTCGGAGGATGGACCAGGATGGACCAGAACAACTGAGGTGCAGGGACTCAACTGTGACCACACCAACAACACATCAGGTAGGAGACTCTGGGGACACACGGTGCATTTTGAATTCACAGCCCCCCCAATCTGATCTATTCATACTTTTTTGATACATGCAACACGACACCTCTCTCCCTTCTTCTCTCTCCTTCAGCACATTTCTTGTCTCTCGTACCCGTCAGAGGGAACAGAACCACAGCAGACCTAAACAGTCCTGTCTTCCTGCCCACTCAGACTTGTCAGGTAATAAAACCCTCGAGTTAAAAAAAAAAAATCAACAACCACTCCTTAACAAATAGTGACATCTTTTCTTTCCCCACTTTGGCCCCCACAGCTGAGTTTCTACTATTTTCTACAAACACAACATGTAGATCTTCATGTCCTGGTCCAGACTCAAACTCCGGGTCAGAGCACAGAGGTGTGGAAAGCCTCCACAAGCCATGACATGGAAACATGGCTGCAGAAAGTCATAAAGGTTTCCAGCAATCATCCTTTTCAGGTCAGTAACACTTACATGCATTATAACTATCAAAGATGTTGCTTTTTGAAATTTTTGAAACTCAGGTGCAATTGGGGTAAAAAAAAAAAAAAAAAAAAAGCCCTGTTTGAGCCGTTCTGAAATTCAAACACACAAGACATTATAAAGAAGCAGATGATTCAGCAATTGGGACTTTCAAATTGCGTCAAAATTGGCCTGAGATTGTGAAGTGTTTGCCTGTTTGAGAGGCTGCCTGAGACGATAACAGAGCTCAAAGGAGAGGCAGGTTTATGCACCTTCATACCTTCATAGGTCACCTTAAAATACACTCAACAAAAATATAAACGCAACACTTTTGTTTTTGCTCCCATTTGTCATGAGATGGACTCAAAGATCTAAAATTCATTCCAGATACACAATATTACCATTTCTCTCAAACATTGTTCATAAATCTGTCTAAATGTGTGATAGTGAGCACTTTTGCTTTGCTGAGACAATCCATCCCACCTCACAGGTGTGCCACATCAAGATGCTCATCAGACACCATGATTAGTGCATAGGTGTACCTTATACTGCCCACAATAAAAGGCCACTCTGAAATGTGCAGTTTTGTCTCACAGCAAAATGCCACAGATGGCGCAAGCATTGAGGGAGCGTGCAATTGGCATGCTGACAGCAGGAATGTCAACCAGATCTGTTGCTCGGGCATTGAATGTTCATTTCTCCACCATAAGCCGTCTCCAAAGGCGTTTCAGAGAATATGGCAGTACATCCAACCGGCCTCACAACCGCAGACCACGTGTAACCACACCAGCCCAGGACCTCCACATCCAGCAGGTTCACCTCCAAGATCGTCTGAGACCAGCTACTCAGACAGCTGCTGAAACAATTGGTTTGCATAACCAAAGAATTTCTGCACAAACTGTCAGAAACCGTCTCAGGGAAGCTCAACTGCATGCTCGTCGTCCTCATCGGGGTCTTAACCTGACTCCAGATCGTCGCCGTAACAGACTTGAGTGGGCAAATGCTCACATTCGATGGCGTCTGGCACGTTGGAGAGGTGTTCTCTTCACGGATGAATCTCGGTTTACATTGTTCAGGGCAGATGGCAGACAGCGTGTGTGGCGTCGTGTGGGTGAGCGCTTTGCTGATGTCAATGTTGTGGATCGAGTGGCCCATGGTGGTGGTGGGGTTATGGTATGGGCAGGCATCTGTTATGGACGAAGAACACAGGTGCATTTTATTGATGGCATTTTGAATGCACAGAGATACCGTGATGAGATCCTGAGGCCCATTGTTGTGCCATACATCCATGAACATCACCTCATGTTTCAGCAAGATAATGCACGGCCCCATGTTGCAAGGATCTGTACACAATTCTTGGAAGCTGAAAATGTCCCAGTTCTTGCATGGCCAGCATACTCACCGGACATGTCACCCATTGAGCATGTTTGGGATGTGCTTGACCGGCGTATACGACAGCGCGTACCAGTTCCCACTAATATCCAGCAACTTCGCACAGCCATTGAAGAGGAGTGGACCAACATTCCACAGGCCACAATTGACAATCTGATAAACTCTATGCGAAGAAGATGTGTTGCACTGCATGAGGCAAATGGTGGTCACACCAGATACTGACTGGTTCTGAGTCCCCAGACCCTCAATAAAGCAAAAACTGCACATTTCAGGGTGGCCTTTTATTGTGGACAGTCTAAGGTACACCTATGCACTAATCATGGTGTCTGATGAGCATCTTGATGTGGCACACCTGTGAGGTGGGATGGATTGTCTCAGCAAAGCAAAAGTGCTCACTATCACACATTTAGACAGATTTATGAACAATGTTTGAGAGAAATGGTAATATTGTGTATCTGGAATGAATTTTAGATCTTTGAGTCCATCTCATGACAAATGGGAGCAAAAACAAAAGTGTTGCGTTTATATTTTTGTTGAGTATATGTGCATTTGTTAATGTCACAGCTCATAGTTACGGCCTTCATGTGGTCAAAAAATCTAAACATTTTACAAGCATGTATATTTTTACATCAGATAACTGGCCCATGCTTCACCATGAGCATATTATTCTTGAAACATGAGCAAAAACATTTGTGGAAGTTTTTTTATTTTTTTATGTTTCATGTTGGGCTAAAACTCACAATGTGAGTTTGAACGCAGAATAAGTTTTTAGGTAAAACTGATCAAGTCATCACTAAAAGAGATGTGTGACACAGCAGGAGTCGTTTACAAGCAGCGAGGGGGGGGTACTGACCCAACTGGACCCCTCTAAGGCCATCTGGAGTCTTCTGAAACCTGCTGTTCCTGCCCTTCCTCTATCCTCAGACAATGTCAGCGTGTCACCCCTTCTCCTCTTCTCTGCCTCTACCATCTGTCACCGACTGCAGCCAGCTCAGTTTTATAAAAAATTGTCTGAGGCAGTGCCGGGGCTAAAGAGAGGTCAATTCATTGCCAACAAACTCTTTCTCCTCCATTAATCTCCTTCTTTCACAGCCGGTTCAGTTAAATGTTTTGTTTTGTTGGTTTTTGCTTTTTTAGCAGAATCTCTTCAGTTCTTTTCCAAGTTCTTAAATAATCTGGATGTTTTTAACTAAAGCAGCTTTCATGGATGGTTTATTTTGGTATTTTAAATTTGGTATTTTAAACAGTAGTATACATACTATCGTCTTTCACGGCCTCAGAGCTCAGGGTTGTTTTGCAGAGAAAGGAATACCAGCTGATATTTGTAAACAAAGGATATTTGGCAGCATTTTACCAACTTATTATCACACAACCCCTCATTTGGTTCAAACTAGTCATAAATGACGGTTTATGTAACTCCAGTGGTGCAGATCAAACTGTTCTGTGGACTTTGCTCAGTACAGCTTTGATATCCAGCCCTGTAGTAGACAGAGTGTGATGTGTGATTGTACCCGAGCTAAAAAGCCTCTGCATGTTTCTAATAAGCTCCAGCAGCAGAAAGCTGCTCAAACTAGGATCAATGTTGGAGATGCTTTTGAAACATGGAGAGAGGTTAGAACGCAGAAAGCTTTACAGACCCATGCAGAGCTGGCTAAACACTGAAGCTACAGTGTCCACCACATGCAGAGCTGGCTAAACGCTGAAGCTACAGTGTCCACCACATGCAGAGCTGGCTAAACACTGAAGCTATAGTGTCCACCACATGCAGAGCTGGCTAAACACTGAAGCTACAGTGTCCACCACATGCAGAGCTGGCTAAACACTGAAGCTACAGTGTCCACCACATGCAGAGCTGGCTAAACACTGAAGCTACAGTGTCCACCACATGCAGAGCTGGCTAAACACTGAAGCTACAGTGTCCACCACATGCAGAGCTGGCTAAACACTGAAGCTACAGTGTCCACCACATGCAGAGCTAGCTAAACACTGAAGCTACAGTGTCCACCACATGGTGACCTGTGTGAGCCTCCACTCTAGAGAGGAGGGGGGTACAAAAGTACAACTTCAAAACTATCCTATTGTCATTTCAAGCATGCTAATGTTAGCATTTAGCTCAACGCATCATTTAGCCTGAATATGTAGTAGAGATTAACTAGACAATTCCAGCAGAAATTGTGAGGGTGGTTGCCGTCTGTATATGTGTTTCTGAGTTATACTGCAGTAAAACTATTTAACTGTAGTCAGCTAACAGCTAAGACAGAACTCTGTCCCACTGCTATGGTCCCACTCAAATGATGATGTCATCACTCTCTGAATACCTGCTGCTCACTGATTGATGGAATGTTCTGGCAGTTTGGCAGATCAAAGCTGAATGTCAACCAAAGTCGTTGAATGGGCTTACCACTGCTCGCAAAGCCTCAAATATCTTAAAAACTAAACATGATATCACTGATCCGTTTGGACTGTGAGCGACAGCACAAATAGGCGCACGTTTTGATATATTTTATTTGTATGTAACATTCAGACTGGGACCACAGTGGCAATTTTAAAACATGAATGAAAATTGTGAAATTCTGGAGGTTAGGTAGAGTGAGAGCCCAATGTGTGTGTATGTGGTGCGTGACTGTCAAACAAATGTCTCCCCTGGGAGACTGAAACATTTTATTGTTTTATTTTTTGCTTTATGAGTGAGAGGACACTCAGAGCTTTATTTTGATGTATTTTGTTTATATATGTGAGCAACAGTGACTTCAGGATGGCGATTTACAAATATGTCTCCAAAACTGAACTTTTTGGCAGTTACACTCTAGGATTTCAAATTTTGCCATTCATTTTCAATGGGTCAATTTCTTGTCGTTTAAACTCGATTTGTGTCCACACCATGTGTCCAAGGTTTCCACAAAGTAATAGCACCCATGTCATGACCGAGCCGCTCGTTTTCATACCTTTTTTGTGCGTGTGGCGCAAACGCTGTGGGAGGAGTAGCGCGCGTAAATTTGAGGATATAATAATAATAATAAGAATATTTACAATAGTAGTAGTGTGGTTTGCCTTTCAGGCAACCACCCTAAATAGCAACAGACTCGATATTATAGACAGCAGGTTGCACATACAAACACACTGTGATCAAAGGTAACAAACAGAGGTGACTGAGTGAATATTTAAATGTTTGCTGTGTGTCTACTAGGTGGTAATCCGAGGGCAGCTTTCAGCAGACAGCGAAGCCTCCGGGGTCCTGGCCATCGATGACCTATCCTTCGGTCTGGGCTGCCTGACTGTGCCGGGTACTTCTACCATTAATAACATCTCACTTCACAGACGCGACAGGTTCAGACCTTGACATTTTGAAATATCACCACACATAAACAGACCACACAAACTTGTTTTGAATACTGATAGAAGGGGATGACAGTAAAGCACCCAGGATGGGCGTCATAACAGAATAACAGAATCATTAAAAAAGTGCTTATGAGACATTTCCCTGCTCTGAATATGGAGCACAGTCAAGGCCACAAGATGGGCTTATTTACGTCTGCTATAGAGCGCTGCCTCCACCTCTGTGATAAATAAAAAATAAATGGCTGAATATCTTAGCTGGGAGCATTTGATAAAGCACTGTCCACCTGGTGTTTGGTGACTTACAGGTATTTCAGCAGCAAGAACAAAGTACCACATTTTTACAGCAGCTATTAATCATACAATATTGGACGATGCTGCTGCTTTCTGCGTGTAAAACAAGAGTTGCATATTATTTATTGGTTGTCTCAATTGGGCCACAACATTTTTTTTTTGCTTTTTTGCTCCGTCGCATCAAGGCCAGAGAGTTTTAATGCACATTTTTCCAGTAATAGTCAGCTTGGATTGAAAAGAAAAAAATATATTTTCAAACATATACATCAATAAAAACATCTGATCATTCTTTTTACTTCCACATGCATTCATTGGGTTTTATGGAGAGGCTGAAATGCAGGCGATTTATCTCTTCCTCAGAGCTAAAATACTTTTCAGAGGTACCCATAAAAATGTCTGCAAAAAGTCCACTCTGATCCTGTATTTGATCATGTCTATAAACCCCTCTATTTCAGCCCTGTTCAGAACAGGCTGTTTCTGTGTCTGTAGCTTTAAATATGTAAATGAGCTGTGTCTGACCACGCCCCCTCTCTGGAAGGGCTCGGGTGTACTCGGTGCTTTCTCGCTCTATGTCCTATTGTTTACGGTGAGAAGGCAGACTCAGAGGGCAGAACAAACACCTAGCTGTGGGAGTGTCACCCACCTAGGGGAGGGGCTACTGCCCTTTGTGATGTCATGAAGGGAAAATCTCCAAACGGCCTGTTTGAGCACACATTTTCTGAAAAGTGGAGCAGGCAGAAGACGGAGAGGATGGACTTTGCTCATCACTGGGGGGTTTGGAGACAGACAAGAGACACATTTCTTCACAATCTTTAAAAGCTAAAAACACTTAACGCTTACATGAGGAAAGGTCATGATTTTGTTTTCATATGTTGCTCACATCTCATAATGCTAACATGCTATTACAATCTTCGATAAAGGATTATTTGTGGCCCTTGTCCTGCATTAATTATCCTATCTGCTCTATAACTAATGGATGCACAACATCTCTGAATGTAGATTAAGTAAACTGTCAGGGATAATAGCATTATGAACACAAGATGTGTCCACATGAATAAATGAATGTGGGAATAAAAGAATGGAAGTTGAATGTTAAATGCTAGTCGTCTAATCCCTATTATCATAAATCATAAGCATGCATCAGTGTCTCCATGTTGTGGGAATGAGCTAGCTAGCTTATGAATTATCCTAGTTATCCTTTCTTTTATTCAAAACTGATATTCCCGGTTGTCTTGCACTGGATGGGGTTTTCACAGCCTGCTATCAACAATGAAGCTTTATTCACTTGATTTTGTATTTTATAATGAGTTCGCCCAGGAGACACTGATGAAATGTAATATCCCCTCACTGTAGTGCCTACCCTGTTTCCTACAAATTATGCATATACATTTTCCCCTTCAGGCTATTTTGTGTTCAGCTTGCCAAGTAATTTTAATTTAATTGCTTCATTTTATGGCCCTCTTGGTGTACATTATATCACAGCTCAAGAAGTCATTGCCTCTAAATATTGCTTTTGAAATGAGGAATCGTCTGACATCTTGTGTTAAAATTATTTCTCTTGGTTAAGATGTGAATTGCATTAATTTCAGAGATAAACGCTGTAGCCTTTTGGAGCAAGCTTGATAAAGTGTTATAATCCACATTAAATCGACATTAGGTAAAAATATGAGTCCATGCTGTCATAACAGAATAAAGTAAGTGTGTACTCTGTTAGCAACAAGGAAAAACATGGATGAGCATAAAGTAGCTCATATACCAGGGTAACACCAAGAAATTAAATACAAATGTGAATAAAATAAGCTAAAAGAGACTTAAAAGTAGCTAAAACAAAGTGCTCACACCAAGTAACTGAACATAGTGGAGATAGCTTGTAAACTAGCTTAGCAACAGTCAACTGAACATCGATAAAAAGTGTGCCAACGAAGTTTCCTTTAGAGGTTGAAATTGAACAAGACAGACAAAAAGGACATTACGTGCTAACTAAATTCTTGTTTTAGGCAACTGTTTGGTCGCATGTTTGTGTGTGTGTGTTTACTGGTTGTGTATCCACACTGCAAGCTAGCGCATGATAGCACAGGCTAATCGCTGGTGTTTGGTACCTGCCTGTCCAACAGGAAGTAGACCAGCTAAATTCACCTTTGTTTTGGAATAGGCTTTATCCGCTTGACTTTTCACCATGCTGTTTTTTCCTCTTCTTTGCAGCTACACCTGTTCGTTTGATTTGTTCATTTGGGTCCGTCTTTATTGCTCTCATATGTAGTTTGTAAGGTCAACTGCTAGCATTTACTTTCATCTTTAATAATAACCTAAATACTTAGCATTTTAAAGCTAGCTTCTGCAGAAATATAACTCTTTAAAAAGAGTTGGCATTTTGAGCAGCCAGTCAAAAGCCATTTAAACATCCTACATATTTCACTTATGTTCCCAATACTCCTCAAAAGCAGTTCATCAAAGAGATGGTTCTTGGATGCACTATTGATCCAAATACATGAAATGCAATCATTACTTTGCAGGGTCTAATCTCCCACAACACAGCTAATGTACTTTCTGAAGCAGCAGCTGCGCTCTATTTTATTAATCCACCATGATCTCCCATAAGTGCTCTTCACTGATAAAATCCCAACTCGTACCTGCTTGTTCCACATCTGATGATGAAGTGCTTGGATATGAAAGTGACTGAATTTATTTTTTTTGGTTTTCCATTAGCAGAGAGCAGCGTGCCCCCTCCTCCCATTTGCCCTCCGTCGTGGTTTGCCTGTGGCAGTGGGCAGTGTATCGAGGAGAGCAAAGTGTGTGACTTCACCCATCATTGTCCCCATGGAGAGGACGAGGACAGCTGCCGTAAGAACCTTCTCACCAAAACACATCCAAACAATCCACACCTCAACTGGACACTCGACCAAAAACTGTGCTGTGATGTGATGAACACATTTAAATACAAATCTTTGTTCAGATTGCCCAGCTAAGTTTTTCAGATCCTCCAGGGGGACTCTGAGGCATTTCCAGACTGTACATGTAAAACATCCAGACAGCAGACAGACTTCACACAGATGTCTTCAAACTCTATATGTTCAAATTGGGACATTTTTTTGCCCTGTTTTCTGGCGCCAATCTGTCTTTGTGTAGTCAAGTCAACAAAAATTAAGTTTGTTCTATACGCTACTGACCCTCAAATTTAAATCTTGTAACGTTTATCCTTGATGGCATCACATATCAATGTGTTCAAGTAGCCACAGCCGCTTGTATTCAGCACACAAACTCTGCTTTGAATAAATATGTCTGACTGTATTCTTGTCTAAATCATCCTTTCTATATTCGAGTTTAAAGTTTTTGAGTTTGAAAAAAGGCTACTTCACAGTAAAAGCTAGGGAGGAGAATAGGGAATAATCCCTTTAGGACAGAGGATATTCTGTCAGCTGAGAGATAACTTGTGTTGTGTTTGAAAGCCCCAAACTTTCAGTCTAAACATGACTCATCGGTTCTTTGTGTCTCTGCTCGTTCAGCCTCCAAGTGTGACTTCAAGGACGGTTCTTGCGGCTGGTACGAGCTCACCCTCGGTGATGGCTTTGACTGGGTCAGAGGCTCCTCTGCAGAAGTTCCTCCAGACTACTATGGCCGTCCACCACCGCTGGACCACACTGACAACAGCACAGAGGGTAATGACACACACACACACACACACACACACACACACACACACACACACACACGAGCACCCACCTCTTATGTTTAAGAACTGCCGCTTCCAATCGGCCGCTTTTGATGGTACTGTATGAACGGTGACAAACTGATAAGATCATTTCCAGGGTAGCTGGTCAGCAATAAAAGGCGAAATGTATTATCAATACATCAAATCAAATGTGATTTCTTGACATGTTTATTCAGAGATAAGCACTTCAGGAAGGAATGATTTCTCATTTCTCTGAAAAGAAATAAAAAGCTGACACGCTGTACCCGTTCTGCATATTAAAGCCACATTATTCCCTGATACACAACAATAAGCTCGCTTTGACACAAGACTTCAACATGGGTCTTTATGTCATGCCTTGTTATGTCTGTATGCTACATTTAATGCCCGTCTGTAACATGTTATTGTGGCAGGTGAACTCGATTTGTGCAGCGTTTTTAAAGTGACACCATCTGTTGTATTGTTGTGCACATTGTGTGAACATGCTGTGAAAAGACGCTCCGTTAGGCTCAGATTTGGAGACATGTGCAGACAGTGAAGTGAAGTCTCTGTTCCAGCAACCTTCAAGCTTTTGTAAAATGACTTGTTTCCTGGTGGGAGCATCTGTTCAGAGATGTAGAAAATATCCATCCAAAGACATTGCGTAGGTATTTTGTGGCGGTGCTTATAACATGCTTTTTGGCAGTATGGCAGCTAATAGGAGCCAGGAAAAGAACTCAATCACAACACTACCTCATACTGTGTGGATCCGGCAGAACGGCTTTGTGGATGAGGTTCAAATTATATTTCATCTAAACTCCCCCATGAAGCCAGTAAAGTCCCTACACTGCTTTAACGTCAGAATTGCTCATCTCTGTCTTTGTCTTTTCTTTGTCTCTGTCTCTGTCTTATCTCCGTCTTGTCCTTCTACATGTCTGCAAAATCAAAGTGTCTTTTGATATTTGTATAAAAAGTCACGGTGACCCCCATTATACATTTTAATGAAACATGTAACGGTAGGAAATAAGCATCAGTCAGGGTCTAATTGTTGGCAAATTGGTAGATTTAATATATTGTTTAAACATTGATCTTTCAGAACAGAAAAGTACCAGAACAAATATTTTGTAAAGCAGAAATAAGTCCTGTGAATTTTCTGACTACATGTATTGGTTTTCTTGTAAAATTAATCTGAACAGGAGGAAGTGTGAAGTTTTCAGCATTAAAACTGCAGCGGGAGTCGATATAAATGATGAACTGTGACATCATCAAAAACAGGGTTGGCATGGTGACCGCATTCCACAGGAAATGTTTTATTTATCCAACGCTTCTAAATATACTCAATGTCATTGCTGTGCACAAAAACCCCAACAGGAGAGTTATTGAAATTGGCCCATCTGGCAACAACAACGACAATGAGCCAAGCCATTGAGCTCAACAGTGAACGAACCTCTCCTCTGTCTGTCAGTCTGAGCTCTCTTTAAAGCTGATTCACTGTCTGGGCTGCTTGAATGTGGCTTTATGTGTCGTTAAGAAGGCGATGCATTTCGTTTCAATACTCTTATCTTGCTGTCTGCAGGGCACTTCATGTTCATAATGAAGAACAGCAGCAGTCTGTATCCGAGGGCTGTTCTTCGAGGACCCTGGTTCAAACAGTCGGCCTCTGGCTGCACGATGACCTTCTGGTGAGAGTCCCATTGTTGACCACATGTGTATATATAAAGTATAGAGAGAGAAGCTACATGATCTGTCGTCACATTTGCTGTCTCTTCTTCCTCTGTGATTTTCTTGATTTCTCCCCGACTTCCTCCAACCACCTCTCCACCTGTCTGCTTCCTCAGCATCTCTCTAACTTAAAAAAAAAACACCAAGAGAAGAAGATACTGTTCTGCATTTGTCATTTTCTGACACTTTTATGGGCCCTTACCTTTATGCCAAATGACAGATTGTATTTCTCCACTGTATGATTTGATGGGTACTCCCAGCAGAAGTGAGGTTTATACATTTCAGATTTTTTTTCTGCAGAATAATCAAAAGCCTCATGTTTTATGTTCAGTGAGCATTATGCATCTTTCCCAAAGAGGGAAGTGATTTACAGCATCAGGTTTGGTGCAGATGCGATATAATAAAAGCTGGTGATGGCCTAGTGGTTGGTATGCACGCAGAGTGCAGAGGCTGTGGTCCTCCAGGTGTGTGGCCTGGGTTTGAATCCGACCTGTGGTTCCTTTGTCCTCTCTCTCTTCCTGCACTGACCTGTCTCTAAATCAAAGGCAGTAAAAAAGTAAACTTCCATTTCTCCTTCAGGCATTATAACTCCGGCATATCTGTTGGAGCTGCAGATATGTACCTCCGAATTGACGGAGTCCCAAATAACACGGTCATATGGAGAACTCTGTACGACCAAGGACCCCGTTGGCACCAGGTCACCGTACAGCTGGGACGTATCACCCAGCCCTTCCAGATTGCTCTGGCGAAGATAAGCCTGGCCGTGTTTGACGGGGTCTCCGCCTTGGACGATGTCACCTTCGAGAACTGTTCCCTGCCCCCAGTTGTGGCAGAGTGCCCAGCGCACACACACTTCCACTGCACACACACCAAGGCATGTGTGGAGCACTTGCAGCTCTGTGACCTTGAAGATAACTGCGGGGACGGATCTGATGAGGAGGGGTGCTGTGAGTGTCTCTTTAGGTTTTCCATGTTCAGTAGTAACTGGAACATTCAGCCTTAAGTTCAGTTAAAGAATTGATTTAAAACATGTTGATATAATCCTCTAAAAATGTAACTTTTAAAGTTGATATTTTCCCACCATGTCTGAATTAGTGACACACGCATGTTTTCTTGTATTCTGCAGCTCCAGAGCTGCAGTGTAACTTTGAGCACGGGCTGTGCAGCTGGACACAAGAACAGAGCGGAGGAGATGTGTTTGACTGGACCCGCATCCAAGGCCCAACTCCGACCCTCAACACGGGACCCTGGAAGGACCACACACTGGGTACCAGCTATGGCCACTACCTGTACATCGAGTCCTCCGCCCCCCAGCAGTTCAAGGACACGGCTGTGCTGCTGAGCAGAGTCTTCCAACCCACCAACCAGCACGGCAAGGACCACCAGTCCCGCTCACGCCAACACTGCGTCTTCCGCTTCCACTACCACATGTTCGGCTCACAGGTTTTCTGCCTGGCAGTTTACCTCCGGACCACCACTACGGGCCGTGGGCACATGCTGTGGGTAAAATACGGAGACCAAGGAAACCTATGGCACCGGAAAACTCTCTACCTCAACAGCGGTCGCCCTTTTCAGGTAACTCACAATTCATGTGAACAAGTACTGTCAGAGTTTTAAGGATAACCTGCAGACTCAGATAAACATACTGTAGTTACATGTCAGGCGACGATGAAGTGAAGCGTCGGTTCTAAGAGAGCGCAGCATCATTGTGATGGAGAGTTTAATAACTTCACCACTTGACTTGAACGGTAAAGGATGGATGTCCTGTTGTCATTTCTTTTGAGTAAATGCAGCCTGACGAGCAGTAAAAGACTTTCTCTCCATTAGCGAGCTCTGTTTGTGACCTTCACTGATCGTGGAGGGAGGTGAGATATTGATCAATTCAATTCAGACTCAGGTTGTTCAGTTTGCTCCCACAGCGGGCATAGAGCCACAGAATGACAATTTAAACATTTTGTTTAGTACATCAGTTATACCAGTGAGTATTTAAACATTTTGTTTAGTACATCAGTTATACCAGTGAGTATTTTAACCAGATTTAACGCACCATCAGTCTTTGTCTGTCTTATGCTAAAAACACTGAGAAATGAGCTTAGCAAATTCAATTGTTTACCGAGGCAGCGCTTGGATTATTGAAAAAAAAAAATCTAAATATTTGTGCAAAACACGGCTTCTTGAATCATGCTGATGTGACATTTTAAACTCCCACAGCGAACACTCACACGGTGCTTCTTCCAGATAGCGGTTCAAATATTTAACAGGCTTTTTCATATTTATGACACTCTCTGTAATAAAATGCAGACGTGTATTGGCCTGATAAACACAGCAACATTAAAAGCAGAAAACATGTCATGTTATTTTCTAAATGTGGGTTTTTGTAAGCTGATCATAATGTGCCTTCAAAATGCTTAAATTACAATACAACAGGAAATGCCTTAATTTAAGAAATCCCAACTATATCCTAACAGTACAGAGTTTGAAATGATTTGGAGCCTGTAAGCTAACAGTTTAGCTTATAACTTGTAAGCTACACTTAAAGCCTTTAACAAAAACTTAGTTCAACCAAATCTTGATTTCTATTTCTTTTTGCCAGATTTTGATAGAAGGTACAGTCGGAGATGATTTTTATGGAGACATCGCCATTGATGACCTCTCCTTCCTGAACTGTGTCCCATATGAAGGTAAGTGATTATGCCTTAGGACGAGTATGTAACTTTGACCCCTAGTGTTTGAAATGGGTACTGCAGTCCAAAAAGAAGAGAGCTTTATCGTTTATTTCACTACATATCTTACATATTGCTGCTTTTTCTGGAAAAGATTATTTTCTTTGACGTGTCAGTAATGGGTAGTTTTAGGTGCTGATTTTATGTTTCCTTTACTTTGACTTTATTTCTAGGAGAGCTCGCCAACCCAAATACAACAACCCCTACAGTGACCCCTCCAACCTCCACAGTCCGGCCCCACAGCTGCCCTGATGGAGAGTTTGTGTGTGGGGCACATGGGGAGTGTGTGTCAAACAGCAAAGTGTGTGACTTCAGAAATGACTGTTCTGATGGCTCGGACGAATTACACTGTGGTACAAAAATTCTCTCTGCTTCTCTTCCAATTTTTAAGTAGACATTTATTTTTTGCAAATTTCCATCTTATTGCTTTTTCTTCTAAGTCGTCTCCCTTTTTTGTGTGATTTCTAAGCCTACCTTTTTCTTCTTATTTACATCTCTCTTTCTCCAGTGAAGGAGTGGTGTAATTTTGAAGGTGGTGACACTTGTGGTTGGAAAAGCAACAAAACAACATTTCACTGGTCACCTGAACAAGGGGAGAGCATTCACGATGGAGAGCAATACCACCGTCCTATAAACGACCACACTCTGTGAGTACACATCTGAAGCCAAACATAAACAAGTCAATTCATCACAAATTGAACCTGCTAAATTCACAACAGTCTTAAACATTATTTTTTAGAATAATGAGGATACAAATAGTTGGTTCAGCCCAATCTTCAATTTTTATTTTAAAGGTCCAATCAATAAGATATCTCATCTGTTGAATAATAAAATTTGAAACATGGAGAGAGGTCAGAACACACAGAAAGGTTTACAGACCAATGCAGAGCTGGCTAAACACTGAAGCTACAGTGTCCACCACATGGCGACCTGTGTGAGCGTCCACTCTAGAGAGGAGGGGCGGAGCCAGCTCTCTGTGATGATTAGTTTAGACTGCAGTACCCATTTTAAACACTAGGGGTCAGAGTTACATACTGCTCCTTTAATACCATGGACGGATAAAACAAGAATGTTGAAGATATTTTTCTATGCTCTCTGACTTTTCCTTGTGTAGTCTCATAAAGAAGAAGTATTAGTTATTAAAATAATTTGGACATGTATTCGGAGGAACATTTACACATTACCTTGTAAAAAGTAGCACGTATCCACGGTCGCTAAGATAAATAAAAAATGTAGAAATACAAAGAAAATACAAACGTATTAATATTTAAAGCGCAGTCGTTTGTCTGTGTTATACTAGCATAACTCTTATTGGCTGTCTCCAGCAGAGGGCGCTATATATATCACAACAATTTGATTTTTCTTTGAAAGACAGCCCAGCTATGCCAACGTGCTGAACTTATTTTCCCTCTTATTCTTATTCTGTAATATATATATATATATATATATATATAGATACAACACCACTTTTTGAAAAACGAAAATGTCTTGATGCCATATTTTATTTGTGTTTCCTGAGCGTTTGACGCTTTTGGCTGAAAAATGAACCAATAAATAAACGATCAGCGGTCACACATGTTGCTTATGGATACTTGTTTATTTCCCCCGAGGCAGCTCGACTCATCATATATCAAACCTGTTCAGAGCTATAAAAATGAGACCTTAGGCTATAAAAACAAACCCCCTCTCTGAAAAACATGTTTTATGTTGTCGCTGAATGTCTGGCCTTCACTTTGCAGGTAGGTTTATGTGCACAGTTTGACAGCAGAAGGTTGTTTTTCCTCTTTAGTTTGCAGAAGGGAGAAGATTTTCTCTGTGCTCAACTCACCTGAGTTTACCTGACACATGAGTCCATGAGTGGGATTTCTTACATCACAACCAATTTCAGAAGCCGGTCCTGGTTCAATATTTGAAAAATGACACAGGATTTGAAACCTTGAGTGCAACTTCACTGAGTGTGGACTCTTCTGGAAGGATGGTGTTGAACTTTTAAAACGAAGATGAATCATTTTCTGCATTCATAGACTGTAATCGAGGAAGACACATTTTAAGTAACTTCAGGGATCTTTAAAGAAGTAATAGATTATTTTGTTGAGCTCTACAGAACTGTTGGGACAAAACATCAATACTGCAAAATGTTTTTTGTGAAATGTGAGTGCCTCACAATAAAAGCTATGATTGTGCACTTTGATGTTAAAATGAACCGCTCTGGTTTCTTGTTCTGATCCTGGTCCTTCTGTCCTCCCACAGAGGCAGTCCTGAGGGTTGGTATATGTGCGCCGACAGCTCAAACGGGGGCTACGGTCAAACCACCGACCTCCACACACCCGTCATCTTCTCCACTGGGCCACAGTGCACCCTGGTCTTCTGGTACCACATGAGCGGGTTCACCGTGGGATCACTCCAGGTGAGGAGAGGGAACGCGCTGTGCTTGGCGTGATAATGAAGCTTCGTGTTAAAGCTGTCTCTCGTGTCGACCTGCGTTTGCAGGTTCTGCTGAAGAATGAGAACGTCACTCAGGAGGTTTGGTCTCAGACTGGTAACCAAGGCAACAAATGGAGACGAGGAGAAGTGTTTCTGGGGTTATTAAATACCTTTCAGGTCTGTACGTTTTTATAGCTACTTAGCATTGAAAACCTCATGAGAGAAGGCCTTTACATGGGATATTTTGTTCTCACGTTGGTGCACATTAATTATAATGAAGATGTTCAACACACTCTCTTTAGTTTATGTAGACTGTAAAATTAAAGGTCACATATTCTCCTCCACTGTAGTTTAAATAAGTGTCAGAGCTCCTCTTCAAAATGTGAAGAAGAGCAAACAAATCCAGTGGAGCACGCTAAGGTCAAAAACGAGGTACAGGCAAGGTAATACACAAGGTCAGACAAGATAAACGCTGGGACGAGGTACTCTAAGGAAACACTAGGGAAGAAACATGAGGTTTATATAGGACAGACAATCAGGGACCACGAGACACAGGTGCGGGTGATCAGGAGTAACAAGAGACACATGCAGGTAATTAGGGGCGGAGACTTGACACACAAGGTGAACACAGGAGGAGGATCTGAAACACAGAGACAAAGGTAAGTAAACCATAAATAAATAAACCTGCTATGTATCATAAAGAAAGCAAATGTGTCTCAAACTTCTACATTTATTCATGTTTCACTTTCTTAAATTTCAAACTGACTTCGATGAGATAGCACAACTTTAATGTTCAATTCAGACTTAAAAATACATGTGTCCACTTTGACATTATGCAAAGTGCAGTTTGGATCATTGACATTCAGTTGGAAGTGAAGAGCGTCCTTTTAGCTTCCTCTCCACATCAGAGTAATGAGGCTCTTCTCAGTTCAGGTGTGCCTAATGGAAGCGTGGACTCACTGATCAATGATGAATCGAATGAGTCTAATTCAGTCTAATGAGTCTCTACGTCTGACTGTGACCGCAATCAGAGGTTCAATCCTTCCTCCACTGAGTCTGCCTGCTGAGGTTATTCCAGGACAGCAACACACACACACACACACACACACACCCTTCTAGAAAACACACACTGGACAGGGGTCTCGATTGCACGTGACAGGAGCGGTCGTCTCTTCGACCAAATATCAAAGCCGTTGCACATTTTCCTCGATGCAAATTAACCTTTGTCAGAGCGGACGCACTCGGATGTGCACTGATGGTGCGAGGAGCAGCTGAGGTGCCCTTTTCCTCTTGTCTCTTAGCTGTTCATCAACCGACTGCCCTCAGACACAGACTCACATCCGTCAGTAGAACTGCAGCATTTGGCCCCTTCATTTTTCATTTATTTATTTATTTTTTAACGCTGTGTCTCATGAGATCAGGCATCAACCTTGGGCCTGGTGACAACCTCGAAGGTTTCATCCTTCAGTTGATAAGACTGAGTGGAAGTCTTCAGCTTAGTCAGGAGACAAAATGTAACCCTAAAGGTCATGAAGTTATTATTAAAGATAAGATGGGATGAAGTCAATGGATATCAGAGGATGCTCTCGGGGGTTTTTATCAGGGCAAGTGACTTAAAGTCCACAACGAAGGCAGGCCTATAGAACGCCAATTTAGCGCTTAGCTAAGGCTGTCAGGACTGAGAGTTGATTGAATGTTTGTGGTCCCTGTCAGGTGGTGTTCAGGGTGAAGCGAGGGATCAGCTACATGGGCGACGTGGTGATCGATGACGTCAGCTTCCTGCACTGCTCCCCTCTTCTTCCTCCAGAGCGGCCATGCACACCCGAGCAGTACGCCTGCGCCAACGGCCAGTGCATCCCCGAGGACAACCTGTGTGACTTCATCAACCACTGTGGAGATGAATCTGACGAGGACCCCTACATCTGCAGTGAGACCCCCCCCCATGACACCCTGAGTAAGATTAACGTAGAGCTTCAATTCTCTCATTTTCTCCTCGCTGCCTTTCAGAGGGCTTTGGCTTGCGCTGCAGTTTTGAGTTTGACCTCTGTGCCTGGCGTCAGTGGGAGGAGGACGACTTTGATTGGCTGATAAAAGCGGGCAGCACTCCAACAGTTGGCGCTGGGCCTTCCAGTGACCACACCCTGAGAGACCCGTCTGGGCACTACCTTTACCTGGAGAGCTCGTTCCCCCAGGCAGCCGGCGACACAGCCCGCATATCAGGACCGCTACTGAGCCGCAGGAGCAAAGAGTGCGAGGTGAGCTGGAGTCAACGGCTAATCAATACTCATCTGATCTCATCTTTTATAAACCTGTAAAACAAGTTAGTATGTTGCCATGACGATGAAGTGCTGCACACATGTAATTTAAGTCTCATATTGTATCATCGGGCTATCTTTGAATCAATCATTTTTTGGTCATGCATGAACAGATATGTTGTACCACAGCAAGCAATTAGTAACTGAGTGTGTGTGTGTAAGTGTGTGTAAGTGTGTGTGTAAGTGTGTGTGTGTGTGTGTGTGTCTGTGTCGTCCCGGCTGTCAGCCTGATGCTCCGACGAAGAGCGATGTCTTGATTTGCTCTGCACGTCGTTCCTGTCTTATCCCACTCTCGACCTGTCAATCAATCAAACAGTCAGCGAAAAGGCACCAATTAAAGTGAAGGGAGAGGAGGGCGAGAGAGAGGGAGGGAGGGAGAGAGAGAGGAACGTATGTGCAATCTCTCTCCTGAGATGGAGGGTGAAGTCGTGCTCGCTCGTGAACACACCTCTGTTTGGAGAAAAGAGCCATAAAACACATCGCCGCCTCAGTTCCGCTTGGAGGAAAGTCTCAATGTCTCTCCGAGCGTCGACTGAGAATAAAATATGTTTTTCTAGAGAAAAGATTTAAACTTAATCACCTCTGTTATGCCTCCACATTTTAGTTTCTTTTCACCCCTCAGGAGTGATGAGTTAAGGCTCAAAGCGCTGAGAACAAAATGAGAAATAAAAACAAACAAAAAAGGGTACCTTAAGATTGTATAACATGTCTGTAATATATAAAAGCAATGTTTTTATTCTCTTTACTTATATATGACGTCCACATCTGTTCACAAGTTAGTTGCTTAAATGAAACCTTTTTTATTCTCCAGATGCGTTTCCACCTCCACATGTCCGGAGACGGCATCGGGACCCTCAGCGTGTACAGGAAGAGCGAAGGGCGCCTTCAGCTCCTGCTGAACCTGACGGGGGATCAGGGGAACTACTGGCAGAGGAGGGAGATCCAGCTCAGCCACACCGGAGACTTTCAGGTGGTCTTGGAGGGAAAGGTGGGCCGCAGCCAAAAGGCCGATATCTGCTTGGATGACATCATGTTCTCTCCGGGGTGTCTCCTCGCCTCCTCGGTGGAGACGGAGGACAGCACTCCTCCGCCTCCTCCAGGTACGCTCTCCACTGTCACAACTGTTAAAACTGTCTGAACGGTACCGGGGGGATTTGTCGGCTGAGCTTCTAAATAATAGCTTTTTAATCCCCCATTTAAAAAGGAGAGGACTGAAGTATCTGTTTTTACTAAGCTGTGCTTCTTTTCACAAAACCCAAAGGGTCAATTCAAATCATTTTCCCATTTGAGGAAACTATCCCAGTCTTAAAAGTAGATAAGTGCAGTTTTGATGACTTGTGTGATGGCGTGCTGATACGAAGATCAGAGAAATAATTAGCTGCTGGGTCGGTCAAATCATCTCTTCATTTTGGAGGAAGTTTCAGAATCTGGTTGAGAACGAATCAGGCCTTCATTTTGTTTGAGTGGGCCGTTCATTTCTGCTTTAAAGATGGGTTTTTTTGCATGTTTATGTGTGACTTTTTGGTGCTTCTGCAGCCAGCCTCTAGTGGACACTCAAGGAACTGCAGGATTTTTCCACCCCTGAGGTTGCTACCTGCTGTTTGCTTATTCCATTAACACTCTGGTCATGGAGAGTCAAGTGACAACATACATTCAGAGAGACTCGCATTTTCTTCTTTCGATAGCAAGCCACTAGCAACCGGCTAGCTGGTATTGGCTAACGTGTCTGGAGGATTGTGTCGCTGACAGCTTAAGCCCTGCAACATTAAAAGTCTTTATTGACATCACATCTGCCAGTGTTAAGGTAAAAAAGGAGCAAACTAGGGCAGTCTGTATCTTTATATTTTTGGACATCTGAGCAGCCTTCTTCTTTTAACCACAGCATTGTTCAGATGTGGAAAAAACCCAATAAAAACTCATTATCCATGAGGCACATTAACGTGACATACTGAGGGTCCCACACAGTGTTTGTCCCAGTCCGACTCGAGCCGGCTCCTTCATCGTCTGAAGCTGTAGCTGGGGAACGATTCATCTCTTTAAAGTTCCCTTCCACTCTTTATGGGGGAACTTTCAGTGGCTGGAGAACAACAAGGGCTGATTTATTGCCTTTGTTACCGGGCCTGTAATTGGTCTGTTAAATGGATTGTCTTTCTCTTGTATTGGATGCCGGGAGAGGAAACAATTTCACGACCCTACTGTGCTCGGATATGAGTGAAACTGTGAAGCTGAGAACGAGGCTCTCGGTTGTTGTTGTTTTTTTTTAAAGAGACCAGATCCTTCAACAGAAGCAGTGCGGCGAAAGGCGGTTTCTCTGCCTTGTTGTCTCCGTACATTCATCAGTATTAGTGCTCAGAGTCACTCAGAGTCCGATTATCAATCAGTCAGTGGAGAGCTCAGGGGAAGTGAGGCCTCGCTCAGATGTAACTCAACAAGCTTCCATGGTTATAATCTCTGTTTGAGTATCTCACCTACAGATTAGCACTAATCCCATTTAGCTTCATGTTTTCATCTAAGATGTTCATCTTCTTGAAGAAGAAGTCAGTCACGATATCTACTGAATGAAATGATGAAATTATCTGTCCGTGTTAGTTTCTCCTCCACCATTGGTTTTTATTTTTCACAGAGTTGATGTCATACTTCCCACCATATCTTGGTGGTCAGTTGGGAATAAAGTGACCCTGATTAGTTGAACTATTTTTAACTGAGGCTGCTGCGAGTACAGCGACAAAAAAAAACAAAAAAACAGCTGACGGAGAGGGCGAATTGTGCTGAGCGCTTAAAACTCACAAACAACCTCATTTAAATAAGTTACAGCAAACGAGCTGGCAGCGTCTGTCATGTAGATCCCATCACAGAAACGTTGAAAAGAAAGAAAGAAACTCAAAACAGGACAGATTTCTTTTTTTTTTTTGAAGACGTTTAAAAGTGGGACGTGGACAGCAGGTATTTCGTAAAGTTTTGGATAGGGAGTACAACCTCTGCTCTGACAGTGAAATGAAGTTCATCCTACAATTAAGGGGAGTGCAGGGTGCTTTATAGCCGCCGCAGGCTGAAGTGGATGTACAGTTATACTGATGATCCCAAAGACAGCAGGAGCTGTAATTACATACTGAAGCCCCTCAGGTCCATTTTCCTCTGCTGGTTCATTCTGAAACACAGTCTCATTACATGATAGAGTGTGGAAGCACCACGTGCGCCTGCAGCATGAGCCATGCTCTGGCTGAGTGTTTTTTCCTCCCTTTTTAAATAGACATTATAGACCAAAGCAGAACCCTCAACGTAGACTGAGCACATTCAGACGCTGCAGATGTGTCGATGCAACCCACACGGAGAGTAAAACAAATAATCCAGCAACATCTTTTAGAATCAGAAATCGAACTGAGTTCCTACTTTAGCTCTGTCAAACTTCAAAACCAGGCCGCAGAGATAATAAAAAGTGGATTAATTAAAGTCATGGAAGGATCATTAGTTTCATTAGAGGAGAATTAAGAAAGGTTTCACTCACATGGAGGTCATTAATAAAGGTAAACGTCTGTTTTTGAACTCTCCTCAGTCATTACTTTGGGCTGTGTCTGCTAATAACCTTTCTTGTCTGAAGGAAAGGGAGAGCTGCTGCGTGTAAACTGCTCAGGGCCCCCAGATCAGTACGTGGTCCTCGAGGGTTAACGGACTTGGAACCATAACATTGACTCAAACTGTGCAAATTTTGCAACGACAGTATGAAACCTCCCTAAGGGGGGGGACCCACATAACGGCACCCACCCTGATGCCCAGTGTTGACCAAAGTTTGTCAATGGAAGTCAACACAGAAAAGTGAAGAGAGGGATTATCTGTCTGTCGGAGACATAATGCCATTAATGTTCGCCTCGGGCCCAAACAGACTCCAGAATCAGCACTGTTGAAAGTAGTATAAAGTAAATGATCTGAAGAAATATCCTACCAGGAGGGGGCAGTGTGCCTTTCCTACTGTACACAACAGAAGAGCTTCAAAGTTATCTATGTAATAAAATTGATAAAGACAAATGAATTGAGAGAGTGTGAGCGACTTCCAGTAGAAATGCCCTGTTACATGAAAACGTCTTCCATGTGAATCCACCTACTGCTCCACTTTGCTCCCGACAGTAACGGGAGGTGAGGCGGTCTGGCTTCACAGTCGGGAGCCGTGGCTTCATGGCTTCCTCTGTGGCTTTGTTTCTGGTCCTGTGCATCTGAAGAGGAACAAAGGATTAGGGGTGGGGGGGACTTACACCCCTTTCTCTCCTTTACTTACAGAGACCACCCCCCCTTCATCACGCCTCATCTCCCTTTCTAGAACTCCCCATAGCCAGGCTCTGATTCTGCTGGAATGCCTTGCAACGAAAGAATCAGATTCCAGCCCCCCCCCCCCCCCCCCCTAACTTTAGCACCAGCACCCTGTGATACACTGAGCTTATAGCTACATGCTCTTTTGTCTTCTAAAGCCTCTTAAAGAGACTGTGATGCTGTATGCAGATGGTCACCAGACTCTGACTTCATTACTTCAGAGATAATACTGAGCTCTTGTTACGGTGGTGAATCTTAGACGAAAAGTTATAAAATACAGTATTGTATTACACTTTCCCATTCTTTTACATGTTTTGGTTTATTACATAAAACATCTCAGGATGGATATGAAATATTTAGTGGATGCTTGGCGACTAAAGCCTCTGTACAAGAGTGCACGCAACATAACCACTAAGCCATCTGGCGCCCTTTGCTATGTGATTCTTAAAGGAATAATGAGCTTTTTATATTTTTCTTGCCAAGACTGAGACGAGTAGATCAACACCAAACAAACATGTCTGCATTGTAAATTTAACGCTAAAGCCTGCGGTAGATTAGCCTAGCTTAGCATTAGGACAAGAAACAGAGGAAAACGATAGCCTGGCACAGTCAGAAAGTAAGAAAGCACCAGCATCTCTAGAGTTCATTAATCGAACACATTGTGTATCATTTAATTAAACTGATATGTAACGTATGAATGGACAGGACAGTAAAATACTAATTTCTTGATGGGGGGCAGTCCAGAAAATAACATTTAAAAAGAAGTATGTTTTTGAAGCTCTGGTAGGTAGATTTGTACCCCCAGTGAAGTTGACTTACTTTTTCCCTCGTCACGTTCAGTCTCTCTCAGTACGATAAAACGTAACCATTATAATGTCGGACATCAAACACAAGTACTGTGAATACCATTCTCTGTTTTTTTTCTTAGGCATCTGTCCTTCAGACCTTCTGCCGTGTGAGAATGGCCGGTATTTCCATCCAGGGACGAGGTGTGACTTCACTGACGATTGCGGCGACGGCACTGATGAAAAGGATTGTGGGACTTCCTGCAGCTTTGAGAGCGGTCGCTGTGGCTGGAAGAGCTCCCCGGCCGATAATTTCAATTGGACGCTGGGAACAGGATCCGTCAGAAGCATGCGGCCGCCACACGACCACACACTGACAGATGAAAATGGTTTGTATTCACACGTTGTTTGCAGTACACATGCTCCTTTAACAGTCCCTTAATTTAAAAGTTGTTCAACTTTGTTGGGTCCAGTTTCTCCTGACAATGAGATTCTGCGCCTTTCTCGCCTCCTCTCTGAATTACCATCGTGTAATTGAGCGAGTGCATGAACACTTGTGGGTGGTTTTGTATAACCAGCGAAAATGAAACTGAGCTGACTTTTAAAATGCTCACCTGTTTGCATTCAAAATGTTGCAGTAGCTCTCCACGATGTTTAATTCATGTTTCACCCACTTGTGTGACAAAATCAATGAGCTCCTTCCCAGAATGTGAATGTTCAGCAGGTGAGCTCGGAGCAATTGATGCACGGCTTTAATGCCTTTATGCAAAGTGTACAATAAAAAGGGATCCAAAAAAAAAAACAAAGAGGGAAAGAGAGCTGTTACAGTACCCGAGCTAAAAAGCCTCTGCATGTTTCTAATAAGCTCAAACTAGGATCAATGTTGGAGATGCTTTTGAAACATGGAGAGAGGTTAGAACGCAGAAAGCTTTACAGACCCATGCAGAGCTGGCTAAACACTGAAGCTACAGTGTCCACCACATGCAGAGCTGGCTAAACACTGAAGCTACAGTGTCCACCACATGCAGAGCTGGCTAAACACTGAAGCTACAGTGTCCACCACATGCAGAGCTGGCTAAACACTGAAGCTACAGTGTCCACCACATGCAGAGCTGGCTAAACACTGAAGCTACAGTGTCCACCACATGGTGACCTGTGTGAGCATCCACTCTAGAGAGGAGGGGGCGGAGCCAGACAGCTCTCTGTGATGACTAGAGTTTAGACTGCAGTACTCATTTTAAACACTAGGGGGTCAGAGTTACATAATGCAGCTCATATACTTCACATTGCACCAGTGTATGCAGCTATTTAAACTTATTGATCGTGTTAAAGATACATTTGCCTCCAGGGTCTCTCAGTCCATACTTGAATAACAAAAGATGACATTGACGCCAGTGGAGAATCATGGGAGTTTTCTCTGCTAAATATTTTAGTGGGTAAGATAGAGAATAACTGTCACATATTTGCAGAAAGACAGACATCCTCCCCATCCGTTTGATATTTAGCTGTTCTTTAAGGTTCCTCGTTTCTTTATGAGCCTGACTCACCCAGAAGTCTTCCAGAGAGCCTCCCCCGTGTGCCCAAAGGCATTGAGCTATTTGAAGATGTGTCAGAGATAACTCTGTGACCCGAAGCCCTCCCTTCCCAACCACGCTGCTTTCACCTCGCTGTAATTTGTCACTGGCTGCAAGAGCTCCCCGCACAGAGATAGTTATCAACTCCTCGTTTCACTCCCCCCCCCCCTCCATTTTCCCTCCTCCTTCTCCCTGCAGGTCATTTCATCTACCTGGAAGCTACACCTGTGGGACTAAAAGGAGATAAAGCTCATGTTAGAAGCTCTGTTTGGAAAGAGTCGAGCGCCATCTGCAAGCTTTCTTTCTGGTACTATATTTCCCACACGGCCTCGGGAACGATCCGCCTGCTGATCAAGGTGAGCCGTGTTTTTGACTTGGATACGGTTGAACTCACGCCAAAAAAAAAAAAGAAGATGAGAAACGATGATTTTAACTGATCTCACACGATCCCATCAGACCCAGTGCTTTCCATCAAGCGTTGTTTAAATGGCTGAGTTGATTAAATGAAGACTGTTTATACACATTATATCAGGACTACTGTCCAGGCTGGTGAGTCTGGTAAAATCAATCAGTGCATTGAAGCCATCAGATATGGAGGTGAATGATGGGAGTTGTGGTCAACCCTCGGACCCTGAGCATCTTTCTCCACCATCTGGGCACACACCAGCTCTTCCACTTCTCAAGGCGCCTGGCTTGTTAGGCACTCAGCCATCTAGTTTGTGTATTCATGCTTGACTTTGGGAGGGATTAACACTTCTGCTGCAGCTTTTGCCGCCATTGAAATTCTGTTGCGGTTTACCTCCTGCGTTCTCTCCACTTCACTTCACTTCACTTGACTTTGTGGAGTACGACTCAAGGTCAAGGTGGAGTTGATTTCCTTCTTCGAGTGTTTTGATTGTGTCTGAGGCTGCAGATTATTTCTTACTCACAGCAAATGTGGGATTGTCAGAGTGTCCTTATGTGAACTACAGAAACATATGCATTTTGCAGAACACGTCAGCGAGTTTTTATTTAAATTTAAAATAAAGCAGCAGAGGACGAGTCCCTACTCTGGAAATTTGCATATCATAAAATGCAAAAGAAGGACACTGATACCGACTCAGGCTGCAGCAGCAAAGTCATAGAGGTAACAGAGTTCCTGTCATCACAATATATAAGAACAGAAAATCACTGTGTTTAGTTTGTTAAACCTAAAACATGAAGAAACTTGTTATTGATATCATAAATTACAATTCGTACTGCTTTAATGGATATTTTTTATTGTCACTTATTTAAAAAAACAGAACCAAACCTTAAATGATCAAACAACCAAGATGGCTTATTTAATACAGAAAACACAGTATACATATAAAACACAGCTTCTTTTTATACAAGTGATTTCATCAGTTTGTGTGACAGACCGATGCATTCAAGAAGGGCTCAGTATGTTTGATTTATTTCCTACTGTCAGAAAATCCAATGAAAATACCAAAGAAAACATTTCATCTTCCAACGAATCATGTAGTCTGAACTCTGCATTTGGAGCCCTATATATTGTTTTAATCTTATATGCATTGGATTGATTCAGGGCACCTGTGGATGTAGCTGTTCAATTAAAAAAACAACTTTATTTATAACTGGTGGCAATGCAAGGGCACACAGAGCAGTAAAATGAACACCAGTGCTGCTATACTAAAAAAAAGCACAAAGTGCATGTATTGATCCTTTTTTTGTATTTTTTTTTTAAATTCTCCACCACCATACTGTGTTATTGATTTCACATGAAGCGTCGTGCAGACAGGAAGGAAGACACTTTCAGAAATTCAAATCACGTGAAGTGTCCTTTTTTTCCCCCATCCTGGTTGGTTATGTGATTGATTGTGCGTCTGCGTGCGAGGCTGCACGTGATGAATACATGTTACGTGTTTTGCATGTTCTCCATCTTCATAGAGCTGCAAAGTGTAAAGTTTGGCCTTTGAGGAAGGTTAGAGCTCGACATGAAAATGAGGAACACACAGACAGAGCGTGGAGAAATCAGAGGTCATTATATCGGATCTTTTCTGATTGTGTGTGTGTGTGTGTGTTGCCTGACTTTTTGCTTTTATGAGAGTGTGAGAGAAAGCATGAGAGGATCAATACGTGAGCTCAGCTGCGTGTCCCTTTGGTCTCCTCTGACACACTACTGAAGTTAAGTGCATGTTTGACCTCGGAGGGTCAAAGACATTAGCACACACACACGTCACTGCTTTGTGCTGGGATTTATTGCATCATCATACAGCTTTGATTTGTCAAAGAGACAACATAAATACAAACGTGACAACACAATCAGACAGGCATGGCAGGCCTTGTGGTGCGTGGGAGCCGTCTCTAAAGGTTGAAGAACAAAGGCAGTTATGGTGATGATGCTGGACGCAGAGTCGGAGCGAGGAGCTTACACACATTTATAACTTTCTGATCTGCTCCTCAGATGGGTGGAAGGTGAAGGTCCTGACACGCCAAGCAGGCCGCCTCACGTCGCCTCACGTCGCCTTTCTTCACGGCCTAAAAAGTTGCACGAAAACACACCGCAAAGACTATAGCTGCTAAGATAAGAGAAAAAAATCATGTGTCAGAGACTTAACGGACCAATCAGGATCCTGTTCCTCGATCTATTTAACGCTTTGTAGACGAGGACAGTGTGAATTTACAACACGTCTGATTCTGATTAGATGCCAGAAAAGGCAGGATTGTTGTCTCCCTCCCTCCCAGATGGAGCAGACTTTCTCTCTTACAAACCCTTTAAATCTGCAAACTTTCACGATGATTGTGAGTAACGACTTCTAAATGAAGCTGCGTAGCCTGCCATTTACTCATTTTTTAAATTGTTAATGGCGTTGTGGGCTTCCACTGTGGGCTCCATTGTGGTGAACCAAACGTCTGCACGTCAGCCAAACAAACGATGTCGAAACCGAGGAAAATATGGAACGACAAATCTCATAACTTCTCCATGTTGATAGCTTAACCATGCAACGGTATGCTAATTTCCTTGTTAGTGTTTAACCGTTTTTCACATGGCGGATTGGTGAAAACACGGGGGGACTTTCAAGTGTCCAATAAATAGAAGCGTTTTTATCACGGTTACAGTTTCCTCATTTCTCGCTTGGCGTCACCAGGAGGGAAAAATCAAATGCTCAAATGCAAATACATCCAGTCTACACTTTGGGAAAAACCTGAATTTGTGGTTTCTTTGCCTTGACTGAGAGCTCAGGAAATGAGCCTTCAGATGGATGGAATAAAAGCCTCTGCTGATACACGTGTGCCGGGATCATGAAGGCTGCTTTAATAGATTGAGTCTTAACGCCATGACATAAATCTGGATGAGTCCTGCTGTAACGCCGCCTATTAATCGACGCTCTACTCTCGCAGTAACGAGATTATTTCAAGCCAGAGCTCCACCGGTGTGCAGCCTATGAATGCCTCACCCAAGGGTGCGTTTTAACAGGCTTTAAAGTGTGACATTGCTCGTCCTCTGCTTTCCAGTTGGTCTCCTTTAGCGCGGTCCAGCCTCGGGCCGGATCATGCCATGTGGAGTACAGTAAGATGGGAGTGGTGTGAGCTTTGTTCACCTGCAGAGTCCAGAAAGTTTGACTGTTCTGACACTGATTCTCACGGAGACGATAGACTGAATTAATGATGTGAAGACGTGGAGCTGCAGTCACCTTTAAAAGAGGCCGAAGGACGAGGAAGCCGTTATGGATAACTGCGGAGTAAAGGCAGTCTTAATATTACACATCATGAACTTCTGCAGGATGGCTGTTAACTCCAGAGTCCTCCATTAAACACGGAGTTGTTGAACCAGGCAGACGAGACATGTTGGGAGGAGAGAGAGGAGGATGACCTGCAGAAGGATGTTTACTCTCTGCACATCTCACTCACGAAATCCTTTTAAAATAATAATAATAATAAAGAGATGATCTGATGTCTTAACCTTCAGAGCTTCTTCTTCAGGTGAATTCTTTCTGTCAGTCTGTTTTCATGTTGAGCTGCAGAGAGGCTGATATCTCAGTGTTTAACAGGCTCCGTCTTCTTTGATTTCTTTTTAGCGTTGCACTTCTTTGAACCATGTCATTGTGACTGTGTGTTTATCACAGTGTGAAACCTCGGCGTTATTGTTACACTTATAATAAAGAACGCAGAGAAGTAAACAGCTTCTGCACCATCACCGATAAATCTAAAAATCAACTCGGCATGTCTTTAATATGACGTGATGGGACTTTGTAAAAGTCTCTTTCATGCTCTCGACACATTAAAAAAACCGCCGGTGGGATGCTCGCTCGTAAAAATCCCTTTTCAAAGTCCCATTTGTTGTTTGGACGCTGTGTGAGTCGTGATTTAGTGCCTGTGAGGTGCACGCAGGGGAAAGACAGACAGTCTGTGTGTTAACATGTTCCACATGTGGCATGGGAGAAACCCATCAGCATAACTCAGGGAAGGCATGGGTCTATCCTGGATGGTAGATCTGCAAACGGGGGAACTTATCACCACAGTTTAATGCTCATCACACTTTAATGTCCTCGAGTTAATTTCAGCTCATTTTGACTCACTCAGTGTTTGACTCACTCACTTCGCTGTGAGCCTCTGTGTAGCGTTATAACACTACTTTTTTTTCTCCCATAGACGGAGAACGACCTGTGGGAGGTGTGGAACAAAACGGGGAATCAGGGGAACAGGTGGAACCGAGCGGAGATCCCGCTGAGGAATCTGAGGAACTTTGAGGTTATTTTCGAGGGGGTTCGCTCGATGGACGTGAGCGGAGGAGCCGCGCTGGACGACCTGGAGTTCATCGACTGCTCCCGGAGTAGGTGATCTCAACCGTGCAGGAATTAAAACCAAAATAAAATACATTAAACAGAAGCAACTCATTTAGGCGGACCCGATTTTCCCTGATTCCCCCAAATCGGGAAGCTTTTTTTTTACGATAAAATCCACAGATCAGTGACGTTCCAGCCTGAACCCAGCATTTCTTACCCACCCCAGCTCCCCCCCCCTTTAAAGGAGGATGCTGCTTAAACACTCAGATATTAAGCAAAGGTCAAAGTCTTCTCAAACACGTGTTAACAGCTTGAAATTTAACCATTTATGTTTCATAACGTTTTCATCCATCAGGTGTTTAAGATAAAAGCTGCTGAGGAGAAAAGAGGGGAAAACGTGTTCAAGTTTTACTCTGATAAAACAAAGCAACCTGAGGAGATTCTTTTTTTTTTTCTTTGTTGTTTAAAATCTCAAACACCTGGAAAAGTCGTCACATCTGTTCTGTGGTCACACTTCGGGGCGAGGAAGCACAACTCGGACGTCTCCAAATCTGAGGTTACTTCCTCGTTACTCATTGAGAGGAAGCGACTGGCTGAGTGGCCGGAAACATTCAATTAAAAACACTTTATTGTTGCTCATAATGAGGATTGAAAGATGTTTAAAGTCTCTCGCGATCCCCTCCGTCCTCATTTCATCAAAGTCCACGTCCAACAATCTTCAATAAATGTGCCGTGAAATGATTTTATGATCTCTTCAGCTGATAGTTGGCGCGCATGAAATCGATTCTCCCACCGGAACTCGACAAGAGGAAAAAAAAGGAGAGGGAGAGCGAGAGGAGTGACAGGCGGCGTTTGATGTTTACGTCTGAAACAGATGTTCCACATCAGGCCGGACACCATGAGGGAGGCTTCCCCTCTCGACGTCCAAACATGAACGAACACACAGAGAAACACGACTGACCTACAGACGAGGAGAGGAGACGTCCAGCAGTCCGCTCAGAACGAGATGAAACTTTCACCCAATTTTCCATCAAGCTTGAACACAAGTCACCGACCTTATTTGTTATTAACCTGCCAAACTCACGCACAGATGATGAAGTTACACGTGTGCTGTCGTTCTCCGTTTCCTTCCTCTCTGTTCACTCTCATGCCGAGCTGAAAGGGACGAGGCTTTGATTTCCACGACAGGCCTCGGTTAGTCTTCCTTCTTCTCCGCCGTTTCTCCGTGTCTTTAAAGAACAGAAAAGACTGGAGTGAAACAGTCGTAGCGTTTCACTTGATCTGACTGGAGGAGGGATCGTTACTCACTCTTAAAAAAGATCAACGTGATGGCCAAGTTTGGTCCTATATTTGATTCTGTGTGTGTGTGTGTGTGTGTGTGTGTTTAGATGCTGTGAAGCCAGTCAGTTGCCCTGCAGTCACAGACTTTGTGTGTCACAGCGGGCGCTGCATCGAGTCCCACCTGGTGTGCGACAGGAAGGCCGACTGCGCTGATGGATCAGACGAGAGGAAGTGTAGTGAGGAGAGACTCTATTTTACTTTTCTCTAAAGAAACAACTTTGTATCTCTGATCTCTCTCTCTCTCTCTCTCTCTCTCTCTCTCTCTCTCTCTCTCTCTCTCTCTCTCTCTCTCTCTCTCTCTCTCTCTCTCTCTCTCTCTCTCTCCCAAAGACCACACATTGGGCGCTTGTGATTTCAACATGGCCGACGATCAGTGGGAAGACAGCTGCCTGCTCTCTCAGGACACGGATGATGACTTCGATTGGAGGATCGGTCGTTGGAGAGACACCCCAGGACCTGGACCTCCAGAGGACCACAGTCCAGGTAAGTACCTGACCCCCCCCCCCCCCCCTCTCTAAACCCTGACATTCAGAAAACACTTTGCTTCTCAAACAGAGAACACTTCCTGAGTTTTTGCCACTCTCGGAAGGAAAAGGTTTGTGAGTTATATTGACCTTTGACCCCTTTACTTTCCGACACAAACATTCGCATTAAGGTTTTGTTTCTGTCTTCTTTCTGGATGATTAGTCCTGGTTAAAAAAAAAAAAAAAACTATCCTGAAATGAGGAATAAACAACTTCCTTCTGACATCCTCCATGTTTTCAGCTCTCAGGCAACGCAGAGCTGTTGTAATTACAACTTGACAGCGGGGAAATTGGAGCTTCCGACAGGCGTGTGAAGGCGGGGTTAATAACACTTTCTGATCAACATCAGCCCGAGTCAAACTGAGCTTAACAGCATTGGACTTGTTGTTTATCGTGTGCAGGGGAAACGGCTGCATCAAAACAAGATTACCTCCCACTGATAAATGACAAGGAGTCGAGGAGTGTAAACGAGCCTTTCCCTGCCGCAGATGAGACTGACCAGTGTGTGAAATAATCCAATGTAAAGAGTTAAAGGAGCAATCAGTAACTCTGACCCCCTAGTGTTTAAAATGGGTACTGCAGTCTAAACTCTACACATTACAGAGAGCTGTAGCTTCAGTGTTTAGCCAGCTCTGCATGGGTCTGTAACCTCTCTCCATGTTTCAAAAGCATCTCCAACTTTGATCCTAGTTTGAGCTTATTAGAAACATGCAGAGGCTTTTTTGTCTACACGGGGTCAGTTACCGTAGATCAGGGTGTTTAGACTAATTTTACCCGGTCCGCTATTCTTAGCCAACCACTGCACAGGAGGACGGGACGAGGCTGATCAATGCACAGACTCCATTTTTTAAGATTTCAGAGTTGACTTTAGGAGCTTTGAGGATTATGAGGCTTTACATCCCTCTAACTCACGTGGAAAACGTTCCCTTTGTTCCGGCCTTACACATAAATCGTCTTATCTCAGAGCCTGGCCGAGCCGGAGTCAAGCTGCAGCGATTTCCACTCACTTGTGTCCAAATATGATGTCTGTCAGACGCTTAAGAAGAACGTTACTCCTGCTCGTGCTTTTACATAAAGGTGCTAAAAATATCATTCTACTCTTTTTCTTTAAAGGAGGTGTGGGGAAGTTTCTGTACATTCAATCTGCCACTCAGAGGGAGGGCGACGTTGCCAAGGTCACAACCACGACTTCCTTCCCGGCCAGTATCGGCCTGTGTCGCCTTCGTTTCTGGTTCTACATGCACGGCTCTGACAGGATGGGAACGCTCAAGGTGATTAAATCTGAGCGCCACATTTCCATAAATAATTCAAAGTCTTCCTTTGTGGGCGTCTCGCTCTCAAAAACATTTGTTGTTTATTGTCATTCGGTCGTCAGATGATCCGTCACAGTCAAACCTGAAGGCTTAATTTGGTTCTTACTGTTCCTGTCGCTGCGTTTAACTCTGCTTACTGTCAATCAGCGGACATCCAGCGGGAGAAATGAAAGCCTCACCTGCCAGGAAATTATCGATCAAAGCGTGACACCTCGCACACTTCATTATCATTTCCATCTTTTATGTCTTTTTTCGGCATCTTTTGTTGGGTGTGTTAATTTCAAGGCAATAAACAAACAAAAAAAAAAGCAAATGTAAAAATAAAATGAACTAATTTGGTTTGATTTCAAGTGTAAGGAAAAGAGCAGCTTCAGATATTCACAAATGAGCTGAGCAGGAACAAGGACAGTTTTAAGCTGTATGAATATTTTAATGTATTTATCTCTGAAATAATGATTTTTATACTTAAACATGACAAAATCACAGTGAAGGTATTCTTTTTCATATTCAAGAGTTTGGGATATCCAAGATGAAAATGTGACGACTCATCCTGCACTCGTATACAGTACCACTCTCAGGTTCAAATATTAATAATAATAATAACAATAAATTTTCTTTGTGTTAAAAACAGCAAAAGACCGTATAAAACACAAAAACAGTAGAAAAGAAAAAAGTTAAAAGCTCATTTAAAAAGGTGAGTTTGGAGCAATTACAGGCGTCTACCTCCCCATGAAGCACAGTACCGAGCGTTGGGTCGGCACGTGACTTTAGTCAATGTTCATAACAACAGTATCAGTTTGAACTGCAGAGGGCCAGACTGAAAACGGTTCTGATTTTTGAAGGTGATTCTTTGCAGCTCCTTCAGTGAGCGACTCGTGATGCCGACTCAGGAGCTCCTTTGTTCCAGACGCAGGGTGAACATACTGGGATGAACATTTGTATTGGTGGCTCTGATTCATGGCTATATTATATTTATTTCTCAAATGCTTCAGTGGTGTTCATTTATTTACTTGTTGTGTTCAGGGATTGCACTGTCGATACTGTTTGTTGTGTATGAATCGACCAAGTGGCAAATGAGTTCCCCCGCCGCGGATTAATAAAGTTTTCTAATCTAATCTTGGGCTAATGCAAATCCATAACCTGGACGAGTCCCTTCCTTTCTCATTTCTTTCAACTAATCACCTCAGTATGTCTTCTGAGTGAGCAGTGCAGGGGAACTTTAACAACCCATGTAGAGGACGAGCTAAAGCTGCTAAGCTAAGCAGCACTTTCAGCTCCATGTAAAGTCAACATGCAAACATTAGCTATCTAATATAAGCTAACTATTGGACACATAATGCAATGTTTTCCTACTCACCAGATCTACACTGTTGGACCCAGTGGAACCAGACTACTGATGTGGGTAGCCACTGGAAACCATGGTAGCCATTGGACATACGCTAATGTCATACTTTCCAACCCAGCACCTTTCAAAGTGACCTTCCAGGCGGAGGCGGGTGGTGATGTGTGGGCAGACATCGCCTTGGATGACATCTCCTACACTGCAGACTGTATGGAAGAAGGTAGAGCCACATTTTTTTCCTTTTTGTCTGTTTTTTTTTTCTGTCTTTCTCGTCCATTTGGTTTCTTTATTTTCCTAATTTCCTGCCCTTTAAGCTCTGGGCTCATTTCTCAATCTTTTTTTTTTTTTCTTTTCTTTTTTTTCTCTCAATTTTCACCTTCTCCAGTTCCCTCTTTTTCCACATTTTCTGTCCTCCAACATCCTCGCTCTTGTGCTCCGTTTCCATATAAACTGTGCTTGCCCTCGGGGAGAGTGTAGGGAGTTAATGGAGCCTGTTGCCCTGTAGGTCTGTATGAATTCACTGCTGAGACTGGAACAGAGCTCGGGGACTGCATAGAGGGCAACAGGGGGCTGAAAGCAATTACATTTATATTTTTCTGTTTCCTCGCTTCCACCCTGCCGGCTTCCTTTCACCTCTAAAGCTTTCTTTTTATGGCTGAGTTTCCAGACCTCTCGAAAGGTCCGACAGATCCCCAGCGTACCTCTCTGTGTCCTTAAAGCAAACGCTGAGGTTTTTGAGCATGAGCGTGACCTACTTTGATAAATTATCGATAAATTGGGTAAATGGGGAACATTTTGGACTTGCAAAGTTGAATTCTTGCATGATTGGATTTGGAACTTTTCCTGGAAAACCTTCACATGTGTGTGATCATGTGCATGCTCTTTGTTCGATGTCACTCAGGACCCGTAACTCCCCGGCCTCTGACCTGCGCTGCGGACCAGTACCGCTGTCTGTACTCCTTTCAGTGCATCCCTGAGAGCTGGAGGTGTGACGGAGAGCCCGACTGTGCCGACCGCTCCGATGAAGAGGTTTGTCCCACTCTGGAGCCGGGTACCGTTCCTCCTCAGGATCGCTGCGCTGTTGGCTATTTCCAGTGTTTGAATGACGTCTGCCTCCCGTCCATTCTGCGCTGTGACGGCGTGCCGGACTGTCCCGACGGAGAGGATGAACACAGCTGCCGTAAGTCGTCCTGTTTACTGAAAAGAGCAACCGTCGGTGTGATTAGCTCATGTCTCCATCCACACACACTGTACGGGGGGAATGTTTTGATGACTCATCAGTTTTGATTGAATGAAGGATCAGAGTTATTCACAATAAGGCGTGTAGCTGAGCTGATTGACAGGTGGGCGCCGTGTAACGGTTTGTCAGGAGGCTTAAAACCCGCCTCAGCTCTCAGCCTGTCGTTAGCTTGACTCAAAGTTAGCCTGAGACAGCATTTCCAGCACTGAGACCGCCGCCGATGGGACTCCAGCGCCCCCTGCAGGGACACACAGGGGGGACTCCAGCTCCCCCTGCAGGAACACACGGGGGGGACTCCAGCGCCCCCTGCAGGAACACACGGGGGACTCCAGCGCCCCCTGCAGGGACACACAGGGGGTTGACTCCAGCGCCCCCTGCAGGAACACACGGGGGACTCCAGCGCCCCCTGCAGGGACACACAGGGGGGACTCCAGCGCCCCCTGCAGGAACACACGGGGGGGACTCCAGCGCCCCCTGCAGGAACAGACATGCAACATTTCTCAGGCTTCGTCCAGTAATATTCACAGTCTGTGGTTTAGAAACTCTGGTAGCATTGTTCTGAACATTGTTCTGAATATTGTTTCTGAACGGTGTTCCCTTGCTCTCTCACGAGACGCTCAAACAGCTCCGTGAACGAACCTTTAAAAACAGCCTGTTCTCTGTTTTCCCCCCCATCAGCTCTGCTGCAGTGTGAGCTGGGGGAGCTGGTGTGTGAAGGATCGCTCGGGTGTATCCCTCTTCAGAAGCGTTGTGACCACTCTGCTGACTGTCTGCCGTTTCACTCGGATGAGTCCAGCTGCCATGGTAACACCTTTTTACCTACCATCTCCCCTTTAAGCTTTCTGCCATTAACCATGTTACGATTCCCCGACCTTGAGGCTGAGATATACTCATTTTAGAGATGTAGTGAACCTCTTTCTCTGCACAGTTGGATTTCCATTTCTTGCCCGCCAGGTGTGCAGTAAAAACTATACATTTCCTGGTCGTGTATTCATGAATGTATCTCTCATGAGACGCTCGTCACATTCGACTTAAATGTTGCCGCTTCCTCCTCCATGTCTGCTCACTTGCAGCAGAGCCTCCCGGGTCATGTCTGCCTGTTCAGTCTTCAAAGCTCACCTCAAAGGTTACTGTGAGCTGCCAAGATCCATTAAACACCCGGCTTTCCTGCGTGCTCAGGAGGAAGGACCAAACTTCACATTTAGTGCCAAAATCACTTCATCATGGCTGAGCCCAACATCGGGCTTTCATAATGCTGTTTCAAACATGATGATTATTTAAAAGGCCACCCTGATAACCTTCACTCAACCTGCGGCGGCCCGCGTATTTTTCATCACATGCTCTTAGTGCTTACACGCAGACATTCTCTGCAGACGTTAATGGATGATGCTCGATAGTGCAGCGTTTCCCCGGCAACCTAATGCACAGATTTCATGTACTGATGTCAGGGCAGAGTTCTTCAGTGTGCATCTGTTTTCTGTCAGAGGAAAGGAAAGGGACGGATGATTGTAGGCGTAGACGCTGAGATAAAGTGTTTGGATGGTTTAATCTTTCGTCGGTTTATTTTGTGTGATTTGCAGATTGTCCTGCGCTGTTCTGCCTGAATCGTGGCTCATGCCTGCTGAGGAAGCACGGGCCTGTTTGCATGTGAGTTAACAAACACACACACCCACCCTCTAAGACTGCACAAACAAAGATAAACATCATGCCTCCTCCTCTCCTCCTTTATCTCCCTTTGAGGGACTTAAAACATGGAAATCCCTTCAGTCTTGTTTTTTTTTTTCTCTCCCCTGGAAAAGACATGATCCGTGAAGCATGTGGGAATCTGCTTATCCCCCCCACCCCCCCCACACACACACACACACAGCTTCCCCAGCGTGCTTCAGCCTTCATTTATCCACCAGCACAATGTGTCCTGGGGCTCTCTCATGGATTTCTCCTGGTCAATATTTACACACGACCCACGCTCCTGATGCTCCCGCTGGGTTAACCACAAGAACCCATGCAGCAGATAAAAACTGCAGAGATGCTGTCACGATGGCACAAAGATGAAGCCACACACTGTGATCACTCAGCTGGAGGTTTTTTTTCTTTTCTTTTCAGGAAGCTCATGAATGTAGTTGTCTGCATCAGCAGCGTGGAATAACTGCAGTGAGATATTTCATGATAAAAGTAAGAATGCAGGGATGAGTTTGTTTCTGTCAGCCTTTTCCACAAACAGGATGTGAATATTCAAACTGGAAACAGGGGCGTGTCCAAAAGGGTTTCCAGGGGTGGCATGGACCCCCTTTTTTAAAATCTCATCAGCCTCAAAAAGTCCTGAACTTGGACCCCCAGAGTGTGCTGATTTCTCACATGAACAAAACTCGGATCGAGCTGAATGTGTGAACACAGACGGACATGTTTTTATTTTTTCACTTAGACTTCACCCAATAATTCTCCCTGTCCGTACCTTGTGCATTTTCCACGTTCAGGCAGGGTAAGACGATGTGAGAAAAGATTCAGTGTGAGTGAGTCGGAGGGGGGGGGGGCTGGATGACGTTTGACTGTGGAGCGTGAAGGGTGCCATATCTGTTCATGTCATGAAACTGCTACTGACATCTTTTGTTGACAACCTGAAATTGTCCAACTTAACTTAACGTTTGTATAAAAGCAACAAACTGTCATCGTCTTTCAAAGGAAGCCCCTCCCCCCCTCAACAGGGATATCTCCTGCTGTGAGGGAGTTATTCCTGGAGCAGCCTGCTTGAAGTTGTGCTGACCCTAAAAAAAACTAACATTGTTTGACTGAATCTGGAATCAGCTGCATGGGAAGACATCCGCACTCCCGTTTGTCTCCATCATTCACCAACTCGTATGCTTTGTGTTCGATTCACCCATATTCCAACATTCCCTAAAGCCACGCCGCCACCGCTGCCTCCTCTCATTACATAACTGGATTCACTTGCACACTGCTGGAGCTGCTCCAGAGGCCAGCGTTGGAGGGCATCTCTGGCTCAGTATGTGCAGCACGTTCCTCCACTCTGCTGAGCAGGATGCACCGGGGGAACCAGGCCAGGGACCTCCGACTGCCACGGCCAGCCCGTCACACAATATATACCCTGAGCCCCTCTGAATGAGAATGACACAGCCTGGTTTGCAGAGGGGGGAGTGTTATTATCAATGATACTCAGACATCGAGCTGATGCTGAGCAGATGTTGTCTTGGAGCTGTGTTTGGAACAAGAAGATGAACTTCAGGACCAAACTGATATCAGTCTGTTGTCTGTGCTGGATGTCAAACATTCACACTCTGAGGGGGGAGAGAGATGCGATATGTGGTACAGTGTTGTAACGCCTCGCGGCGCCTGTCTGTCCACTAAACTTCTCCAACATCTCCATCATCTGCTCACAGACTTTAAACAGCATCGCCGCTAACGCTAACCACGATGTGAACGATCACAGATCAATGCATGTTTGAGCTCTCTGAATATTTGCTGTTTGTGTCTTGTCATGATGCGAGACACCAGACCACGTGGGACAATAAAGTCAGATCCAATCAAACACGAGGAGAGAGAGGCAGGAGGTTGAATTAGCTTTAGCAGAGGCTCAAGAAGAGTGATGCTTTGAAATATTTAAAATATTTAACTAGAAGGAAAAGATTAAAGCTTGCTACTTAAACTTAAAGTTTAAATGCAGATGCTTCTTTATGTAACACGACTTACTGATCTGGTCCCATAGTGGTTATCATGTCTGCTTTACATGCAGAAGGTCCTGGGTTCGATCCCCAGTTCCTGCGAGCAACATGTCCGACGTGTCCTTGGGCAAGACACTTAACCCTGAATTGCTCCCCCTGTGGCGTCAGGTGTTAGTGCGTCTCTGTGCCATTGAATTCCCAATAAACCATTGAACCATTCACCATCGGATGAATACAGTTTAAAAAGAATAAATTGTGACGTTCTATGATGAAGCCTGTTGTACCAACATCGTCGTTCAAACTGTATGAAATCTGATCACAGGTGTAGTCCAGGGTGGACCGGCAACCGCTGCCATGTGAGGGAGAAACCGGGTGACTCCACAGCGTCGCCCACACCAGAGGACACATGGCTGGGTAATAAACAAACGCACCTCCCTGCTCATCTCTATTAAAGTGTCTCACCTCGATTTATTCCCTGCTTCCTCGCATGCCCTCTTAATGTCTCTGCAGTTAATTAAAGGTTGCTCTCTAAGCCAGGATCCACATTTCCTCCCTCTTCTTTAGTACCTGTGTATGTTGGCATCGGCGTCGGGCTGCTGCTGCTCGTAGCCGGAGTGGCCGTCTGCGTTCTGGCCTTATACGCAAAGAAACGCCATTTAATGTGAGTTCTAAATCACTATGAAGACATCGACATGTAGCCGAGGATTGTGTAAGTGATGAGAGTTGTCTTTGCATTTTTATATTTTTTTTTTGCCCCACAGAAAGCCCAAACTGATGGACTACGGCGTGATGGATAACCTAGCCAATGACTGCAGAGCAGAGGTCAGTGCACGAAAAATATCCAATCAATCGTCAGCAAATTCTTCTCGGACAACATTAGATTTCTCGGCTATACAAACTCATTTTTCCACCACATGTATTCAATAAGTGGATGTAACATCTGAGGAGGTCAGGAGGTGACGGTGAAGGCTTTCTGCTTGATTAGATTTTTGATTTAGGATTATTGATCGTGTCTCTCTCTGCGTGTTTGTGTGTCTCTGTATGTGTGTGTTAGATTTACACATACAAGGCTGAGCAGAGACAACAACAGAACAATGGCGCCTGATCATAATGCACAACGCCAGTTTCTGCCACAGAGAAAGAAAAAGTATGACACAGAAAAACAAAGGTACTTAGAGCAGTTTGTCTTCACCGAGACAGAAAATGAAAAGAGGTGAGAAGATAACAGACAGACTGTGAGCAAACATCACGACCAACATGACGCAGCATTTAATCAACAGCACAATGAGAAGCTCCAATCAGCTCCCCTTGTTTAGAGAATAAAAACATGACGAGCAGGTTCGCAGCTCCAAGGACTCTGTTTCACTCATCGTCTGTTTACAGTCTTATTTAGCCAAATAAATCGAAAGCGAATGGCATCGTGATTTTAGACTCGTTGCGTCACATCTACATCACATCATTCACATGGTAAGATGGAGAGTTTTGTTTCATATAATTCAAATTCAGCTCCAGGGTTATTTTTTTGCTGCCAAAACCCCCCCACAAATCTCAATGAGCCCGAGCAGCCTTTGTATTAGTACGCGTTCTGTTCTGAGGCTCGCTATCAGATTAAATCTAAAACACAAAAACCTAAACATGGAGAAAAACGATGTTCCCATCATTGTGTGTTATCGCTGTGTATTCTGCTTCTTTTTCCTGCCATCACAGAAAAAGATCCCAGCTCCAGAGCAGATACGGTCACAGCGAGTCTAAAAATGACCACATGTCCAAGTGCACTCACATTTTATCTGCTGGAGTGTGCAGTGACAGTCATTAAAGGGGAAAGTGATGCTGAAAGCAAAAACTTTCACGACATGATGGAAATGATCACTGATGTAACCCTGCTAATTATTGCTCTCTGTGTGTGTGTGTGTGTGTGTGTGTGTGTGTGTGTGTGTGTCTTCTTAAAGGTCACATCTCCTCCTCCTCTTCAGGTTCAATAAGTCTCAGAGCTCCTCTTCAACATGTGTGTGAAACAGGCTGTTTCTGTGTCTGTAGCTTTAAATATGTAAATGAGCTGTGTCTGACCACGCCCCCTCTCTGGAAGGGCTCGGGTGTACTCGCTGCTTTCTGGCTCCATGTCCTATTGTTTACGGTGAGAAGGCAGACTCAGAGGGCAGAACAAACACCTAGCTGTGGGAGTGTCACCCACCTGGGGGAGGGGCTACTGCCCTTTGTGATGTCATAAAGGGAAGATCTCCGAATGGCTTGTAGACAGACTAGGGTCACATGTTAGAGAAACATTGTATTTGATTCTCTCCCGTATCTCAGTTGTTGCTTTCATGTGAGGACACAGCTATATGTGCGATCGAAGGGTTTCACATTTGTTTAACCAGGCAGTGAGGCCGATGTGTGATGAGACGTTTGAAGGAGGTTAGAGGGGTAATCAAGGACCTTTTCACGGGGCAATATGAATTTAATTGCGCCTGCGTTTCATGCGCTCTCACATATTAAAGCTCATCTCTTTTTAACCTTAGTGAACATTGTTTTCTTTCCTCCCTCACCCCTTATCCCAACAGCATGAAAGGCCACGCCGCTGTCCCCGAGTTGACCCCAGCAGGAGCGACGGTCGTGGGCTTTCGATCAGCGTCTACCCCTGGGGGAGGGAGGTGGAGGTAAGGCGTGTGAGGCTTTTCTCTAACTATCTGTGCAGAAGTCGCTGACTTGATGCATGTCTCTCTGTGTGTTTATTCGTCCACAGCAGGCTTCGACCTGGAAAGATGCCAAGCTGTCCTTCATCAACCCGTTGTACAGTTCCCCCCCCAATGCTAATAGCGCTGACTGCAGAGGCTCTGAAGCATAAAGACAATGAACTTAACATATTGACGCTGCAGTACATTAGGGTCAAACAGCGCGTGCACTCACTTGGACAGTTTGTCTTGACCTGCTGGGGCACGAAGCGAGAGAGGGCTGAGAAAAATCTGGAAAGGAGTTAATTGAATGCATGAAAAGCGTTATTAATTTATCAAATAAATAATGATTGTTGCCTTTGTCCTTAAAATAAACTCCTTCCCTCACATCCCTCATAAAGTCCTCGGTTCTCTACTGACTCCTCCCCTTCTCCTGCCGCCAAGTCCCAGGTTTCTGCCGATAACGCCTTTTTGTTACGCTCCCCGAGATGACTCACGGGATGACGGGAGTAAAAATAAAATACAACCCAGAAAGAGGAAACAGGAAGTAAGTATAAGCAAAGTTTAGAAGCTGTATTAAACACACCGAGATGAGCGGCCGCCTGGCAACATGCTGCCTCCTCTCCCGCTCTTTATACCTCAGCTCCTGATTGGTCAGTTGCCACAGGTGTGGATATGCACGCCGAGGCTGAGAAGCAGCAACATGGAGAGAACACACGGGTGAGAAAGAGAACGCCTTCCTTTTAGTCAAATAACATCTGATATATTGTCTGCACAGCTGAAGAGAGGGGGCTCACCTCTTTGTGCACTTATTACTGCTTGTGTAGAAGTTCATTGAGAATGCAATGGTACCCCTACTTTCAGAAATGGTTGTGGATGTCTTGTGCATGGATGATTAAAGCTTTTTTTAAGAGCTGGCTAAACAATCCAGTTCACTGGACTGAAAAGCTCCGCTGAGCAAAAAGCCTCCAAACGAAGTCCTGACTTCATTACTGATCCGAGTTAATCCCCCACAAGTGCAAATAAAAAAAAAAGGTTGCCCCTATTTTATTTGCAAATGAAAATCTATTAGCAGTCGGCACACTGCAGCTGCGTTGTGTGAGCTGACTCTGACTCAGAGCAGAGCAGATGGTGCACTTTAACCAGTCGGTTATAAACGTCACAAATGGAAAGTCATGGCTTCTTCTCAGCTCTAGATCATCACACATGACACCATGAAGGGCCTCTTTATATTTGACAGTCCACATCGTGACTCGTAAGAGCAGGACGCGTTAACCATTGTGCCGTCTTTTCCAATCCAATCCCCTTATTTTACACACACTTTGCAAACTGTTGCACTGCTGAGATTTCAAACTGATTTAACAACTTCTACCTCACACTTAAATGATCATCCCTTAAACGTTTCTCTTCTGATTGTTTATCCAGATTGTTTCCTTACTGTTGTATTCCAAAATTGATTTGCTACAGTAAATGCATTCATACAAGACAACTTGAACTTCTCACAGTAGTTAAAGCACAGGTGTAAACAACTTTAAATGAGACGTTTTGGACGCCCCTGGGTTTGCCAGATATGAGAGCAGTTATCAGGTGAACAGGTGTTGCAGCGATGGAAGCGGGCAGTGGAACTGCTTCAGATAGAAGTGATTGTACCCGAGCTAAAAAGCCTCTGCATGTTTCTAATAAGCTCCAGCAGCAGAAAGCTGCTCAAACTAGGATCAATGTTGGAGATGCTTTTGAAACATGGAGAGAGGTTAGAACGCAGAAAGCTTTACAGACCCATGCAGAGCTGGCTAAACACTGAAGCTACAGTGTCCACCACATGCAGAGCTGGCTAAACACTGAAGCTACAGTGTCCACCACATGCAGAGCTGGCTAAACACTGAAGCTACAGTGTCCACCACATGCAGAGCTGGCTAAACACTGAAGCTACAGCGTCCACCACATGCAGAGCTGGCTAAACACTGAAGCTACAGTGTCCACCACATGCAGAGCTGGCTAACACTGAAGCTACAGTGTCCACCACATGGCGACCTGTGTGAGAGGAGGGGGCGGAGCCAGCTCTCTGTGGTGATTAGAGTACAGACTGCAGGACCTGTTTTAATTGCTCTTGTCTTTAAGATGGTATTTTTGATTTCAGTCTTCAGGGAGTTGCAGAATGATTGTTCACCTCGAAGCGTTACAGTCTTCATCCCATTCATTATAAATAAAGTCAGGTAGGTCCGTCTGTTAGGTGAGTGCTCTGAGACTGTGCACACATACTCAGAAAGCCCATCCACCCCTACCCTTGTTCCCTTATATTGGTTCAAGTTGAAGTTATGAATCTTTAATTTTTAGATGCTGGACCAACACAATCTCCAAAGTCATGACTCCTTAGCTGCCTTCTCCATCATTGTTTGGTCTTTGCTCAGTCTGTAGGTGGATTCTGGGTCAGAGATTTATCGGAGGTCCAGAAGATCAATTTCTGCCTTTGAGCTGCTTCACAGTTTTATAGTTGGTGCTCCTCGCCGCCTTTATTGGCCCAATGCCTTTTCCTCTGACAGTCTCGACTCTGCAGCTGCATGAGGTCAGAACAGAGTCGAGACTGAAATCAAGAATTTAATGTTTACAGCCTGCTTACAAAAAACCGATATTGGTCTTTTGTATTGGTGCCAATTTTAAATAGGGGAATAAATGGAGAAGGCATTCTCTGTAAATCACCAGTTCAGCCTTTTCAGTCTCTACATGGACGCTTGTTTGTCTCAACGCTGTGACATTTGACCCAGCAAAGCTAAACAAACACCTTTAACAACGACATGGAAACGCACACAAACAATGCCGCCTTACCTAGCTCGCGCGCTCTCTCACATGACCTCCTGCTGACTGAAAAAACATCAATGCTTTTTGTCCCGTTGTGTTTCTGGAAGCTTCGTCATTTGCGCCGTTGAATAGCACACAGGAGAGCTGCAACACTCCACCAGCTTTTGTCTTTGTGTTGTTGGTGAAGCAACATTAGTCAGCTTTTCTCGGCGGAGCTATTGTTGTCACCGTTTTTTGTTAATCACAGAGCCGAGTCCATCTAAAGGTCACCGTGTTGTTTGCCAGCCAACTGGGCTCCAGAGAGCTTCCTGTAATGAAAACGCTCCTGAAGGGTTCAGCAATGACGGCCTGTAAGGTGGACTCCCTCTGTCAAAAATAATAGTCAATGCTTCATCATTTACATAACCACTCAGCTGAGTCCTCTCCCATCCTGGGCTGTCAACCTGCGGGGGGGTCAGAGTGACATTTACCATGTTTCCTTTCACAGCATAGCTCAGAATTGTTTTTATTTCTTCTCCCTGTATCTAATAAACTTTGACCAGTCTTCTACAAATTTCCAGGAGGACGCTGCTGGAGAGCTCCTCGTGTAGGGTCTCTTAAAGAGTTTTATTTCTGTCTTAACCGCCTCATTTGTTCAGCAGTGAAGGTTAATTATGAACGGAGATAAATTGTAAAATTGTTGTTTTTTTTTTATGCACCTTGTGCAGCCAATTACACCCGTTTCTGATCTGCCGTAAACATCGACCTGTCTAATGCTCCGCTGCTCTCCCTCATTGGGAGCTGATGCTTGATTAAGTTTCTAAATACGAGAGTGTTTGCATCCAACCCGCTGAATTAACGAGATTCTGAAGTTTCTCATTCACTTCATGAGACACACAGATTAGGCTTTGGAGGATAATTGGCTCGGTATGAAAGGTCTCTGAGGTGCCGTTGATTCTGCCACAAAGAGAAAACGTAAAGAATCTCTAAACGGGAGATCGATCAGTGTATGATCATGTCTTAGAGAACTTGAGTAGAATATGCATGAGGCTTTTTTTAGGGCTGTTTAAACTTCAACTGCATCGATTCTGCCTGCGATTACAGTGTTTTTAAAGCGGTAATGTCGGCCATCTTTTGTGACGTAAGGCTCCTCTCTGTTCGGGTTTGAGGCTCTAATTTGACCACACACTGACGATACTGTTAAATGAGGGGAAGTTAAATCTTTGGCGATGTAATGAGAAAAAGACTGGCACACGAGCGTCTTCATAAAGATGGGAGATATCCAAAACGCCTCGGCTGGAGGAGTGGAGTAAACTGTTTCTTCTTCTTGTGTCAGCATTGATTTTCATCGTTTCATTTCAACTTGTTTAAAAACCAACAAAAAAAAAAGAGAGAGAGACTTTTTTTTTTTTTTTTTGGCGTAATTTAGTTCAAAGCTGCTAAATATCGTCCCAACCCTTTTTCAATCTTCCACACAGCAAAGCAAATGATGGTGTGCTTTCAGGTTCTTGTTAGCGTTATGGTGGAATGGAAACGCTAATAATGGGCGTCGCTGCTATAATGGAAAGACAGAAACAGAGCGGAGCTTGTTCACTTGTCTGTTTCTCAGTTTGCCTCTCCACCTCACTTTGCTTTCTGTTTAGTGAGCAGCCAAATGTCATAAACGCTGCCGTGACATACTGCTCCCAAACTCAACCAGCGGGAGCCAATTCCAGACATTTAAGCACTCTGTGGAGAATTTACACTTACCCCCAATACTCAAATCAAAGTGCCTTGATGTCTTTGGAAGTCGGCCACTTCATTTTTATTAATTCAGTCACAGACGTTTTGATGCTCTGTAAGGTCACCCTGGGGAGAACGAGTGTGGTGTGGTGCGCAGCCAAGCTAAAGTTCATTTCACGGCACGGCTGACTGTTCCTGTTCGACGTCGGGGGGGGGGAGGGGGAGGGGGGGACTGAGGACTCGCTCGGCTTCTTTTAGCTCAAGTTGTGAAACGAGGTGATGAGAGCAGCAGACTGCTTGAAGAGATGTTGCCGCCCAGTCTCGACTTTGATGATTAAACTCTTCAGAAAGAGTCTCAGAGAGAGAGAGAGAGAGAGAGAGAGAGAGAGAGAGAAAATATGTATATGGAGGGACAGAACTGTTCTTCAGCCTGAATGGATTGATAGTTGGTGTTTGTGCATCCTGTGATTTACATCCTTTCAGTGTTGAGTTGAATAACTGTGAGGGTGATTCAGATTTAAGAGGCTTTGACTCTGTTACGGACAGGTGTTGTCATTCATGAGCTTGTTTCAGACAGAAGAGAAGGAAAACGTCCTGCCTCTGTTTGGACAAACTGGGCGAGGAGTTTTAAACACGTGCCAGAATAGCACTTAACCTCACAGAAAAACATGGAAGGAAAAGCCTTGTGAATCACAATATTTAGATTTATAATAATCAGCACGCCCTTCTATCGGCACTTCTACGACTTCTAAAAGAGTCCAAAGCGTGTGTGTGGTCGAGTCTAAAGACGTCCCTGTTAAAGTCTTGGATAAGATAAGAAAGCCAACTCAATAGTTGTTTTTTAATCTGTGGGTCAAAGGTTAATTGTTACATTTCCTGTCAGTGCTTAATACAAACAGATCAGCGAGGCAGCTCTCCATATCTTTGATGTATTGATTGGTACTTTACGACATCCTTTCTCGTTTTTAATAATCGAGCTTTAGATCATTTTCAGACTTTCAGGTTTTGGGCTCCAACAGTTGGAAATGAATCCCTTTGTGTTCACTGTGTCAGACAAAAGGGAAGTTTGAAATACAGAAAATAATGAGGGACCTAGTGTTGAACCTTGTGGTACTCCACATGCAGGTGAGCGATAGAAGATTATAGGTTACCTGAAGGTGCAGATTAAGTTCTTCCTTAAAGAAAAGCACAGTCGAGGTTCCACTGTATATAAAGCCTCATTATACTAATATACTTCTTTAAATTATTCAGGTTTGGCTGTTCCTTATCTCTCCCCTCGGCTTCAGACTGTTCGCTGTGATTCGAGGGTAAAAACAGAGAAAGCTCCGGGGCTCCTCTGGAGTGAAGTCGTGTTCACGGGTCTGGCACAGAGCGCCAGCTGCACTCATTTTCTGCACAAACAATTCCCCAAACCGCTGCTTCAGACTCTTTCCTTGGCAGTGGCCACTCAGTGAAGATAATGGTACAGATGACTTTCTGTAGCTGAGGAAGATAATCAAGGTAATGACTAATTATTGCCAAAGCTACGGAGGTAATTGCTTATTATTGATCTGTGCTCATTTTGGGAGCCAGAATTGTGTGATGTTAGACATTCACTGAATATTAGATCCCTGCAGTTTTTTTTAAACCACTTCTAACCACGTAGAATGCGTAAAAATGAATTTGGTATCAAAATATATATAGTTTGAATTTCCAACATGCATGAGAACTAGTCTAATACATTTTAAAATTGGTCCTTTATGCAAGATTTTCCTCCCAGTGTTGAGCTTTTCCATGACTTGTGGCTTCTGAATTCCAACAGAGTGTGTCTTAATGGGAACGAGCATGTGGTCCGACGTCTTCACATGCGAAAAGAAAAAGTGGAGTGAGTCCTGAGTGAGAGAGAGGTCGCCTTCTCTCGAACGTGTCGGCTGTTTTCATTTGAGATGTGACGAGATGAGATCTTAAATTCATGGTCGGTCATGTTGATTTTGGTTGAAATTGTCTTTAGGTCCTGACAGAAATTAATAACTCGTGTTCTCTGAAAAAAAGGAACAAAGAAAATCTGTCATCTGTATCAGTTTGTAAAATGTATAAATGTATAGCCCTGTTAACCTTCATCATATTGCTCATTAATTTGACTTATTTGAAGAAGTCGTCTGATCTGATTCATATAAAGAATGGTTAAATACGTTGTCACGAGCTCTCTGTGTAACGGCTGGGTCTTTGAAACAGCCTGAAATTTAAACTGATGCCTTTTATATGGCTTACAAAAACCAACAAGAACAAATCAGCAGCTCGATTAGCAAAGTCGAAAGTGATTTAATGCTTGCTGCTGCTGCTGCTGCCGGGCAAATGTCAGAAGAAGTTGGTCACAACAAACATCCTTTTGACGTTTTAAAAGAAGCAGGATGAGATTTTCCTGTCAAAACGGTTTCTCATGCATATCCAGGACTGATCAGCAAAGATATAAGCGGCCACTGCTTAGTTACAGTCCTTCACAGGAGCTTTAAAGTGCATCGTTTATAAGGATGAATGCAGTGCAATGAGTGCTTCTATGAGCCACCTGTAGAGGGCGCCCTCACAGTTCAATCACCTGGCTGTGCAGTAGAGGATAGATGGAAAGGTAGAGGGTCATAATAATACGATATAAAGACACAAAGTGAAAGAAGATAACTTAAAGCTCCGGAGTTTGTAGCTGGTTATGGGACAGACTAACATGTCTGTTTAAACAAGCATGATTAGATACACGTGCACACAACAAGACAAGCAAAGAAAAATTAATTAACGCAACCAAAAAGTTACTCACATGTTCTTTAACAGTCTTTGAAAACAACAAAATACATTTAGACTCAAACGAAACTCTAAGCATTTAATATAACGCGTCACACTTTTTTTTACCCTTTAATATGCACTATTTTTCGTGCTTATTGAAACACATCTCCCGAAGGAATCCCTGTAAGGTGTTGAGCATCCTTTGTCTGCTCACAAAAAGGAGGCCTAGAGCAGAGGCTCCTGAAGCTGCGTCTCTGCACATCACTCACGCGCTGCTTGTCAGACACGCTGCACATTATATCCCAAAGCAAGATATCTGAAAGTCTCCCAGGCAGCCGGAGAGACGCTCTGTGTGTTCGTCTCCTCCGCTCCCTCTCCTGCACACACACACACACACACACACACACACACACACACACACACACACACACACACACACACACACACACACACACACACACACACACACACACACACACACACACACACACACTGAGCATCAAACAGACGAAGAAGAACCATTGGCTCAGAGGAGCTGATGACGGAGGGAGCGCACCGTCTTCGCCAGGAGCGCAGCAGAACACACACTGCACCTCCGAGCTGTGGGACGGAAGCAGTCTGTGGAGCTGGGATGAGCACCTAAGTTGGGAACTTTTCTTGTCCTCCTCTGCTGGTACTATTTGTGTGTGTATTTCGTGTGTGGAGAGCTCGTTGGGACGAGCGCGTTTTTCTCTCCAGGAGCGCGCAGTGTGGCGCACGCCGGACAACAAAAACAGCTCGGTGCAGCGAGTGCAGCGCAGGCAGGTTTCCGTTTTAAAAGCAGCAGGAGAGGCAGAGGAGTTACGGAGTCCGCGTGGGGGGAAGCGAGGCAGAAAAACACGGAGACCTCTCTCTCTTTTAAAAACACGGAATATTGAGAAGAAAGCAGAAGTTGGATATGGCGGCGCTGAAGACGGTCGACCTCCTCGTTGGAGTTATTTTAGTTTGGCACTGTGTGGCGAAAGCACGAGCCGAGATCTCATCCAGTAACGGTAAGAAACATCACCTTGTGCATTTCACCAGACCTGCAGGCTGAGCTGAGGTCCGGTTCTTCATGTAGAAGTCAGATGCTTGTGTTAGTCATGCAGGACACAAATGACTCGTCCTGCTCACGCGCTGACAGACACAGGTGGAGGAGAGCTCAGATCACGAGATTAACTTTCTGTTTTGCTCAGTGCATCTTTTGCAGTTCTGTGAAACCTTTAAATCATCTTCTTTAAAGGAAATAAAGGTTTTGCATGTGCAAGGATTTAACAAGAAGACAGACACCCTCGAGGCTGCTTCTCTTTATGATCTTATTTTTAGGCAGTGTGTGAGGCTATGTTGACCTACTAACTTCCTTTTTTCTGCAGAGATCAAACACTTTGCTTTTCTCCAATTATCATATTTTCACATCTTCTGTATTTCAAGTTTGAATTAATTGGCTTTATTAATATTTGCTCACGCACATCCCCCACCCAGGCCGGGCTAATTATTACTATATGTTGTGCTCTTGCACAGTGCAAACAATCAGTGCACGATATTTCAGTTTTAAACCTGACCTGGAACTCACCTGCCTCTTTCATACAGGTGAGGTTTTCTCTCTTAATATGACCTGCAAAGTCCTGCAACCTTCGGAAACTGTTATCAGATTTGAGATGCGTCCACTCTGCACAGCACAGCGTGTGTTTCTCAAAGTCTGGAGAGGAAATGCATGACCATGACCTTGTGGTCTCCTGTATAGTGTGAACAACATCCTTTCTGTGAAGCCATAACGTGCACACCTATAGTCCTCTAATCTCATATCTAGTTCATCCCTTGTGTCACACACACACACACACACACACACACACACCTACACACACACACACGCCCTGTGACATTGGTGGAAAGTTCATGCCAGCGTTGGTTCTGTCCACACAGACGAGCTCTTGTTTCCCAGGGCTTTTATTGCTGGCTGCAGTTTTTCATCACACATCAGATAGTGGTTAGAGAAATGTTCGGCTGCTGACAGTGACTGTAAATTAATCCTGTGTGTGTGTGTGTGTGTGTGTGTGTGTGTGTGTGTGTGTGTGTGTGTGTGTGTGTGTGTGTGTGTGTGTGTGTGTGTGTGTGTGTGTGTGTGTGTGTGTGTGTGTGTGTGTGTGTGTGTGTGTGTGTGTGTGTGCAGACCACAGAGTTACTGGATTGAACGTCTTTGTTTGGGGGACGCTATCAGTCGCAAACACTTTTCAGGTTTCACACAATTTGTAAATTCATCTGCTGCTGGACTCCAGCTCCTGATAGGTTGGCGCTTTAGTGGGAAACAAAGCTCGCGTGCCTCTACACAACCTTTTGAGTTGCTCATAGGGAAACTTGAGAATGAGGCTTGTCGTCGAGGTTACGACACCATAAGCACCATAAACACACGGAGCATTCCCCTCTAAAAGCTTCTGGAGCTGGACACTTTTAGCATGTAGGACGGTATTTTTAGACATCCAGGCACGGTGCTTCCCTCGTCGTGGACTGACCTCGACTCGTGCTGCTCTGCTGGAGCAGCCCTGTCCTTCCTCAGATTATTAATAGAAATGCAGGTTGTCGATAAAGTGCACTTTTTACCCCCTGAAAACCTTCCCATGATGCTTTTATAAAGTGTCTTAGCGGAGCTTGAAATGAGCAGACTGCTGAAAGCCTTCATTCCCCTCTTTGCATGTTTCGCTCAGATGAGCTGTGGAGCACATCTGGGCGAAATTACACGACATCCTGTGAGCTCAATGCTTCTTTTTTTTTTTTTTTTTTTTTTTAGAAAAAGCTTTCAGCCTGTGATGTTAACCAGCTGATGCTCTCACTAGTTGCACATTTTGCAAAATTGGGGCTGATTTGGAGGTTAATCTGCACTCGGCTGGATATGAGATGTTCCAGCAAAGAGTCTGGAGAGAGATAGGGCGAACCAAAGAGAAGGAGGAAGCCTCACATAAAAAGGTGGTTTGATTGGAGAGCCTGCTGTTAATGTGCTAAGACTGCGGTTGTGTGTGGAATGAGGCTTGTTGTGTTTCTCTGCAGGCTGGTGGAGATTGGTACAGAGGGTTAATACACTCACAGGCTGCAGTGTGAACGTCTCCAGCGCTCCTCATCCATCATGCTGCCAGCAAGGCTCCTCTGCAATCATACAAGCTCACACTCCGAGGCACGTAATCATACCAACACACACTCCGAGGCACGTAATCATACCAACACACACTCCGAGGCACGCAATCATACAAACACACACTCAGAAGCACATCGGAGTGCGAGCCGCAGAGAAACATGACGATTGACCTTGACAGTAAAGTGGAGAGGAGAATCTGACCTTTGGTGTTCACACGAGCAGCTCACCTGAACAAATCTGGAGACATGGAAGAGTATGAAGCTGCTGAAATGCATTGTGGGACATGAATGCAGTAAGACAGGAACTCAGTGTGTCAAGCTGTAACAGTCCCTTTTAACCTTTCACTGTGTCTCTCATGGTATTTTAACCCTTTCATTGTCTGTCCAGGTTTGTTAAAGAAACATAAACCTTTCACATTCGTTGTGCTCGTGGGTCACGTGACGTGGGCCTTGCTTACAAAAAAAACGAATCAGATTTTATTTTGATGAATTTGTTTTATTTGAACTTTAAACGCCCAGCTTCATACTGCATCGTCTCTCAGCGCGAGACGACCCTCATGCATCGCAGCGATGTCTAAACACAGAGTTAATAAACGTCACGGAGCAGTGACAGAATACACGCTGAAAGGCTTTTACCCTCTGCACACTTTAGAATTGAAGCTGTCGACACATCTGCAGCTCCTTTCTTTTCACACTAGAGTTACGACTGAATAAATTCTGCCTCGTCACTCTCTTCAAGTCGGATGATTCCTGACAGAAACTCTCTGCACAGAAGTTTCCCCACAAAATGGGAGGTCCAGCTCGGCCTCCTTTAGTGAGGAGACTGTAAGCCTCCTTGGAATCTCACCGCCGGCCGCCCCTCCCTCCCTCCCTCCCTCCTGTGTCTCCCCACTCTTTCTGACACTGCACATTTCAGGACGGGCAGAATGAGCTGGCCTCTTTATTGGCCCTCTCAATGACCCGCTGAAAAGGACCTGCCATGAATGGGTGACGGGGGTAGGGCGATTTTCAAGAGACAGGGAGGGGCGGCGGCGGTGGCCACATTGGGTCGTGCCATGCATCATGGAGGCACAGAGGCAGGGTCGCAGCACCAGGCTCCTGCATTAGTCACACCCGGCGCTGGTCGCTGATCTCCCCGCCCCCTCACCCTGTAAAGAAGCCCAGTTTGATGGCTGCAGCAGCATGCGGAGTTCAATAGGCTACGAGACAAAGAGCAAAGAGGCTTGTAGTTAATGAAACCAAGCACAGTTAAGCTTCTCTTCAGCTTCTCCTCATTGTCTTTCATCAGGCTCAAAAAAGCTCCTTCACTTCCAACCCGAGTAATCAGTCACTCGCGTCTTTCTGCACGTTATTGGAGAAAGTTTGAACGAGTGTGTGTGTGTGTGTTTGGGGGGGGGGGGGGGGGGGGGGCTTGTTATGAAACTCTACAGGTCTTAATGTCAGCGCTTCAGTCAGAGGTGACGAGCATTTTCCGTTCCTGCCAAGCCCGCAGATCCACAGCTGTAGACCGCAGTGTTATCGGCTCCTCCCGGAGACTCTGCTGCCAGAGGAGAGGCTTCATCATCAGCTGAGGAGGAAGAGGAGGGAAATGTGTTAATTGGAGACGGAGGCGTGGAATTTCTCTGGGATGCAGAGGAAAAGTTGCAGGAGATGATTATAAGAGGGAGGAGGCCTGTTTGCTAATGCGAGGAAAGAATTACAGCACAAATACCGTCGAACACTTTAAAGTAGAGCTTACAGGAACATGTTTTATGGGAATTTAAAACGAATCCCTCTGACGGTTTTCTGTCATTGTCCAGATGGATTTGCAGATATTTCAGAGAGAACTTGAGGTGTGTTTTCAAAGTGAATATTTTTATAACTTTACATAGTCCATGAAAACATTAGAGTTTTTTTGTGGCACATTCAGCAGTATCTGAAATATGCCTGAGAAGTTACAGCTCTCTGTGGTTTTGTTCTGTTTGTGTATTTAAGCCCACATCACGTCGAGGGCACAGAGATAAACCAGTTACGCCGGGGAAATCTGGGTGGCCCAGTTACAGGGGGAAAACTGCTGCAGGGAGAAGACGACAAAAGATGGCAGAAGAAAAGGACTGAAGAGATTGTTTTTGATCAAGTTTTCACTAAAAGAAACAGAATGGGGCGGCACGATTTGGAAGAATGACATGCTGCATGTTGTTGAAGGATGGACCTTTAAAAGTCCTAACCTGGGTCACTCTGGTCCTGCCTGTGTTTTAGAGGACTGCTGGACCTTTGAATTATCTCTTCACACTTTTCTCCACTCTGGCAGATTTTAATGTTTGTGCAGGATACTTTCAGTCCAAGGCCAAAAAAACTCAATTCTCTTCCATTTTTCAGCCTTTCAAAGACTCTGAAGAGTTTCTCTAATGTAATGCACTTTTTTCTTTTTTTTTTTAAGGAAAAGCATCAGCTCTAAAGAAGTTACATAAAGATTCATATCTGAACTTGAAATGTGTTAAATAGTAAAACTCAAGGCCTCAGTGATTAAATAAAGAAGAAAGATTGGAGCTAATGACGATGTGCAGGTGAGTTTAAGAGAGGAGACTCTCAAACCAGCGAATCCGACAGATGTGGAGCGGACGCAGCAGCAAAGAAGAGAAGATATAACCACGGCGAGGCGAATACGCTGATGAAGCTCGTTCTTAGCTCGTGCTAAATCCTCAGCTTGTCTTTTTTATAACAAATGTAATACTGTGAGCTAGCTTGCAGCGTCAGTACAAGCTGTAAACGCACATGCTAACCTTGCAGCTAGCATGTGCAGGGGGAGGAGCTTAGTTTGAATGTTTTTACAAGCTGCAAAGAACAAACACTCCTGATTCCATCTGGGTGATGCAGCTGATATGTTACTACACCCTTCATTATATATATCAGCATGTACCTGTTAAGTTTTTAATTTGATGAATAACAAAGCATAGAAAGCTGGCTTGTTAGTGCTTGGCGGGAACACAGGCGTTTATGTAAGATGGAGATGTTGGAAAGGATTTTATTTTGTATCTAATGTGCAAAAAATTAAAATGACATGCAGGACAAAATTAATGTCATTTTCCTCCAAAAATGATTGACGAGAGAGGGACTGATTTTACCTCCAGCTGAAACATCCATTTGGTGCACCACCCTGAGGCTGTGCGGCCTTCTCTAAAAAAAGTGAACATTATACACGCTCTCTGCCACTTTTCCTCACACCGCCTGCACCGAAATGATGAAAAGATTCCAGCGGCTCGCTTGCTGAAGAAAGTTGAAAGAGGCGGCTGTCCAAAGGGGGAACAAAGTGTTACACGCGTGGCTATCATGAAGGAAGAGCAGAGAGTGTGTTAAAGGCCGTCCAGGCATGCTGAAAGAAGATAAGGCTCCAGCCCCCGCGGAGGAGCTCATGCCCCCCCCCCCCCCCCCCACCCAGAAGCGGGCTTCATATCCTGAGCCCGGCAGGAGCGGCGGCTTGTCTTTGTCTCACAAAAGCGAGTGTCACTCACGCGGTTTACGGCATGCTGCTACATGCCTCTGCCTATATGTGCAACTGTGTGTGAAAGCTCTCTCACACACACACACACACACACACACACACACACACACCGTGTCGTCCGTGCACTTTGAGTTCACTGCAGTTTGACTTTCTTGCATGTTTTATATTGTTTTAAAGTTCAGACAGCAGAGATGATTATGTTGCTTTTGGGCCGGCTTTCAAACCTCGACCTTTCTCAAACCTCCTCCAGTCCAGATAGAAACTTTGGAGCGAGGGCTCGGCCTGCTCTTTGTTTTTTTTTTGGGCTGAAGTGTTGAATTGGCTTCATCCTAAACCGCTCGTAGTTTAAAAAAACAAACCCAAATATACAAGTTCCTGAGAGTGTCTGAGACAGATAAACAGCATACCTAACACGTGCTGCAGTTGGCTGTCCTGCAATTTCCAGTTTTGCAACACCCATCTCTGCATTACGTGAACGAGCAGCTGCGTATCGGATACTTTCACACTGAGAAGTTGAACTTAAACTCAGAGTCTGTAAATTCTGCTCTCCGTCAAAACAATAACAAAAGATGACGTTAAAGCTGGCGGCGAATCATGGGAGTGATTCTCTCTGCTAGCTAACAGGCGAAACCGACCTGAGGAAGAGAATATGTAATCTTGTTGATCATGATTGATTTAACTTTTGTACTTCCTCACAACCGTCTAAAAACTCCTCCGAGTAGTTTGAAGACGACACTGTCCATTCAGAGGCTGAAATCAGAAGCTGCATTTGTCTTCCCCTAAAATCAACATCATATATCGATGATAAAAAGAAAGGAGTTTGCAGTTGTTATCAAGGAGTAATATAGACATTTCTGACAAATATAGCAGCTGTTGCAAAGAGTGAAACGTGAAGCGTGCTGCACACATCAAGTTGCTGATCTTTGTGATTGATGAATTTTGTCCTTTTAAAGACGTTTGAGTCAGCAAATGTAAAACACTTGATTTATAACGGGGAGTGCATTACATTTACCGCTAAGCGAAGCTCAGTCTCATCTCTTTACCGGTGTTTGAAGCACGCTCACTTGAAAAAGTCATAAATAACGTTTTAACAACACAAAGCCCTGCCCTTCCTCCGCTGATGTAACGCGTAGCCTTTGCCATCATTAGCCTGCTAATGCTGTACACCCTCGAGTACGTTCAAGCCGTGCCAAGCTGACCCCTCCCACACATTGAAGTGTTTTCCTCGCCGTAGGTCCAACAGCACTGCCTTTGTTACTCTGCCCGGAAAATGTCTCCACATCCCATGTCCAGAACTTTTTCTTCTCCCTGCACCAAAATCATCGCGACAAAAGAACAAGCATGCCCGGCGGCAACGTCTTTGCACGGAGCAACACAAGGCTGCGAGGCTGCAGCCACAAGTGTGTTTCTACTGGCAGGCAGATGATCGATTGCGACAGTGATGACTGCATCAAAGCTGTGTTTCGTTTGCAGACTTACATCAATGCATCCGCCCTCAACCAATGTGGACAAAACTGGTTGTCTCTGTTGTTGTCTTGCTTTGCTGTAGAAATATCTTTTATTTTTATTCTCTCTTTCGGTCGTTTAAATGTTATGACCGGGTTCCCGGAATCACTGAAATGACACTGATTTATTGGCCCTGCTGCCTCAGGGAAAATAAAACGAGTTCATCTGTCAGTCTTTTTATTGGACAGAGATTGGTCAACATTTCTCCACAAATTGTTTCGGCTGATTCGTTCCTTCTAAGGAAGACGAGTCACCGCAGTTTTCTTCCTTTCCGCTCTGCCCTCCCGTTGATTACCTCAGCAGTCAGACATCAGATCAGCGGGAAATAGGAAAGTACAGACGTCTTCCCAGAAGGGGAAAAGGATTCTTAAGGTCAGGAGGATCCTTGTTTGCATGCATGCATTTCTGGACGAGCTTGTTTTTAGTGTCTCCCAGCTGTCCGCCTCCTAATTCTGCGCTGAGCTCATGCTGGAACTGTAAACAGGAGGCCATTTGGCGGCTCAGTCCTCGTCTTGAGTTGCATTTGCGAGACATTTTCATTTCTATCCTCCTGTCCTGACTGTTTCTTCTCCCTCTGATTCGATCAAAACAGTTCTTTAGAAAATGAAAGTGAGCCAAACCTTAAAAAAAGAAGAAGAAGAAGACAGGTAGAAGAAAAAAAAAATCAACATGTAACTCTGCTAAATCATTTCAGCTTGTGCCAGGTGTTCAGGTTTCTGTCTCCTCGCCAGTGTGTACTTGCCGAGATTTTCTCCCAGAGCTCTTTGCAGAGGCATGAACAAAGGCTTTCTTTGAGTCTTTGTGGCGATAAATTGCAAGGTGTAACCTCTATGTGTGTGTGTGTGTGTGTGAGAGAGAGAGAGAGAGAGAGAGAGAGTACTGTCTGGGAGAAAGTGGAGAAACTCTGCCCATGTAACTAATACCCTCAGGTCTTAATCCGGTGGCATGTCCTGCACCGACTGTGGGAGCTGATTGTGTTTTCTCACACAGCGTCCTGATATCAGGGACATTTGGATGAGGTGGGCAACGGTACGTCAGAGTAACAGGCGTGATATGTCAACGTGCAGTTTGGCTTTGTGGGCTGTAAGCTGGTCTGTGAGTCTTGGCCTGACTGCTTGCTTCATCTCTAATAAATACAGGTGTTTATTATGTCTAGGGGATATAAATATTTCTTGCCTGTCGGTGCACTGGAGAGAAACCTTCCCCGCGACGGGCCGCTCACGCTGCTTTGGATTGATTTGTCTTTTAATCTCGTCTCCCAGCGTTGAGGATTCACTCGCTTGGATGTGTTTCTGTTCTTTTATAATTTAATACGCTCAATCCTTGAAGAGAAACGTTGCATCAAAAATGCTAATTTGCATCCGTTTTTAGGATGCTAACGGCGCCCTGTCCGAAGACGGTGATGGATGCTGCTTGTGTGTGGTCATTAAACGGTGTTTATGCAGGAGCTCCTTTGTAAGGTGGGGCGAGGAGCCCTCGCGTCATAAAGTATAAATTGACTCCCATTTAAGAGCCTTTGTCTCCGCTGACCCAGGATGTTCTCATTATATGGAGGCTAAATTAGTGTGAGCAGTTTAATTATGAATATGTTAGTCATACCGCAGCACAGAGGTAATAAACGTGCCCCTCTCTCAAACCGGTAGGGAGTGAACTGATGGTGAACTGAACATCTATCATACCTGATAGATGCTGTGTGATACCTACAGGATCGTAGAAGCAGAGAAGCAAAATACAAAAACAAAACACTTCCTAAGACCAGAAGAACAAGAGACCACTCTGTTTTTTAAAGGTTTATAGTGAAGGAAAGAGTCTCACAAAAGCTGACATGTAGGGAAAGGAGCTTTAGGTTGGAGCCCACCTGGAGGACCCCGGCCTACGTACCACCTGCTCCTCCCGAGAGGAAGCACCAACGTCGAGAGGGACTGAAGCGCTGTCATCGTGATGCCGAGCCGGAGTAGCGTGTTTCTCTTCCATGTGTGATGGTTTCATGTCCTCCTCAGTGTTCCCAACCACACCTGTGGACCCTCAGCAATCAGGTCCTGAGGTGCGAAGAGCAGCAGAGGAGGCGGCACGTTGCCAGACGGCCGTTGAGCAGCGTCTGTGCTCTCCTTCTGTGTTTTACCTTGAGGCCTTCGTGTGCTCTTAACAGTTGTTTTTGTGCTTGTCGGACTTTTATTTTACTTTAGATTGGCTTCTCTTCTGGTTGTGTTTGTCTTCATTTTCCCTGGTTGATGTTTTATTGTTTCTCCCATAACACAGTTTTTTTTTTCCCACTTGATGTTTCCTGTGATGCATTTGTTGTCTTGGTGTGATTTTTCTGTTCGGCACGTCGTCGTCTCCACCCAGAACTACAAACAAACACGTCTCCTCATTTCTGAGGACAAATCTGGCGTCATGTTGCTGCTGGAGCCGGAGGCAGTGTTAAAGGTTTATCATGACACTGTTGTTGCACGGCGGCTGAGAGCTGATAGGTGTGTCGGGCCGAGGAGGTCCAGGTATTGATTAAACGTCTGGCTGGCTCTCGGTTTCACCCGCAGCCCTCTCTGGTATCACTGCTGCTGGAAGTGGTCAATGTGCCAACGCATCGTGCATCATCGCGCCTTTCACCTGCTCGCTGCCAACCCAACTCCATCTAAACACATTCATTTCAGTCATAAATAACCATTGCGGGAAGGTAATTTGACATCTGTGATGCGATAAATTGCCCCTCTCTGTTTTGGTTTTGGACTGATGAATAAAAGACTTCCCAGCACACATCGAACGGGGGTCAAATTTGAAAAGACCTCTCTACAAAGAGCTGCCAGACTTGTGATGTATAACCTGAAAACCACATCCATCCACAGGGAGCCAGAATTGAAATTGAAAGGTGGCGATATGAATATGAATGAGTCATTTAATGTCCTTTTCTCGCCATGGGCCGGTCCCAAATGTCTGGATGACATAAACCAAAGCCTGTTGGGAAGTTTGGGCCCTAACATCACTTTCATATTCAATTCAAAGTCAAATATACTACTAATCTACTTATTCCATGAACGAGGACGCAAGAAAGTCATGGTGGAGAAAATGCTCTGACATTTTGTGAAGCCAGCTTTGTCCTGTGATGTGTAGAAAGGAGTTCCTGTGTTTATTTATGTTCCAGATAAACATAAATAGCTGAATCTGAAGGAGCGTGATGTTTTGTTTTTTTCCTCAGTGGTCTGTAAGATGAGCTCGAATCAGCTGGTCAGACGTTGCACTGAGGGGTTTCATTGTTTGCACGTCATCTCTGCACGCAATTATGACGGAGGGTTCATCGAAAGGTCAAACCTGGAAAGGTCAACATCACGTGTGCGTGATTAGTGTTTGTTTACGTGTGAGTCCGGCTGCCCGTCAGCAGAGGGTTGTGTCGCCTGTTTATGTGTAAACAGGACGAACAGGGATCATATGGTGATGGTAGAATAAAGATGAAGGTCAGGAGACGCTTTCAGCTCGCAGTGAAGTAAACTCAGGACTTCAGCAGGCGGACAGCTAGCCATGCTGGCTGCACATTGATCCGTGATTTTAGCACTTAGCATGCTAATATGCTACTCCGTGCATCACTCCGTCACTCCATTTGTTCTCTGAGTTGACCGTAGTCAAGACGAGCGGGCGATGTTTTTACCGAAGAGCTAATGTATCCGATAATTATAATTATAATTTAATGATGTTTTAATCCCTGCAGCACGTACAGCAACAGGACGGCAGCTTTTCAGTACAAACTCCTGCTTCCTATGCAGCGGTCTGTGATCTTACAATCTGGTGTTTCCATGGCAACGATAAACACGTCTCGCCTGTCATGACGGCCGCCACGACAAGACACGTCCCGTTACAACTTTACATTTACAGATTTTTTTCATTCTTGGAAATATTTGAGGAAATGTCCTTTTTAAGGTGCGGCTGTGGCTCAGTTGGTAGAGTCGTCGTCCCTCAATCGGAAGGTCGAGGGTTCGATCCCCAGCTCCTGCGAGCAACATGTCTGTTGTGTCCTTGGGCAAGACACTTAACCCCAAAGTGCTCCCCCCTGCTGCGTCTGGGGCGTATGAAGGTCAGCGCGAAGTATCGCTGCAGACCGGTCCTCGACCAAAAAAAAGCCATTTCGTTGTACTTGTACCTGTACTGTATCAATGACAAATAAAGAATCTTCTTCTTCTATCTTCTTTTTTTTATCATGCTAGCTGGAGTTAGCTTAGTTAGCCGTCTTTAATTTGTGTAGTTTTTACTGCTCGTTAGCCTTGTTTCCTAGCTTAAACGGAACCCGTACTGTATTTCTCTTGTGCACATTGTAAACAGGCATCTTAATCTTCCTGTTGATTCTCTGCTTTGATTGTTTCCACAAATATAGAAGATAAATCATCAGTTTGTATTTTCGTGAACTGTGCTGATTCTACAGTTTCTCCAAACACATCAAACCTGTTTTTATCTGGTGCTCGTCGAGTCTCTTTCCTCATTGACACAATCAGGACCTCATCCTGCACACTTCTTAGTTCCCTGTTAATGTTCCCGTCTCACAGGTGATTAGCCACAGAGCGTGAGTGATGGTCCGCCTGCTCGGAGCGACCCTGACGACAGAGACACAGGATGGGTTTTTAATAAGCTGGAGGTCACAGTTAGTCTGCTGTTGAGATCTCCCTCTCTCTTCCCTCATCTCTTACCTGGAGTACCTGAAGGTGGAGAGGTGCATTATGGGAATTCATCCTATACGGCTGTTCACATGCTCCTTCTTTGCTCCTGACACTTCTCGTGTTTTCTTTCCTCATGATTTAGTTTTTCATACTCTGTATGAAAGCTCCATCCATTGTATTCACTTCTTTTCTCTATCTGGGACACGGGAGGCTGGAGCTGATCACAGCTGTGATTGGTTGAAAGGCAGGGTTACACCCTGGACTGCTCGCCAGACTGAGACAGACAACCAGCCACACAGTGATGCCAACTTGGAGACTTTCTCACTGAATCTGCCGACTTGTCATTTCATTTCATTTCCTCTTGGTGACTTTATTTGTCAAAAGCTACAAGCGACAAATCTAGCAAGAAGTGAAAAAACTAAAAACAAAGAATCAGCAGAAGAGAGTTCATTTGTAGTTCTAAACATTACGACCTTATTTCTCTCCTACAGTATCCATTACGGTTGCATGCATGGTGCCAATTATGCAAATTAGGCGATGATGTAATTTAGCAACTGGGCTGCAGCTGATAACGATCTTCATGATTGATTCATGTGTTCGTTGTTAAATCAGCCAAATGTTTGTTCCACACTTCGTCCCAAAACGGGAAATCTTCCAATCCAAGCCGACGGCGAAGTCGAAGCTCTCCGAATAAAAAGTCAGATTAAAAAAAAAACAGCAAAACGAATCAAACCGTTGAAAAAGTCGTTCAGGGAAATGTTGTTCTGGATCATTCAAGTGTTTAGAGGGAACTGAGGTCAGGACACTGAAGTGGGAGAGACCTTTCTGACACATTTTCAGGGTGAAAGAGAAAACAAACTTCCTTAAAGTGCCAACAGGGAGATTTTCTCGTGCTTTGACATTATGGTTTGTTTGTTATTTTTTGTCAAAGGACGGGTTTGACATTTAAAGGAAATGTCGCCTCTTAACTCGCTTCATATTTCTTTAACCAGAAGGGTTGCACGATGCGAGGAGCTAACGAGGGACGTCAGTCAGTCGGTGTGATCGCATTCCCCTCGGCTCTCGACCTTTGAGCTTTCTCTTACAGACAGAGCAAGACCTCATTCTGGCTCGCTGACTGGACAGCCTCTTAGATAAATTCATGGCTCTGTCTGGGCAGAGGAAGGCAAACACATTAAAGCTGTCGTGTCGGCCTGCGGCCAAATAAAAGTTTGCCAGCAGGCCTCGCACATAAAACCCCCCCGAGGAGGAGGCAAAGGTAAATACAGGCTTACAGATCCTTGAAGGTTCTAATCAATGAGCAAATACATGATTATGCTTTCCTGTTTAGAGAAGCATCTAGATCGTTTTGGGAGGACTGCTCTGAGGCAAGACGTCATGTGAAAACAGAGCCTGCTAAACGATGCTGTCATGAGAATATCTGGCTTCATCGTAGAGCTACTGTATGTGTAGGTTAACGTGCTCGAGGTGAATTCTCTGGACGATTTCCTGCAGCTCTGTCGGATTTAAATACAAGTGGTCCGACAGGGGAAACTGAGAGTCTGAGTGAAGAGCTCGGCTGTTTGCATTCACACACGCGGCAGCTCCTCCTGCAAAATATCGAGAGTTTTTTCAGGAGTTTTTCTGCCAGTGTGAAAGTCCGAGAAGCTTCTGTGAAGACTTCCTGTGACTGCTGAAAAAAGAAGTCCTGCACACATTTATTCATTTAAAAAGAAAAAAATTTTCACAGAAACTTCTGAAAACTCGTTTAGGACAAACGTATTTCTGTAAATTAAATCACATCCCGTGTAAATATATCAATACAGAAGTCGGATTGGCTTCAATACAAATGCTGGACGTGCATGTCGGGCTGTTTAAGCACTTGTGTCTCTTTTTGGACTTCATTTCATGGATCATCATTTTGCACAATGTTTGTTTTTCTCTCTTTATTTGCAAAGGAGCACGCTCACAGGAAATCTTTGTTTGCAGCACGCTGCTGCTGACAGAGGAAAAGCAGCTTTTCGGGGGGGGGGGCTTTCAGGGTCGTGAGGTTCAGGAGAGCTTCGCAAACTTTCTGATTTTCTTTGAGGTGGAAAAACAAAAAGTGCCGTCTCTTCCTCCTCTCTGCTTTACAGTAAGTCTGGAGTTGTTTGCACTCTTCACCCGAAGAACGTTAAAAGTACCGAAAAAAAATCAGTCGTACACTAAGAACACATTCACGCATAAACTTTTATGGCTCTGCTTTTATCAGGAGAGATAAAGTTGACAATATAAGTACAAACTTTCCACTCTGCCCCTCTCTAAATACGTCATAAAAACTAACTGCCAGATCAAGTGTCGATGTTTTTAAGAAGACGGATAACCTGCGAGTCACCATCCGTATCGAGCTGAGTTTTTTCTTGCCTTTTAGGTCCGTTATAGAGATGCTCCAATCTTCCCTCTCTCTTATCTCTGTCGTGCCCCTTACAGGGAAATATCCAACGTTTCAGCTTCTAACTGGTTCAAGCTAGAAGTGCAGATCAGTAAGATATCTTCTGTATTAAATGATGACGCTCTCTTCCTGTTTGATCATGAAGGAAACATGCTGTGTTGAAGCTTCTCTGACAACAATGCAGCAGCCAGTATGTCCTCCTTCTAACTTTAGATTCTGCTCCTGAATGCTCTGGATTTGATTGGACCAGAGAAGGTAGGCGGGGCTTTGAAGGCCGTTTTGGACGCCCCTGGGTTTGCCAGATATGAGAGCAGTTATCAGGTCAACAGGTGTTGCAGCGATGGAAGCGGGCAGTGGAAGTGCTTCAGATAGAAGTGATTGTACCCGAGCTAAAAAGCCTCTGCATGTTTCTAATAAGCTCCAGCAGCAGAAAGCTGCTCAAACTAGGATCAATGTTGGAGATGCTTTTGAAACATGGAGAGAGGTTAGAACGCAGAAAGCTTTACAGAGCCATGCAGAGCTGGCTAAACACTGAAGCTACAGAAAGCTTTACAGACTGATGCAGTCTTCTAGCTATTAGCAAGAAAAGTTCACTGCAGCTGCTTTCTTGCTGTTTGTGCAGGCTGTATGCTGGATGCTAAATCACTCCCTCTGACCCGGCTGACTCCGGGTTTCGCTGCATCACCCTGGGTGTTTGTGTCCCGTGGCAGATTTGCGGTGACAGCCCACAGCCGAGACATGACAGGCAACACATCCGGCTTGATATGAGGCTACAATTGCACTGACAGGAAGGTAATGAAAGGCCTCATCTCCCTGACACCTCGACTGTCCCACTCGTCGAGTGATTGACGGCGATAATTTGACCCTGTCAGTCGAGGCGTTTCTCTTTATGGGGTGGCACTGCTTCGAGGTCCTGATTGTCTTGGCGGTCTCGGGTTATCTGCTCGGATTGTACACGCACTAAATCAGTCGAATGGCGTGTGTCCACACACATCTTAAATAGGGTCGTTTCTTCCCGTATTCTTGGAGATTTTGCAGTTTTAGTTTGAAGAGTGGGGAGTTTTCAAAGCCGATAACAAGTCGAGTTAACGACACATTCGTCACAGCTTGCTGTGCACTTTCCGGGAAATGATCTTCGTCCTGTCAGCTGTTTCTGTCTCAGTGAAAGTCCCGGGATCCATCGAGCGATGGGAATAACATGTGGGACTGCACATCTGTCCAAGAGCGAAAAAAAAACAAAAACAGGTTACGCCTTGTAAAAAAAGGACAGCGAGATGTTGGAGAGTGAACGGGAGGAAGAACTCCACCGGGGTTGAACAGCTGGATTTTAGCTTCTTCCTCGCCAGCCAAGAGATTCACAACCTCCTGAGCCAAAAGCTGCAGGAGGTGATTTTGCAAACCATGACATCACAGAAAAGCAACTTGAGTGAAATAAATGTTTCATGGCTGCAACTTTGTAGAGGTCGCCCTGAAGTGAGCGCATAGACTCTGAATGTTGCGTTACAGAGAGGCTGGAGCCTCCTGAGTGGCTCCTCCACTCCCATGAGTCTCCTCTTCTGTTTCTTCTGCTCGCTTCCTCTCCCTCGCTCTGACTTCAACAAACACTTGAGACAGACATTCCTCCTTCAAACAGAGCCTTATTTTTTCTTTTTTTTAATTTATTTGTATTATTATTTGTTTTTCATCTGCCGCAGATGTGAAAGCTTTTGTCAGCCATGAAACATCCCAGAATTCTCCCCTCGCTCTGGAAAGCTTCAGCTCCATTGGCCAGGAATGTGTTCATTTATTTTTTATGGTAAAGCACAGAAACTGTACGTGGTGCTTCATTATATATTAAGTGCACTCGCTCACACGGCTTTATGGCAGGGTGGCATCATGCCCTCTTGTTTTGGGAGGTGGAAAATCTCTTTTTAAGCCCGACATTCATCTCCTGAAGAAGTTACTTAAAACGTGTCACTTTGACCTCTGACCTGTGAAAGGTTATTAATTATAATGTGTGTCTTTACAAAGTTTGTTACATGATGTGCTTAAAAACTGTCAACATGGTTTTATTAATAGTTTCCCTCCTCGTCAGTCAGCCCACCGTCTTGATTCAGAAAACAATCTGTTGGATTTCCTCAAATTTTGGCGTCAACAATATCCTGCTGTCGGTGTCAAGCTGTGCTCACATTGAGCTAATGCTAACGCTGAGCTTAAGCTAGCGTACTCACTGTTGAGCCAACTGCGTTCGCTCATCGTGCGTCCAAATGTGGTCGAACATTACGTGCAAGATTTTTGAGGATGTGATGCAATATTAACTTAAGGAGCCTCTTCGATGCCAGATGTTGCTTTCAAGTGTTGACGATGCTCGTAGTGTTTATTACATGTATGAAAGAGCGAAATGCATTTGTGCTACATGTGCAGATGTTTGTGCAGTTGTTTGCAGAGGTCTGATAAACTGATCCCCGTCACAGCTGTGGACCCGAGAGGAGATGAATGGGAGTAATTGTTTCTGTATTGGAGGAGGAAGACGAGCACGTCAGCCAAGGTTCATTTTTCACTGACATCACGCCGCACCGCCGAGCGGTCTGCGACAAGTTTGTACAGGTTCGTCCCACTTCCTGTCTGCTGACGGGGCCGTGAACACTCACGACCTCGTGCAGTGAGACAGGTCAAAACCAAAGACTTACCTGGACTTTGTCTGCAGCTTTAGTGGACTTTCAGAGGACAGGTTTTGGGAAATGATCCCATGCAAAAAAACAAGAAAGTCAAACTGGCTTTACTGGCTCGTTTTCCTTTGTTTGGATCCCAGCGTGACGGGCGACTTTGACTGAATCCTCCATTGTTTTAGTGCGACTTTACAGTTCTTGAATCTGAAACTGTTTGTCACAGTTTGATGCTTTTTAAAACATCTTTCAAAATGAAGTATTTAATCTTGGTTAGAGTATCATAGAAAATCAATCAGAGAGACGGATATCATCTCACTATCTGCCAAACTTAATAGCTACATTTGGAGCAGGACCAAAGAGAAGTCTTGTTGATCTATTGTCTCCCTGCCAGCCAGTAATGGCATGCTAATGCTGTAATTACTTTCCTTGTCAAACACCAAACTTTGTCGTCTTTTATCCTCAAGGACAAAATTACACTTGAGATGTTTTAGATGCTGATGAAAGATTGCAGCCCACACGGCCACCGTTACCTCGTGCTGATTGTTGGCTCTTGATAAATTCAGGCTTCTATCACTCTGCAGTTATTTGAGAAAAGATCAGAAGTGCGACCTCTGTGTGAGGTGCAGCGCCGCGTTGGCCTTCTCGTGTGTCTCGCAGTAATAGCGCCTGTGTTTCCTGCTGGTAAAGCCCCCCCGGCGGTGCTGTCTCCTGCCGTTGACTCCTCAGAGACGGGCGCTGTGAAGTTTGACGATAGAGTCAGCTCAGAGGTAACACAGTGACTCAACATTTAACCCCCTCGGGGCCTTTTCCATCCCGCTTTCTGTTTCCCTCCTTCACCAGAATCCAGCCTGTGCATCACGAGCTGAAGCACATGAGAGAGCTTTTTTTGTTTTTTTTGCACCTCCTTGTCAATTCTACTTTACTGAATCATCACAAGAGACCTTCAAACAGAACAAGGGTTTAGCTTCTGTTCCTCTTCTGTATCAGAATAAAAGAATCTGAGTGGTTTGAAGATTTTCACTGCAGGGAGATTTTCATGTTTTATTCACCAATTTGTTTTTCTCCAGAAGAAGCATGTATCTGAAATATGTCCTGTGAACAGGAGGCTTGGGAAGGTGTCGGGTTATAGGTAACACAGCTGTGATGTTAGCCGGGTTTATTGGCTCTTTATCACATTTTGTTTGGATGAACTGGGTATTGGATTTTGTATCACTGGTGGCTCCACCTGCACAGGGACTGCAGATGGAATCAGCTACATCTGGTGCATTGCATCGCCTCGTCTTAATGGAGATTAATATGTAAACTGAACAGCATTTATAAGCTAGCAAGCTAGTTCATTTATTTAAGCACTGGTCTTGTGCTGCCCCTTTTTTTGAATATTTCAAACAGTTTACATTTATTTTAGTCCCACACAACAGCTGTGAAATGTGTATCTGAGTCCCTATGAAATATATATATATTTATGTTTTGTTTTTTCCACATATTTCGTACTTATTTAAATTCCCACATCTGCCTCAACAATGACAAAACAAATTTTTTTTTTTCACGTGTTGTTCATGTTTCCTGACAGAGAGACAGTTGACTCCTCACACTGTAGAAACCTTTCCTCTGACTTGTTTATCATTTGAATTCAGATTTTCTCCACAGTGTTGTGTGTGTGTGTGTGTCTGCCTCTTCAGGCTGCTTGGAGATGCTGGCCAGCGCTGTCTGTGCCGTGGGCCCCTAAGTTTGATCAATGAAGCCCAGAGAGGCAGGACATGGGGCCCACTGCTGATGGCAGGGCGCCCAGAAGCATGGCATGAGGAGAGAGGGGGGTCAGGCCTACTTGTCACACTTGAACAGGGAGATGTTCAAAGGCAGAGTGAGTCGGGGTCTCAGCTTTCCCATGAAATGTCAAGCCGCCCACACTGTGCGTCTCTGTTCACTTATAATCTAATCTGAGCCACAACTTCCACTCAACCACAAGGAAATGTTGTGGACGTAATAGTTTGATTTTTTTCCTCCTTGGCTTATTTAAGGAAGCGGGCGCATGTCACACCCACACACACTCACACACTGATGGTCGAGGTCTCCATGTAGTGAAAGCCATCCGAACTGACTAATCCCATACTGCTATATCAAAACATGCAGAGAAGAAGCACCTGTTCGTCTCTCTCCCCGGCCCCCTAACCTTCAAGCAAGGCAGCAGTCCACTCTGTTTGTCTCTAAATCAAAAAAACTAAATTAGAGATTTTTCCTCTTGACTCCGAGCCAAAAGAAAGGCAGCGTTAGTCGTTCTCCTCCTGGGAAAACTCACGAGGGTTTGAAAGTGTGGGCAGAGACTGCCAAGGTGCATCTGTCTCTCCAACCAAATAACACTCCTCCTCCTCCTCCTCCTCTTCTTCAGCACACTGGCGAAGAAAGCAGCGAAGGACAAACAGAAGGAGAAACAAAGTCGGAGGGATATTTTTTTTAAGTCTGCTCCATTTGCATTCGAAGCTGCTGTCTCCCCCGGCTGTTCTGTCAGAGGGCACTGAACTGTCCGTTTCTATTAACGACTCGCCGCAGCCGGGCTCAACTGTACAAGACAAATAGTGCCATCAAGTCCTGACACGACCAATTACTCCTGTGTCCTCTACAGGGGTCACAAATGTGTTTGGGCTGGATCAATAGGCCTACTTGAGGGAATCGATGGAGCACAGCAGACAGACCAGGACCCACCTTGGCTGGCTAATTTCACTCTCTATTAACGCTCAAAACCTTTAACCATGAAACATGCATGTCAGCACCAGGAAGTGTGACGACACGCAGCAGAGGTGAGTCACGCTGCCGAGCGTTTAAATCAGAGGCTGTGGAGACGAGCGGCGACGTGTGACCTCAGCTCACCTGTGACTCAAGTTTCCAACCTGCTCTCTTTGTGGAACAGATGTTTGGGAGAGGCAGGCGCCAGGTTCAGATCTTATCATTGAGTTTATATTTGTGTGTCTGCAGGTCGCAGGTCACCGCTGATGTCTAGTGATGATTTTAATGTGGTTTTCATTTCGCTATTACAAGGCGGGTGATTTCTGCCTCTTCTAAAGCGTGTCACACGTGGACGTCGATCAGCCTTCGATCCGCCCTCTAAGACTGTAACAGAGAAGAGCCGATAAGATGGAACAGTGCTGTGTGTGTGCACGTCTGATTGTGTGTATGTGAAGCTGCCGCTGTGTGCACGATCACACAAGCTGACATGACCTATTTCATTGCTAAGGATTCAAGTATTCGGGACCCGGGGCGTTGGTGGCCTAGTGGTTAGTTTGTGCGTCTTCCAAGCAGACGGTCCAAGTTCAAGTCTGACCCGAGGCGCGTGTCTCTCCTTCCTCGCTGACTTCCTGCTTCCTGACCGGTCTGCTGTCCGGTCAGATGAAGGACTAGAAGCACAACAAGCAGTTTTTCTTTAACATTTCAGACCAGTTGATTTTGGAGTCTTTTAAAGTCAGGGCAGGTCACGTTAGCATGTTAGCACGTTAGCAAGGCACGCAGCAATCCACATGCTTACCATCTAGATATGTATTAATAAGACACATGAGAGGAGAATGCATTTAATCATTTCATTCTCTCAAACTGGAAACAGAAGTTTAAATGTAAGTGAACGTTGACTCTCCAGCTCCTCGTCCCTTCAGACTCCTGCTGTCTAAGATAAATTGGGTGTTTGTCACAAACACAGGAAAGAAAGAAAACTACTAAAACAAAAAACAAAACTATGACAGTCACGTAAGTTGCAGCAACACAAAAGGAAATGCAGACACGTCACCTTTACTGTCCTTTTCCAGCCTGCAGCTGTGAAGAGATGTGAAACCAAAACAACCCGTCGACCTCTGGTGACCATCCAGAGAAATCCTCTGCTACATTAAAACACGATCTGTCAACTCTATTTCTATATCAACATGAAGAGTTACTGCTGAACCCTAATGAGACAGCGAGACGTCCGATCTGAAAGACAGAAATAATCATCTCGGAGTGATGGAGGGAAATTCAGCAGCTGAACAGTTTCGTCGTCACAGCCTGTTTTACATTTTCATGCACTTCCCTCTGTCACATTCAGGGCCGTTGCAATTACTGTGAAAAGTGCTCCATGAGAAATCCGATGAATTGTTGATTTGAATGAATTTGATTAAGCTCGCCTGACGAGGAGAGAAACCCTTCGTGCTTTTCTCGTCCTGTCAAAAGTAAAGCTCTGAGCTCCCGTGGAATATTTTCTTTGCTTAATCTGCATAATTAGATATTTTCACAGGCGGGAATCTTATTGTTCAAATTCACAATCCAAATATTTGGCAGAGCTCGTTCCTGATTGAATGGCAAGTGGAGAGTCTGAAGTAGAGGATATTTTGCCGTGTGTTCGGTCACACGCAGCCCTGCAGGTCTCAGCCTGACAACACTGTGTTATGAACAGTGTTTTTAGTATTGATTTCTTTGGAGCTGCTGAAGTCTCCATCGCTGGACGGGAAGAGATTTGAAGCAATTACAGAGCGTGTGAGTTGGACGGCCTCACACTTTGTCAACAGATTTATGAAATGTGCAGCTATGAGCCTGTCCTCTCTTTCTCTTTGTGTTCCCCGTCTGCTCAGTAAATTTCCAGGAAATAGAAAGACTTGAACTTCCCAAGATGCTGTGCTGTAAATATTTGGTACGTTCGGTCTTTGTGCCTGGAGGCTGTTTAGGTGGGAGGATTTGGGATTTGGCAAGTATGTTATCCCACTTTTTTTTTTTTGGCTTAACATCTCCGTTCAGATCTGGCAAAACAATTAAATTAGAAATGCATGTTTTGTAGGAGGCAGTGTATTACTCACATGTTCTGTATTTGAAGCAAATTAAGTCGGTGATGAGGAATGTCATAAGTGGATGTGAGGGCTGCTTTAAGTGCTGGGAAGCGGGCCGGCCGTGGAGATGTGACGACCACAGAGCGTGTTGTTCGTCCAATTTGTCCTGACGGATCAGACGGAGGAGGACGCATCACGGACTAAACATTTACAGATTTGTTTCAGCAATTCTGTGGGAGATAAAAAAATAAATCAGAATTTAGGAGGAGGAAACACTGGCTGCTGCTTTGTTGAAGAGAAGGCCGCACTTGTTTCCTTCATGTGTGAGCTAAAGGTCGGACTCAAACCCGGGCCATCCGTGTGGAGTAGATATTGCCTCCCTACATGAGTCGGCTAAGCTACCCGGTGCGCCTCTTAAAGATATTGTGTGTGTAACTGTCCTTGGGCTTCTCCCACTCTGGACTCTCTTTCTAATGATGAGGAATTGCAGGTCCACTGGGCTGAAGAGTTCAGCGTGTCTCCGTGTGTTTACTTAGTGAACATTGGCGTGTGGAGAGTTTTGACAGGGCGGAGGCGGAGGCGGAGGCGGAGGGGGGGGGAGAGTCTCGCTGATGCTGATGGATTAGCAGGAACGACGAGGACAGGCCCAAGGGCCCCATCTGGCCTCGCCCTCGGCCCGGGAAGAAAGTGGAAAAAACACAGTTAATACACTCGCACTCAAACCCGGTCGATCAATCTCCACCTGCAGCACGAGCCCCACGTGAAAACACACACACACACACACACACCTCTACACACACGCTGTCCACGCTGCAGGGGATCCATCTTCAGGAGGAGCAGAGCTGCCTGACAGTGTTCCTCACACGAGCACGTGCTGAATCCATCGTCTGTAAGGGAACACATTCATAGAAGAGGTTTTTCACCACGCTGATGAAGAGACGTTTAAACGTCTGTCATTTATGCACGCTTACTTTGACGACAGTGTGTGCAGGTGAGGGGTTTTTCCTTTTTTCTTTATCTTTGATGAAGTTTCCCCGGGACTTTGTTTGAAACGAAGAATATGTGCGAGGTGGTTTGGTTTATATTTTTGGGCCTATTGCACCACGAGCTCAAGGTCAAAGTCGTGAGCGGTGGGTTTGACTCTGTGCTGTGCAGAACAGATTCAAAGTTTTACGTTCAGGGATGGAGGAAGAAAACAGGAGAGAGAGAGAGAGAGAGAGAGAGAGTGATGAATAAATGATGAATATAAAAAAACTGAACTTATCCTCAGAGAACTTAGCTGTGTTGGTGTTTTAGCTGTGTGTCTCCAACTATAACTATCTGTCATCCCAGGTGTGACTGAAGGTCGTCAGCCTAACAAGTGTTGTGTAAGACCCGAGTCAGTGAGTTTGTAAACTGAGAAAATGGAGCGATCATCTCTTGGAGAGGCTGCTGAGTGCATCTCATGTGTCTGAATGTGTTTCTTTTCACAGGAGCTGAGCTGCAGAGTGTGTGTTAGCCCGCCGGATTAAGGCGAGGCTATTGTTTGTGACGCGGCGCGTCTGAATAAAAGTGCAGACTTTTTGTCCTTTTTCCATCTCTCTCCATTCAGCTGCCTCAGATTTGACCATTTCCAATTTTAAGGTCTGTTGAGCAGGCACAGAGAGGACTGTGGGAAGAGTGAAAGGAGGGATTTTTGTGTTTTTGTGGAGAGATGAATGCCAAGGGAGGGGGGCGGTTGTGGCTCGCCGACGACCTGTAAGAATACAGTAATGTAAGAGCAGGTAATGGTCTGCACTGGAGGGAGGAGGAATAAGCCGCTGCAGGAGGTCCAGTGTCCAGTGATACATCAGGCTGCCTGGGCTCGAGGCCTCGGGCTGCTGGAGACTTCCAGCTGAAGGGTGGACTCCTGAAATATGAGACAGACGCCGTGCCTGACTGGAATCCTCCGTGTCGCTCAGGAAGCACACTTTACTCTCCATGAATCCCGACTGTCTCCTGCCTCCCTGGTGCCCTCTCTCTGTTCGTCTCTTTCCCAAATAACTGTTGTGTACACTTCCTGCACTGACCAAGACGACCACCAATTACAGGAAGAGAAGCCGCAGCGGTGACAGCGTACCCCACCATGGTCTGTTCCGCCACTTTAAAACCCTGTGTTTTGGGGTTTTGAGTCCGTGTGCTCGGGTTTGTCTCTGGATGCTTTGTGGCTTTGTGTGCTTTGGATTCTGTGTCCGATGTGTTTAGTTGGTTTTTTTAATAGACACTGACGGGGAAATTAGCAACTTTCAGAAAAAGTTCAACGTTAATAAAAAAATTAAAAAACTGATGGGCTAAATGTTGGAAATCTCCGCGTCAGAGCTCCGAGACCGAGAAGTTCATACAGCGAGAGATAATGTGGTATGTGGTCTAAGTCCTGATGTTGATCAAAAATATAGAAATATGGTAGCTGGAGAGGTGCCAGACCACTTCTCGAGCACTGCCGAGGTGCCCTTGAGCAAGGCACCGAACCCCCACCAGCTCAGGGGTTAGCAGCCACATCATTTAATATTTAGACACAGATCTAATATTTGACTCTCGTCGTCCTTTCTTTCACGCCGCTCCTCTTCGTAGGCACAGCGTCACGCCAGGCTCGGGGGAAAGCAACATCAGTCTCCTTTCAGGCGCCGCAGAAAAGTAATCATCACTCTGAGGGTTCGAAAATTGTCTTTTATTTATAGCTCCCTTTTTGCACCTGCCTCTTTTTTTTTCTCATTCGGGCGACATCCGAGACGCTGGAGATGAATGTGTTTCTTGTTTGTTTCTCAGATGTCCTTTCGCATTTTCTGCTTAAATTAAGATGTTTCGTTATTCATTTATTTATTTGTTGTTACTTTGTTTATAGATGAGCATAAAGCAAGTCAGCCTCTCACTCACGGGCCTTAAACATATAAAACAACAGCTACAAAGTAGGCTGTGCTACAAGTTTCCATAGTGCTCAAGTTGTTTGCTTTCTCTGATCATGTTTCATAGATGGATTGTTTATGCAGGATGATGCTGGTTGAGGTGAAAGTTTAGCATTTGTTTCTCCTCTCAGGTCTGTTGAGAAATAATGTCTGACACCTTTTTGCTTTTCTCTGTGGTTAAAACTGTTCAGTTATCGGGCAGCTGTGGCTCAGTGGTGGAGTCGGTGTGTGACTGTGCGGTATCTTTCCATAAAGTCCTGCGTGCTGCTTGTGATCCGTCAGCGCCGCGGTTCTCTACTTCCTGTATGGCTCCCTGTGGTCTGTTCGGCTTCACGCGTTCTTGCAGAGGGTTAGTGGTGCTGCTTGCCCGCTCTGCAGATGGACCGCTGCAGGTTGCTATGGAAACACAATGATTGACTAGAGTGGCGGACTGCGTATAGCTCCATATAAAAACAGTAAGAAGACTAGAAACGAGCTACACAAGCTCAAGTCCATTTACCTTTGAACCAAACTGTATTGGCGAAACATTTTTCTCTCTTTGTGTTTCGTCTGAGGAGTATTAGCTGTTGGAAACTGGATGCATGTAAATCAATGTGAATTGAGGAGACAGCTGCTGCTATCTAAAGTCCCCAATCTGAACCTCGGGGGACGTTCTTGTTGCGGTGCTATGACTCGGAAAGACGGGACTAATTGTTGGCAAAACAAGATCTCTGGTGTAATGAGGCGTTCATGGAAGGCCGGGCGCACACTCAGGAGGACTGAGCCTCCAACAGGACTGAAGCTTCTGCAGGGAATAATGGTATTTAGTTTGTAGCTGTCTCTGTTAGCATACCCTGTGTAGTCATTATCGGAGATTTAGTTCAAACGTCTTCTTTTATTATGCCGTTTAAATCTTTTTATGAGCGCTGCGTGAAAGTATTTCTCCTCTGCAGGTGCTGCCTCTCTCTCTCTCTCTCTCTCTCTCTCTCTCTCTCTCTCTCTGTACCTGTGTTTAACTTTCTCCTGCAGTCAGCTGTTTGTCTTTATGCCTTTTCTTAATGACAGGTTGCGTTTTTAGGGGGAGATGTGTAAAAAGCAAGCTACGGCAGGTTGGGAAAGCGCGCATAATAATTTCAGACAGTTTGCATGTTTGGAATTTGTGTCGACGGTGCTCAATGCAGTCGTGTTCAATGTGTCTCTGAACCCTCAGCGACAGAGATTTAAAGAGTCTGCAGTCGGACTGTTTTATACTTGAAGAATTCAATTTAGACATTAAACAAGTCGTATTTAAGATCCCGTACACGATTATTAATCCATTAAAACTCAGCAGATTGTTTGAATAGTTCACATCTTGCTTTTCGCGAGATCAAAGCAGCATCCATCTCCTGTTAAAGCCACTTCATCGTCTCATCAGTCACATTGAATGGCTGAGTTTATCATCACTTTAGCGTCATCACAAGCTGTCTGTGTGTTTTTTGAATCCTCACTGTCAGGGGCCTCTGCTCTGAGAGGACTCATCATGCTATCACTCTGCTCACTGATGGGTCTGTGTCAAACTGAACTTCAGGGAGCAGCCTGCACGCTGCAAACACCCTGCACGCTGCACAAACACACCAACGCTGTCGAAGCATGCGTGCAGTCCACACAGTTTGCCTGCATTTATTCCGTAATTAAAAACAAGAAATTACCCATAATACCAAAACTGGAAGGCTCTGATTTCAATTTTGTTTCTGTTATTAATAGTCAGACTGACTTTCTTGTGGATTTGGTTTAAGCTTGGAAAGTAATAATGCCTTCTAAGCATATTAAAAATAAAGATGCATTCAGAACACTTAGTGTGTGATCTTTTAAAAAGCAGACATGTGATCTGAGGAATTATCCAATTATTTGAGTTGCCAGTTCAGTGGACGATGTCCTGCAGGTTAAGGTTGTTCAAATGGAGGATGAAACCACCATCGCTACCATGTCGGTTTAGTGAGCCAATAAATTGCTAAATATTTCTTGTGCTTCTGTTGATTTGATCAGAGATGTATTCTTTTGATGGCATCACCGACTTTCTTTGCAAGCTTTGCACGTGTGCGAATGATAAATAATCTGTGACCTCAGAACAAGACGAGCTGAATGGAGGACAAATGGCCACATTCTCCTTCATGACACCAAATGATTCATTAAATCAAATTATGTATTCTTGATTTATGAATTGGTGGTTTTTCTCCAACAAGTGGGCTGGTCTTTTATCAACCAAATTCCCGGCAATATTATTTTTTCCCTCCTTTTTTTAACCTAGAATTTAAACAGTTGTCTTCGGCAACAGTAACCTCAACTTAATCCACGGTAACAGTGGTGAGTTGATGTGCACGGAGGAAGTAAAAGAGGCTTGGAGAGGAGGTCTTGGCAGTGTCTGCTGGTACACTGATAAAGCAGCTTTCAGTGGGCACTACATTAAGCCCTCTGACACCTGCAGATAGAAAGCCTAAGGAACTGTTATGGGATGTGACTTCTTTTATGCATTTTGCAAAATTATTCACACACACACACACACACATATCCAAGCATGCAAAAATGCAATGAGGCTTCACACCTCCTCTACTTGTCAGTCATGCGTTGCAGTCTCCTGTCTGCAACACTGAGTCAGGTGGGAACTGTCGAAAGAATAGACGTGAAAACAAGCAGAAACAGAATGAAAGAAGGGGTGCAGACAGTAACTTTGTTCTGCTGTTTTACGACCTCCCCAAACGTCCTTGAAAGGTTTTAGTTGGAACCAAATTACAGCCCCTCTGGTGTTTGTGAATCAGAGGTGTTGACAGGCGTGAGTCCCGCCAACAAGGCCGCTCGACAGAGTCAGGGTGAAGGTATGCGGGGGCTTTCAGACACGCTGAAAGAAAAGTAGAGGTGAAAGATTTCCTTTCATACAAAAGCGGAGAAACAGCCTCGCACTGGGGAGAAGCCCCGTTCTGCAGGGGGTGTATTTTAGGTGTCCCTCAGGGGTCCGCCCTCGGTGCCCTCCCAAAGGCTGGACAAAAGAGCCTGAGTTTCCCCTGGCGAAGAAGAGAATGTGCTGCCGCTGATTCATAGAGGTGGCGTTCACAAGAGAAATGCAGGTGCATGTGTGACTCATCATGGCCGATTTAGAGGGACTGCTGGGAAAAGAGCAGCCATTTATCCGAAGCCCTTATGTTGTGATCATGGTGTCCAAAGTTTGCCAGCTTTCCGTTGTATATGTAGGAACTGACAAAGACCCTTTATGGGGTTGAAAATAAATGTTTATGCGTAAGTGGACTGGGTGTGTAGGTGCCTCTTGGACTGAAGAATCTAACTGTTGACAGGAAGTTTGCCCGGGCTACTTTGTCCGCATGGGTGTGACTAATGACCATTAGGGATAGAGTGAGTGTCAGGAAGTATTAGTGGTATGTGACAAAGACGCAGTGAGGGGAAAAGTTGGCCCATGAAAGCTGCTGCAACCCCCAAAACAACAAGACTGAAGTTATGCATACGGGAAGAAAACTGTCTCTGGAAAGACCTGAAGCGTTGTGGTTGGACATGTAACGACGGAAACATCACCGAGTCTTTGTAAAATGATATGGCCTTGGGATTTTTCAGGGCGGCATGCTGTGGCAAAAAAGCCGGGCGAGTATGGAAACGGAATTGAGCATGCTGGGAACTGGCTAACGACAGCAGGCTATTTATCCCTACACCTTAAAATGTATTTAATGAGGGGCTATCTATTTGTTTCCTTTTCATAACAGGCAATGTGTTGTGTTAATTGGATTTTTTTGTGTTTTTCTTTGTTTTGATACGAGAAGAAAACTGTTAAACTGATTTTTTAAAATATTCTATCAGGACATCCAGCTCAATTTTATGCTATTTCTCAGTGACGTGTGTTTGCAACTTGCTCTACTGTGTGTTAATATAACAGTGTGCAGTATAAATCATCAAGAAGCTAGTCTTTTCTCTGTATAATTGTTTTAGTCCTTCTGCAGCAGCATTAGCAGCACAGGCAGACGTTGGAGCTTTGACTTTAGGTGACTGAAGCAGAACATAATGAATGTTTTTGTTCTGCACGGGTTAAGTCTGAAACTGAGAAAATAGTGATCTACTGCTAAAAGCTTATACTTAAGCATAGAGCGCCCTATGACTCAGCATTTGTCCTAAATATTTCTGCCTTTCACAGATGAGTTTTTCTTCTGACTGTTTTTAATGAGTGCTTTCATTGCAGTTTTACTCCCCTGCAGATTATTCAACCTAAATTTTAGCTGTGAGTTCACTCTTATGTACAGCTAACTGTGAGCTAGCGTTGCTAAAGGCTTGATAGGTGGGCCATTCATGACTCAGCGCTTTATGCGCTAAATGTTTATAGCCTTCCTGAATCAGCTTTTTCTGAGCTTTGTTTGACAAAGTTTTTATATTCTGCTAACACTGTAACCATCAAGGATGTAAAAACCCAAAGTTACAAGTTACATCTTGTGTTAAAAGAAGAATGTGCAACTTTTTGGGCACCAGCATAAAGCCAAATTTTGTGCTGTTTAGCGACATCTTAGCCACAAAGCGTCCGCTCTCCTCCAACTGTAATGTTTGTACGAAGGCATCATCAAGTGGAAGGCACCATAATTAAACACCATTAAACGCAACTGGCAGACAAAACTGACCCTCAGCTCGAGCTGCAATCTCTTGTGTCCTGCATTGTTATGTTAGCGGGCTAATGTTAGCGCCCTTTAGAAGCTTGTGGCTTCACATGCATGTAGAATGAGCATGATCTAAAAACTCTTTTGTGAAATCAAAATAATCAGTGATCACCTATCATGCTAAACTATTTTAAGGAAGGCCTTCAAATCATGTAAATCTATATTATTAAAGTTGTTTATAAAATTGTTTCATAAAGTTGCAGCTTTCTTTCGGTAACAAAGGCTATCAGCTACACGGAGGATGTCTTCTAGTTCTTAAGAGAAAATACTCAATAAATTCTGTTTATTTTCTCACACTGTGGAACAAACAAAGTACATTAATTTGCTCTTAATAGAGTTCATCCATTTTATCCCACTGCATAGCCAGAGACAAGAGCGCAGAGCAGATATTTGTTGTTCAACTTTTCCAAAAGCAGCCTAAATTGGTTTTCCCCCGCTGTAGTTATAAGATGGATGAAGTTGTACGGAAAGGCCAGGCGTGTTTATTTGTGCATGAAAGGCGTTAATGCGAGATACAGAAGCCCAACACAGAGTGAAAAAAAAAGAACTTGGAAAAAATAGCATGAGGAAAAACAGTCTGAGTGTTGTGGTTTTAGTTTAGAGCCAGATGTAAATTAGTGTCCTCAAATTAAACTCAGTAATACCAGAAGCATGTTAATGAAAACTGCTGCTCTTTGTTTGGGTTTGCCAACTTTAACAGAGAAATATAATGTAGCCCATTGACAATAGAATAATTAGCACGTTTTCATCGGCCTTGCTGAAAAATAGATCTTCTCTGTTTGATTTACTCTTTCATTCACGGTAGCCAATTTAGTAATTAGTCTTAAAGTGAGTCAGGCTGCACATAAACATAAAGATTCCTGGTCTGATTTGTGGTCTTTAACATGGCTTACTGGAAATGGGCTCTAACTTTTTACTGTTCTTCTTTGGCTCCAAAAACAATTAGCTGCAAATTACCCCGAGTCTTCTTTCAAACTCTGCGCCTTCTGCTCACTTAAAGCCTTCCAATGTACATCAACACCTATCTGAAAGAGCAGACTGCTCTCTTTGCTTCTGTTGCTTTGCCCACGCTCATTATAAAGTGAATCTGTCAGCTTCCACTTTGGGTGAATTAGCATCTGAAGCGCCCTTCGTTTTCTCTCACCAACTCTCTCGTCTTCTCCTGAGAAGCACTAGACAGGGGAGGGGGGCCCTCAGAGAGGAGAGAGAGAGGACGACATGGAGAAAGAAATGCGAGCATGAGAGGAAAAAAAGAGGCAGAGGAAAAGCGTAAGAAGAAGCGCTCTGCGAGTTAAACCCAGTGACCTCTGTCTCATAAAACAGGAGCAGGGAGTAATAGAGGAGGAATCAGCAGTATTGTCTCACCTGGAGCCAGAACAATTTGCATAGCTGGATCAGCATGTAAGCACGTTGTAAAGTTTGTGTTGGAATGAACGCTATGAAAATAAAGTTCTATCAGTGATTGTCTTTAACTGCTTAATCCTATTAGGGTCTCGGGGTTGCAGGAGCTTATCCGAGCATGCCAAACGTTACAGCCTGGAGGAGAGGAAACGGGGCTCTCAGATAAACAGACACTCTCTGACTGCTTCAGGAGCTTCCTGTCACTGGTGTCTCAGGCGTCGTCCACACCAGAGGCAGGCATCTTTGAAAATGACGCCTTTTCTGCACACTTTGGACATCTTTGTTTTCAGTCACTGAAAAAAGACGTTACCAGAATCCCACTGTGACATCACAAAGAGAGCAAATTTGAAACGGAGCATTTTTTCTCTGTGATGTCAGACTTATGCAGAACCCAAACAAAAGACTGGATGAGTTTATTTCACATTTTGTGGGTCGGTAGACACTCAGGTTACTTAAATAAATGTTCATAATTTGTCCCCTTTAATGTACTTTGGGTCTAGTTTAGGATTTTAGCTTTACTCTGGACAAACACACTAAATGACACCCCGAAAAAGTTTGTTTCAACCAATCAGGTCTTGAAGCCTACTTTGACCAAACTTTCGACAGCAAGACAGACTTGTTGAACTGAAGTGAACTTTTGTACAGCAGAAATCTCTTTTGCATATTCAAATGATTGATGTCTTTTTTTTTTTCTCCCATTATTTGACTCATTTCAATTCAGGAACACGTTTCATATAATGAGCACATTTCAGCGCTCTGTCTCAGGCTGGGTCGGCGTTTATATTAACATAGTTCCATTTTTCCCCCCTGTCACTGTCGTCCTTATTTCAGACTCAGGGGAAGGGATGATTGTGAAAGTCTGCGGCCCGCTGGTCTGTGTGACGGCTGCTGAGTCATTCCTAATGTGCATCTGTTTGAGGCACTGAGATTTTCTCCCCAGTGCAATGAGAAAAGTCTGCAGAGACGCTGACTTACGATACAGCAGGACAAGATGAATGACTTCAATAATACTTCTTGTCATATAGTCATATCATATTGTGTTGCTTGTAATTTTTAATTTATCCGTGTTTTTCTGTCTCCTCAGGGGTTTCTTACTCATACGTGCAGGGGCAGGTGGCAGAGGAGGACGCAGCAGTGGATGTGAAGCTGTACAGTCACAGGTGGAGGAGATGGCTCCCACTTAAACCTCGTAACATGGACAGCAACAGGGCCAGTCCGGAGCAGGACCAGGAGCCGGAGCAGGTGGAGCCTGAGGGTCTCCCCGGGCTGCTGTCGTCAGAGGACACAGACAACAGCTCGCAGATAGAGGTGGGTGCTGATTGAGCAAAAACTGAAAGGATGTTATTTCATGTTTTATTAAACTACAGATGTCAAGTATGAGATGAAATATTTGGCAGAATGAGGTGATTCTTCTTATGCAGTTTTAAGTCTCCTGTTTCTTTGAGTCCGTCTAGTTTCTGGTAAGCACGCCGACGTCCCCGTGCAGATTGACCCAAACACCGCTGCAGAATCGCTTTATTAGGATTTCACAAATATCTTTGGCCACATTTCTCGTGTTTCCCTGCGATTACCACCCCGACCCCATAATGTAATTTCATCCTGTGGAATATATGGTTCTGCACAGGCGAATAAAGCTGAGGCAGATTATTAGATACGACATCATTCTCGAGGTGAAGTCAAACTAGCTGTGATTGTTGACAAAATGTCTCGCTCGGTAAACCTTCCAGCCGGCTCGTCTGAGGAGACTGAATCGATGAAGCTTCACCTAAAAATACTCTTTCCTCTCTTCCCTGGAGCGATTATAAATCTCCCATAAAGCGTGGAGGTATTGTAATGAAAAGAAGACTAGGTGGATGAATATTTTATATCAAATTAAACCCAAGCCTCAGGTGATCATCCACCTTCTGCGGGAGACTGGATCCTCTTAAACTTGACCTCAGAGCGACCACAACAGGAAATTACCCCGGCCTCCCACGGTTCCAGGAGGCTCTCTGGAGCTGCTGGAGATTAATAGCCGGGTTCAGCCTGTGTTTGCCTTTATGTAAATGAAAGGCGTCGCCCCGTGTCGCGCTGTTATGGCGCCTTTGACCCGCGCACAGCATCGAGGCGTTCAGTCGTTACAAAGGCGGCCGCTTGGGTTCAGGCGGCTCGTTAAGTTTACCAGTAGCTTCTAATCATCTCAGGTTCACAGAGCCGTGTCTCCCAGCGAGGAAGGAGGGGCGTGTGGGGGGGAGCTTTGATCGTCAGCTGTAAACACACACACACACACACACACACACACACACACACACACACACACACACACACACACACACACACACACACACACTTGACTCTTCAGACTTCACGCATGAACTTGCAACACACAATCTCACAAACTCACCCGTCCCTCGTTGTTGTCGCCCTCCGAGGCTCATTTGTTTGTGCCGGATGGAAAAGCAGTCCACTGCACAAACACCCCGTCATTCCTCCTGTTATTACTCACACACACGAACACACACACACACACACACACACACACTCACTTGCCACCGACACTTTGCTGACATGAGAGAAGCCGTCAGATTCAGAGGGCAGAGACAGTGCAGCAGCAGGAGTTAAAGTCTCGTCTTTAGACTGAGCAGAGAAGGAGACAGCTGAGGGACTGTGTCCACCCGGAGGACAAAATCTGCCTGCAGACACTTTAAAAATTCATGAAACTTTGTAAACTGTATATGTGATGCTAAACACATTCAAAGAGTTGGGTTTTTTTGGTATCTTTTTCTGCCCTGGCTTGCCTTGCATTAAAATGTTTTTGTCCTCTGTGAAAAATCAGCAAAGTCACAACATGTACGGCTTTGACCACAGGGGGCGCCAAAACCAAGACAGCCCAAAGCTTCTTTTCTGCAGGAGCTTGAAAAGCAGAGCTGTGGTCACTTTTATCGCATCAGTTTTGTCACAGAAAAAAAAAATCATATTTGCAAAACTCTCTGATGGTTCTCGTTTGGTGAAGAATTAAATGTGTTTTTAAAAAAGGACGATTACAAACGCGTCTTTTTTCTCCTCGTTGTTCCGCTCTCAGGTCAGCCTGTGTTTGGGTTAACGGGCGCCTTTACACGATCGTCCAACGGTAGCTTCCTCTCACCTGAGCATGCAGCTTTATAAGTGCGGTCTGAACAGCAGACAGCCAGGCGCCCTGGATGACTCTGAGTGACTCACTGTGGCCGTGTCTTCAGGTCGCTGTGCGTTTAGAAGCGAACAAGTCTTTATCGCAAGTTTCATCAGTTTCTTTTACACAACCCGACAGGATCCACAGGCGCGCGTCTCGACTTGTTTGGGATGACGGTTTTTGTTTTTGGACGTTGGGATCTTTTGAGAGTTCAGGTTCTCACGTTTATCTTGAGTCAAAGCTCCGAGGCATTTTAAAACCTCAGCTGTGAGTCACGCTCACTGACGCTTGGTGTTGCTTCGTTAAATCAGAAAGTTGCACAATGTTGTTGATGGGTGCACAGCCGTGCTACTCATCAGGTAGCTCCATATGTGTTCTTCAGCTTTAAAGTCTGTCTGATCCATCCAGGTGTGTTTGGATAAAAGCTTAGCATTACTTTATTACTTTAATTGGCCATCCTGTATGAAAGAAGACCTGACACTGGATGTGAACGATCGTTTCATGTGTCAATGTTTACAAAAAAACACGAAACGATCAATCAAAACATCAGAACATGACGTGGAGGCCGGCGGGGAATCATGGGAGTTCTTACCTGCTGTTGCTCGTTCAAGTCGTGTTTGATCACCTGCAGAGTTTCTGTCAGATCTTGTGTGTGTGGTCTCATCACGTGTGTGTGTGTGTGTGTGTGTGTGTGTGTGTGTGTGTGTGTGTGTGTGTGTGTGTGTGTGGTCTCATCACATGTGACGGACGCTGTTTTTAATCAAACCTACGTTAGAGGCTTCTTAAGCTGATCGTCAAAGTTTAAATCTCCACTTTGAAGCGGACGCTGAATCACAAGAGGCCACGTTTCTCCTGTGATTGTGTTAGTCATCTTGGATTGTATCTTTTCCTTTTCAGATGGTTTGATTTTTTTATTTTAGGTCTGAACACCTGCTCAGCCTGAGAATCACCTTCGACCTTGTATACATAGCAAACATGCCGATGTGAGGGTCCTGACCTCGCGTTTGTAGAAACGACTGATGGCTCTGACGTGCAGGAATAAGCGTGCGCTCTGGAAGCTGCACGCTTCACTAAAGTTGCTGTTTATTTGTGGATTTCTTGAAGGAGAAGATTCACGCAGTGAGCAGCGCGCTAATTCTCCTTCCCCTGCCTCGACTCCCAGAGCTGCTTTTACGCTCCATATTCTAAACCTCCAATGAATGCAAATGAGTTATCCCCCCCCCCCCCCCCCCCCCCTCTTTGTTTGTTTTGAGTCACACTTTGTCAAGTTTGTTAAAAGACTCCCGGAGGATATTGAGTTTGGAAAGCAATGTTTACTGTCTTTATAATGCTCGTCTGTGCCTGCAGCTTTGCTCGGTCTTCTTCTGTGTTTTACCCTCGCTTCCCGTCCTCCTCTGGAGTCAGGGTTGTGGCGTCTTTGTCGGCGGTTTGGCCAAACATGTTGGTTTGCAGCCTGTCAGAGACGGCAGCAGAGATGGTGAGTTTGAGTGGTAAACTCAACATCTCTGTTCAAGCGTATTCTGTTTGAACCCGGCAGACAGCTCCCAAAACCAAAGTATGAAATCTAAAAAACCAAAGAGCAGAACACCTTAAATAATGTATCAGCAGCCTGGATTCAACTCACACTACTTATTTGATTTATTCTCTTCTTGTTCTCTTTTAAACAATCCCACACAGACGGATGGACACTTTCGTAGCCGTTTCTTAAAATGTCATCCTTTTGTAATAGGCGTATTCAGCCTGCCGTTTCTCCGTCATTTTGAATGTCATCAAACCGCCGGTTCCTGGCCGAACGCTGAGCCGACATCAACGTTTAAAGAAAAGAAAATCAGAGGGAGAGAGACAGAGAGAAAAGAGAGAGAGAGAAAGAGAGAGAGAGAGAGAGAGAGAGCTCCGCACACTGGATGGACCGCCGGAGTCGTCTGGAGCTGCGACGCCGGCGTCGTGAGGATCGGCTGTCCTCTGTTCGGATCAGGTTCAGAGAAGATTCAGAACATCACACGACAGCTTCTGAAGTTGGCTGACGCAGCACAACAGAGTCTTCACAACAAGTCGCTCAACACACACACACACACACACACACACATCACACACCAGTACTATCAAGCAGATACAAGGAGACACAGCTGAGCGATGAATAATGGATCACAGGTATCACGCCATGAGCGATGGCGTCCTTTAAGTGCTTTTTTAAAACACAACACTTGAAATTGTATTTTCAGAGTTAAGTCTGTGTAAAACAGAGGCAGAGCGGCAGCAGTACGTTTCCCACCTTGTGTGTGTTTTCACACATCAACATCAACGATCTCACATCACTTGCTGGCAGATTTTGTGGAGCAGCACCTGTTCTCGTGTTTGTGTCAGGCTGTTTGTCTGGCGAAGCTCCCCGCGCTCTGCTCGCTGCGGCCCCGAAAGGTCCTCACGGCTTCGCGTCCACCTCCACCCAGCTGGACAATGGCACGCCGCCGAACATCTCCCCCCCTCCCCCCCCCCCCGAAGGGAAACAACCGCCAGCTGGGCTCTCTGGCCTCCGAGGAGGAGGAGCCTCCATCCTCTCCCCTGCCGGAGCAGAAAACATCTTGTGCTGATTAAGACGAAGCTTTACAGCTCTTGTATTTGTGTCTGCTGCTTCTTTTACAAGCGCCCTTTGCTTTTCTATTCTGAAAGCAAAGTGCTGACTCAGGCTTGCTGGAGGGGCTTTTTGCCCTGACACGATTCGGCTGCCATGAAAGGCTTCAGCTAATGTTTGTTTAAATCTTCAATTTAATCAAAAGTAACACCACCAACATGGCTGAACTCCATTTGGATTTCTGATATTTATCAATCCTGCGGGGACTTTGCTAAGCCTGAAATATTATCTCAGTGTTTTACGCCGCAGGCTGAATATGTAGAGGTGTTAGATTACAGCTCTCTGATGGGAATCAAACTCCTGGAAGCATAACGAGCAGAACAGGGACGGGTTGTGCTTTAATTAACGCTTGTCTCGTTGCCTTTTTGACAACACGCCCAAACAACAACGCCCATATATCACAGAGCCGTGTGAGTTCCTCCTATCAGCGAGATCACAGTGTTAAACATGTTTTTTTAGATAAAAGCACAGATGTGAGGTTTCTCCAGAGTCGGGCAAGACACGAACATTCTTCCTATTTCTGCACAGGAAACAGTAAAAGCCGACGTGCCGCTCCCACACGCCTCATAAAAGTCCACAAAATGTTTCTGCTGAAGAATGTAATCCTGACTGTGCAGAGGTTAATGGGCTTTAATTTGATGAGTAGACATTTAAACCAGCTCCTGTGCTGATTGTGCTTTAATGAGAAGCACTGATTGAATGCACACATGATGGAAAACATTGTATTCTAATGTCATCTAATTCAGCAGGTTGTTTGTTCTGCAGCCAAATTAAGAAGACAAAAAAACACTCTATATTGATTTTCACATATGTGCACGCTTTCTGTTTTGCCGCCGCTGGATTAAATTAGAGTTAGATTTGAGCTCACAGCAGCTGAGCCACAGGATGTTCTTACAAATATGTGTTTATATATTCTGCACGCTGGATGATAATAGCACAGGCTGCAGCGGTTTAAATCACAGAGCAGCACAGCAACGTCCACTCTCCCCTCCCCGCTCCATCTCATCCTTCTTAATAACTCTCTGCATGTTTACAGCTTCTATTCATTCTGTGTCTGCAGGAGGACGCAGACCACGACTACTACACGTCAAAAACATACAGCCCGTCAGATCCGACGAGCAAAGACTTGTGGGTAGATATCGACCAGATGGACAAGGAGAAAGTGAAGATCCACGGGATTCTGTCCAACACACACAGACAAGCAGCGGTGAGTCAACAAGGAGATTTCCTCTGAGGCGTCTCAGGAAGTTTAAGAAAACACCGGACTTCATCTTTGACGTCAGATCGATTCATAGTGAGCTGTGCGCTGCGCTCGGTGACTTCGTCTGCAGCTCAAGGTGAAGTCTGTCTGAGTGGATGATCTTCGAAGTTCATCGTTTGATCTGTAACTTTTCAGAGAATGTAAGAGGAGAGTCGAGCATGACGTCTTCAGATATCTCATTTTATCCCGAAAACCCAAACACACTGTTATGTTCTGCACTCATCGAGTGCATGAGGGGGGGTCCTGTACCTGTCATGAAGTCGATGCAGTAAACCGGTTCATCTCGTCCCGGCTTTTAATACAGAAATCCACTCGGATCAGACTTTAACTTCAACTCACGACACGTCCCGTTTGGCTGAAATGTGAATAAATGCAACAAAGCTGAAGCCACAGTAGATCCATCCAAAGTCCAACAGTCTCTCTCCCTGTGTTATTCAGCCTCCTGAGTGTAACCTGTGATGAGTCCAACACGCTGAGAGGAGGCTTCAGCTCGCTCTCTGTGGCTAATGACTTCATTTAGATTACTTTTAAATTCATTTAAACCAAAGACGGGATTTATCCGGTGTGTAATACCACACTGGTGATTTGTTTCCCCACGAATGCTGAGTGAAGAAAGGCATCCAAACATGTTTATTTTCTCCATTTTCCCGATGATAACGAGTTCTTTCAGTTCCCTTGAAATCTCAAATTATTCGTCACGTTATCTCCGGATAGCAAAGCTCGTTTGTTTTTATTTGTGATAATGGGATATTTTCCTGGAGAGCTAGAAATCGTCCAACAATAGACTGGTCTCTGTGACAGACCATGCTATCGTTAAGCTCGCACTAATGAGTCAAGTTAAGCCTCGTTCTCTCTTTGTTGTGTGTTTTTAAAACTCTGAAAAGCTGCCTGATATCTCAGGGACACAGAAACGTGGAGATGCATGTTTCCTGTGCGATTCAAAGAAAGGTTTAAAAAGTGACTGTAAGAACTGAAACAGCTTCAGGACTCCTCTGCAGTAAAGTCCCCCCCCCCCCACACCCCCACCTCCGCCAAAGCAGGTGACCCATGTGAGGAGCATACTGATGGAGTCACACAGAGGCTGACTGAAGAGAGCGAGCAGCGTGGCAGCAGGGCAGAGAGAGAGAGAGAGAAAAGAGACAGCACCCCCGGGTGAACAATAGCCAGCGAGGAGATAGAAAAGAGCTGCACATTGTGTATTCCGCTCATCCACCCTCAGTCGTGTCATGATGGATTGAAGCGTACAGTCTGCGGCGAGCTATTCTTTTTAGCCACCGAGCGGCCCGTCGACGAGGCGAGGAGTTTCTTTCAAATGTAAAAGAGGGAGTTTTCTCTCCAAAGTCATTCATGTAGTATCAGTTTAAAAGCCAACCAATCAATGCAGAGACAAAAAAAATAAAACAAAATCCTTGCCTGGAGACTGCAGAGCAAGAAGAAGTGAAAACCATCTGTTTTTAAAGTCACCCAGCGTGTCGGCAGACTTAAGTAAATAGAGTTTATTACGATGGCATTCAACTCTGAGCAGTGGAAAAAAAAAAGAGCTCCCTTCTTGGCACAGCTGCCCTCCAACCCCGAGCTTTTGGCCCCCAGACGCAGAGAGGAATCGGCCAATGAGGTCGTAAAAACAAAAACACAGCCGCAGAGTTCAGCCTCATCACAGCAGCGAAGAAAAGTTAAGCTCCGGATCGGCTGCAGAGTCTGTGAGATCGAGTGTGGTCGGCCTCAGGATTACTCCCCCCGGCATGCTCCACGATCACCTATAATAATCGGGGGGGGGGGGGGGGGGGGGGGGTGTAAAATAATGCACGTATAAACCATCGTTTGTGGAAAGCGGTTCATTCCTCATTCGGTCCCAGAGTCATTTTATAACATTATAGCTTCTTAAAGGCTTTTTTTTTTAGTATGTGATAATTCCTGTCAACATTGTCCGGAATAATACAGAAGCTCATTTTTGCCAGGAAAAAAAAAAACAAAACGTGAAAAATAAAGGAAAGTAAAGAAAAAAACGAGATACTTCGCCATCCGTTATAAAAAGGTTTAAAGAATCTGTCAAAACATGAACCGACCTCGTCAAGTTGAATTATTTGATCTCATCGTTTTTGTCCCGCTTGTGCAAAAACCACCGCTTTGCATGATCATATTTTAAAGTATTGTGTTTCCAAACCAATCCACCAAAAGTCGGGGTGAAAAGCCGTCCACAAAGGAGATGAGGAAGTGATCATATAGGCTGGGAAAACCCGGAAGTAGCTTCACCCCCAGACCTTATGTCAGTCGTCTGTTTAAAATCCTTTATCGACTTTTAGAGGTAGGAACGGCATGGCGCTAAAATGCTAACTCACTTCCTGGTTTTAGGACTCATTCCTGTGCCAGTTTCTCTCTTCTCATCTCTCATCTGTCTGTTTTTCCCCCTCACAGAGAGTTAACCTGTCCTTCGACTTCCCTTTTTATGGACATTTCCTGCGTGAAATCACCGTGGCGACTGGCGGTAAGTGTGCACTGTTCTCTCAGCAGTAGTGATTACTGTTGTTATTGGACACACTGTGTGTGCTTGGCATATTAGGCTTTGCACACAGACTGAATTTATTGCTGCTGGATTCAGGAGGGAATGTGCTGAGATTTATAAAAATGAGTCTGGACTACGCAGAGGCCTTTATGTAACAGAGAAGAAAAAAGTGGGTCTGCACGTGTGTCTGGTACTTTGTGTACTTTGTGTGTTTGCAGCTTGTTTTTACTCGCAGTAACCAGTGTGTGAAAACGTATTAGATTAAGTATTACATTGATAAGACACATTAAGAACTGACATCAGAGCATGTCGCAGTATTCGCTGATCGGCTGATATTGATGTTACATCGCTGGACGCTTCATTTCGTCTTCTGACAGCTACGTAAAGTTCCCAAATGGCCAACAGCACTATTTAAGGAGCGCTGCGCCCGCTAGCTGTTTTGACATGTTGGCACTGCAGGAGCTGGGGAATCGAACCCCCGACTTCTGCTTCAGACATAACCGACTGAGAAACAGCCGCCCCAACATCACACGTGGATGCATCTCTGTGATATATTCATGACTTGGCGTTCTCCAGGTGTCAGTGTGTGAGGCGTGTGCCAACATAATGCTTGACTGTTTATTAGATTGTTATAGCTGAGATCGAAGGTTGAAAAGTCTCGTCTTGCACAAACCCCACGCAGTCGGTCTGGTACGAGCTCGCACCTCCTGCTGGAGCGAGGGATTAAAAAAAACAAACCACTCCCAACACTCAGCACCACCAATGCCACACCGCACTTCACTGGGAGAGAAACCAGACGGATGGTTTTGGACTGGAAACTGGAGCGTTTGTGCCAAGTGGCCTCGCACACCCTGATAGACATGGATAAGGAGGTGTGTGTGTGTGTGTGTGTGTGTGTGTGTGTGTGTGTGTGTGGGTTGCACACATGACACAGCAGACGTGTTTGCCGGAGTGTGCAAAGCAATTTTCCACTTGAGTCTTGACGGTGAAACCACAACACCCCAACCAGCCATTATCACATCAAAGACCAAAGCCCTGCTCTTATCCAACTATTCCAGAGATGCTGCGTTCAGCTGCCGCTGGAATAATAAAGAAATCTGTCTCTTATCGCCACGTTCATCGCTGACTCCTTCTCCCACTCCAGCCCGCGTCACTGGCGCAGCGTTGAGTTTGTCTCTCCTCGATGGGACGGACGTCTGCAGAAGGCTGCGAGCACGGAGGAGATAAGGAGACATTTGCATTCCTTCAAGCAGAGATGGAGGGATGAGCGTTCGGAGGAGAGAGAAACCGAGGAGCAGGAGGAGGCGACTATCTGTGTCTGGCAGGCCTCAGGGGGCTTTGTCTCCAAGAGACCCTCGTCTTATCCCACCATTTCAGGGTCTCTCAGCCTCCTCTTCCTCCTCACCACGACACCTCCTGTCCTCACCCGTCTTGGTTGTCAGCAGATACCTTTTGCTTTTTTTCACTCCGTTAAGTGAGACTCTTTTGTTCAGTCAAGGTGGCGTTCGCTGCCAGTTCTACGTTAGCTTGGCTCCAGAGGATTTATGCTCTGTGAGAGATATTGGATGGATCATAGGCTGACTCACTATTGTTTTGCATCAATCTTTAAAAAAAAAAAAAAAAACTATCATAAAAACACAAAAATCTAATTTAGATAAAACCTTGTGCTTCATCTTAAACCGCTCATAATAAATGTGTGTTTGATGCTTTTCTGGCTGCAAGAGCAACGACTTTGAAGACAAGCGAGGGGACGCTTTACTCCTCCTCATGTTTCCATTGGACACACGAAGGTCGGGACTTTGGGATCACAGAACATGTAAACATGACTCTTCGGCCCAATCCCAATCTGAAGCCTAAACACTGAGCAGCACGACTTTAATGATGTGCAGGAGTAAGAAAGTCCGACTTTATTTACAACGCTCAGCTCCAAAGTGCTCGGCGTGTCGTTAGCTTGGAGGTCAGTGCGCGTGTGAGACTAAAGGGACGAGAAAGCACACGTGTATAAGGCTTTATATGGTCACTTAAAGTAATAGGAGTTGACTTGTTTCTCTCGAGTGTCCACTTAAATATAAATCATTACTCACAGATCTGTCGCTTTCATTTTCCAGTTTATTCACATCCAACATCCAGACTTTGTTCGCACAAGCTGAAAGACTGATCGAAGCACGATCAAAAAGGCTTTATAAATATAAATGTTCATATTTAGGACACTGAAAGGCCTGCTTTAAATGAACGTGTCACCTTTGATTGTACTGTAATACAACCTGCTGTATCCATGGCAACGGCGCCCTAAAGGACCGGATCTTTTACCTCCAGGTGGATGTGGACGCAGTCAGCGCTTCACACAGCTAAATAAAGTCACATCCTCACCTCTCGCTGTAATTTATAAGCCTCCTCGACGAGGTAATTTTTAGCTTGGAGGTCTTTGGGGGAAGATTGATTCCCCCCATGATATTCTCTGTTTGCGCCTGGTTTCGAACGTGATAGATGTGTTTTTATAGCCCGCCTACAGGCTGAGTAGACATATGGTGTCATGAAAGGAGGGTTTACAGGCCTGGCTTCAAAAAGACTTTACCCTAAATTCCTCTCTTTCTCAGCCTCAGGCGCGGGTCGCAGCACGAGCGTGCACCAATCCACAGTTTGAAAAAATCAGGGGACGTATCAAAGCTCCCTTTCTCAATAATGTGATGTGTAAGATCAAACGTCATGTGACACTGGAGTCATGTGACTGTCTCAGATAAATGCACGTTGATTGAAAACAGCGACAGTTTAAGGGGCCAAAAGCGCAGTCTGTCAGGAGGCGTAGGGTCCCTGGTTCAAGTCCTGGTGCAGACTAAATCTGAAATTTGGTTTTGATAGCTGGAGAGGTGCAAGGTCACTTCCTCAGCCGTGCCGTTGAGCAAGGCACCGAACCCGGCCTCCAGCTCAGGAGCGCCCGCTCACCGTGACATCAGCACATCGAATATCCCCATCGCAGGGTTAATAAAGTTCATCTCCTTCTTCTGAGGTTTGTTTTGTTATTTTTCAAGCAAAGTCAGTGAAATAAACCAAATCATCACCTTTAAATACGTCTGAAATTAGAAGCTGACTTTGCTAAAGTTTACGTTGTCAGCAGGGAAATTAAGAGCGTGTTGGATTCTGTTGTCCTCGGAGCTTTATCGGCTATGCAAACACTGTTCCCTCCTGATGAATTGTGGGTGTTTCCTCCCTTTTCTGGAGTCCATTTATAGCCGTGTTTACAGGTTCCTAAGTGATGCAGCCCCCGCCCCCCCCCCCCCCCCCTGTGGAGAGAATAAATAAAGTTAGAATAATCCCTTTCTTGTTGTCATCGTGTCTTCGTTAGTGCCTGTGATCGATGATGGCGAGTTAAAGCATGAGTGTAAAAGTCGGCCTTTTACTGTGGGGGGGTTATTTAGCAGCTCAGATTTGGCCTTCTGTTTTTGATCAAGATAACAGCAATAATTCATCGCTTGCTTGAGTAGCCTGCAGCACGAGGAGAAGCCAAGGTCGTGTGTAAACGAGGAGCCTTTAACTTTGGACTTGAGGGCGGACTGGATGCCTTCATGGAGAGACTTGAACTGATAACAGCTTCAGAGGAGGGAGGGATTGATGCTTGTTTGTTTCTGAGTTGCTAAAGGCTAAATCCCCCTGAGAACTGTTTATCAAACTCAGGCGCAGAAATGTAAAGTTACGCTGAACAGGTGAAAAAAACCCATCAGAGTTTGCAGAGTACCTGTGGTTCATTTTTTGGTGTCTTTGTCTTCCACAGGGTTCATCTACACGGGAGACGTGGTGCACCGGATGCTAACAGCTACACAGTACATCGCTCCTCTGATGGCGAACTTTGACCCCAGTGTCTCCAGAAACTCTACAGTCATCTACTTTGACAACGGTAAACAGCATCTTTCCTCCAGTGTCCTCAAAGTGTTGCAGTGAAACACCAACACAAACAGTCAAATCAAACCTCGCTGTCAAATCAAAATCAAAAAGGGGCAGGGCTTCTGATATCAGCTTTGTCAACAACGACAAAGGGCAGGACAGACGCTCGTCCGCCTCTTCTTTGAGGGAAACGTGCAGCTGCAGAGCTTCTGCTGGAGCCGCGACAATGAAAGCAAATGTTAAGAACACCGAGTTTAGTCAAAAAACACACCTGAAGGGCATCGCCGAGGGGAAGCAGGAGCTAACTGTCGTAACCTAGCAACAACAAGGAGCACTGAAAAAAGAAATGTCAGGATTTCGTTTACATCGCCAGTCCAGATGTTCACGCCGAGCCAGTCGAGAGCCATCATGTCGCTCAGCAGAGCAATGAGAGTGAATGCTGTCTGATGGCCCCCCCCCCCCTCAGGGGCCCCTTATTGGCCCCAGGCTTGCCTGTCGACAAGCTGCATAAAGCATTTCTTGTCATTGTATGTAGTTGTTCATCATCCAGTTAAATTTGGCTTCCTGCCCCTCCTCTCTCTGTCTGTTCTTTACCGTCTGCTCCGCTGCGTTTCCATCACGTCAGTCTGCAGTGCAGCGAGTGACCTTCTGCTGTGGAGCTCATCAGACTTTCAGAAAAGTGGCAGCCGATCGATTCTCAGGCGGCGTGATCCCCAACACGCCGTCCATCAGTCAGCAGCAGAGCGGCACTCCTCCATCACGCTGAAGACACATGTGACGCATCTTATTGTTATCATAAAGTATTTGTTATGGAGGGAACATGACGTCGTCTTCCAGCATGTATAACATGATCACACAGCTGGTAGAAGCGTTTATTACTTCTGTCCCTGAAAGGAGCCGTCGTCTAATCCTCCTTTAATGTCTTCCTGATGAACATTTCCACTCAGCTTTGTGTGATAGAGATGGATCGTGTTTGTTGTGTTCATGCAGCATGTGAAGTTTGTCAGTGGGATTAGAAACAAGGCCAGCGTGTACTCCCTCCACGCCGCCTCAGCCTCTCTGTATTTTTAGACACAAAGCCCCTGATAGTACGAGCTCCCCTCCTGAACTCGACGCATGTTTATCAGACTTATATCTGCTGACTCAGTGAGCACGCTCCTCCGTGAGCTCGCAGAGGAAAGCAGTGAGGATGGATGAAGATGTGTTAACAAACCTTTATGCCCCCCCCCGGCTGGAAGCCAAATGACCGGCTTTCACATCGACAACTTCTCCAAAGTCCACAGTAAATCAGAACGGTGCTCAGAGTGATGGGAGGCTGAACGCCATGTGATTCTGCTGCTAGCGCTAGCGGGCTAACAACTCGTGACGACTCCATGCGGAGAAGTGGGATTTGTAGTTTTAAATTTCTCTTAAACTTGACTGATTGACTGATTTATTTATATTCAAAGTTAGAAACACGCACGTCCTCGTACTGACTGTTAAGACGCCAATTTTACAAACTAAAACATTTGATCATGTGGTCATAAAGGGCGTTCACACTCGCAGAAACCTTTTGCATGTGTGAACGCAAACAGTTGACTCAGGCTGACTCACGCTGTAACCACCGCCGCCGCCTTGTTTTGCCTCAAGTATTCACTTCTGTTTCTCTTTCTCTGTTTTGCGTGTTTTTAAATCAGCGCTCACGCCGCCTGGCGCGTCGACCCCGTCACGCCCACCGCGGGGGAAAAACCGAAGCCTCTGCCAGGAAACAATCCCTCAAAAACACACGGCCTAACAAACATTGATGTCTTCTTATTCACAGGCTTCTTCCCCGTCAGCGGTTCATTTCATGCTACATCAGAGGCAGATGATATTTCAAAAGGGAGGAAACACGAGACAGTGATCTCTATCTGTAGACTGTAAAACTGCTCTGACAGTCCGTGTGATTCTGTTCAGTTCCACATGTTGACTTTAGGTCTCTCTCTCTCTCTCTCTCTCTCTCTCTCTCTCCTGCAGGTACAGCTCTGGTGGTGCAGTGGGACCACGTCCACCTGCAGGACAACTACAACCTGGGGAGCTTCACCTTCCAGGCCACGCTGCACAACACGGGCAGGATTGTTTTTGCATACAAAGAGGTCGGTACTCATCCAACCAGGCAGAGCTGATCTTTTCTCTCCTGCAGTTTAAAAACCCTCCAGCATGGATACAGAGTCATGTGATCTTTGCAGATTTAGATTCTTTGCAGGTTTGAAGCCTCTTGACAGTCCGGTAGCTTTCAGGAAAATCCCACAATGTTCTTCTTCTTCTCTCGTCTTTGACTAAAAACAGCTCTTATACACAAGGAGAGGATGTAAACACAGCTCTGACAACAACACAGCCAGCGGGACTCCAGCTTCTCCCTCACTGGAGACAGTCAGGACTCACACACACATTCACACACAGGACACACTGGATGTTATTTCAGTTACATTTGCTGCAGCGCTGGACACAAGAACAAACATGATGTTTCAGGTCGTTCAGTCCGAAGACAGTAAAACACTATATGATGAAGAAAACGTGACTTAATGTCTTCACACTGTTCCTCTTGCTTAATTTAGCTGTGATGTCATCAAACACAGAACGTCTGACTTTTCTATTCGATGTCCAAATGGACCTGAACAAAGACTAATTATAGAAAATGACAGGCTGGTGAGAGTGGGGAAACTGCGAGCACCAAGTAATGATGCACGATAATTGAAGTGTTTATGTGAGTTGTTATTTTCTCATCAATATAATTCTGCTGCTCTGTGATTGGTCTAAAAAGGAGTCACATGTTTGAGGCTTCACGTGGTTCTTTATGATATCCAGGTCTGATTTATCTTCATGGTATTCTCCTTGTTTTCATCTGAAATGTTGATCCTCTGCACAAAAGAGGTCGTATGCTTCTTCGAGCTGCATCCTGCCGTCACAGACTCCCGTGTGGGAGACGCTAATAAATCGGTTTGAATTGAAGTGCTGTCAGAGCCGAGTGGCCTGCTTCTGTTTCCAGACAGACTGCCGTGCTGCTGGTAATTGATTTTCTCTTCTTCTATTTCAGATCCCCGTTGAGGTGTCTCAGATCAGCTCTGTCAATCACCCGGTGAAGGTGGGCCTGTCGGATGCCTTTGTGGTGGTTCACAAGATCCAGCAGATTCCCAGTGAGTCTCAAACGCTCCGTACGAGGGAGAAAACATCCACCGTCTAAACCTTTCCCCGAGTGATTTTCTAATCATTCAAATCTGAGAAGATGGGGGCAGGGGCGTGTCCAGATATGCCTTCAAATCTGATTGGCCGCTCCACAATCCAAATCTGTGATTGGCTACTTGCCTGATCAGAGGCGGGATTTAGTTACAAATCAACAATTCTGACTGTTTGAAACAGTTTTACTTTGTAAATAAATACTTTTTTCTGTACATAAAAAAAAATCCAAAACTTTCACGCTGTCTGACTTGAAATGGATTTAATTGGCAATAAATTAATCTTTGCGAGTTGGACAGCGTACAAAAGTTTGCATGCAAATTTCACTTTACTTAAAATTGTGACTTTGCGTTTATTTGTTTTGTAGCCCTGTAAGATTAACATGTTACCAAACTGTGATTACTGCATATCATTAGTCTGAACGTGCTCACAAACGTCCTTTCACAAACGCTCGGCCCACCTCCTCTTAGTGGGCCGAGCTCCAGATCTGCCTCTCCCTCTTCCCCAGTTCGCTTTTCAGTAACTACAATTTAGCCTCATTAAAGTTAAAGTGAGCGAAAGGGGAGAACTTCAAACCTTTTCATCTCCCCCTCTCTGCCCTCTCTCGTCCGTTCTGATTCAACGTCCTTCACCGTAATGAGTTGCCAATCGTCATTTATTCAGTCATTTAAACATTTAAACAGCATTCAGTGTGTGTGTGTGTGTGTGTGTGTGTGTGTGTGTGTGTGTGTGTGTGTGTGTGTGTGTGTGTGTGTGTGTGTGTGTGTGTGTGTGTGTGTGTGTGTGTGTGTGTGTGTGCAACTTGGAAAGCATTTATTTGAAGTACTCTAACTTCACCCAGTATGCAGTTGTTCTTTGTGATCAGGGTTCTGGGATTTTACAAAGTCAGGTTGGAGAGCAGAAAGTCCCGTCTTCGGAGACTTGGGCATGTTTTAAAAAAAGACTGACAGGGTGTCATCTGAAGGCTACATCATGTCTGTAAAGAAGGCTGAGAGATTTGTATTTAAAGCTGTTAGCGCGGTCCTCCCAGACTTCATACAGCCCGCCGTCTTTGACGCCCGTGTCACAGTGTGACGACACCCGAGGGTGCCGGCTCCTGGAGTGATGAAATCTTGGATTGAAGCAGATTGAGACGCCGACGTGTCGACTTAAATATGAATGAGTTACCAGAACAGTCTGCTCGTGTTTGTGTCTTTCTTTGTGTGAAAGTCAGACGATTATTCTCGCTGCAGCTGAAAACAAACATGGCTGGTTTCCTCGCCCAGGAAATAGGAAATAGAACAGCACATACATCCACGTACATCCTGATCACGCCTCCATACGAGTGAGGCTGCAGTCCACTGTGGAAGTGCAAGCAGGATCAGGGGCTCAGACAGAGTGAATGATCTCCATCTCAGCTGCTCAGCTGAAGAAAACAAGAGTGAAACTTGACATCATCATGAAGGTCAAGGCGCAGAGACTGACCTGAGGACGACGTGTGAGGAACAAAAGTTGTCGGGAAACGTTGAATGTACCCGTCTTGATCTGCTAAATCGTTTTCAATCCTTTTAAAAGGATCTTATTCGGTTCGACCCTTTCTGCTTCCTGCGTCAGGTGTCCCTGTCTTCAGGACATCGAGCTCTAATCTCTCCAGGGAGCTAAACCGAGAGGAGAGCTGCGAGCGCCGCGAGGAAGCGTTTCATCTCAGTTAATTGTCTCTGCAGCCAATTACTGCACCGCAACCATGGCAACCAGAGGACTTTTCTTTTTTTCTTTTTTACCGACACGAGCTTCGCTGCAGATTAAAAGCTCTAATAAAACATTTTACACTTCCTGCAGGCAGGGCAGGCCGTCAAGATGAGAGAGACATGTGGGTGTCCTGTGGTCGGGGTGTGTAATTAACAGGCAGGGGACAAGAACATATGAAGACCCCTGACTTTAATGGACTCTCCATACTGTAGGATTAAACATGATCAGTCACAGTGAGTTAGTCTGAAATGAAGACAGAGTCTGCCCTGACCTTTTTTATATCAGACCAGGGCGAGAACTTCCATGAAGGAGTCTGTTTGGTTTGGTTGGATATATTTGTGTGTATGTTTCACAGCTGATCTCCATGTAAAAAAAAAAAAAAAAAAAAGAAGAATCACTGTGTGCATGTTGGAGATCTTAATGAAGAAGACGTGATGAGAGGTCGAAGGAAGGAATGGGACCAAACAGAGAGTCCGTGTCGTCTTCTCGTGTCAGGATCAGTTGAATAAGCAGCACGAGACGACACATATTTTACACTTTAAAGGAGCAGTATGTAGCTCCGCCCCCTGGTGTTTAAAATGTGTACTGCAGTCTAAACTCTCATCATCACAGAGAGCTGGCTCCGCCCCTCCTCTCACTCATGTGCATCTGCATGTGGTGGACACTGTAGCTTCAGTGTTTAGCCAGCTCTGCATGTGGTGGACACTGTAGCTTCAGTGTTTAGCCAGCTCTGCATGTGGTGGACACTGTAGCTTCAGTGTTTAGCCAGCTCTGCATGGGTCTGTAAAGCTTTTTGCGTTCTAACCTCTCTCCATGTTTCAAAAGCATCTCCAACATTGATCCTAGTTTGAGCAGCTTTCTGCTGCTGGAGCTTATTAGAAACATGCAGAGGCTTTTTAGCTCGGGTACAATCACTTCTATCTGAAGCAGTTCCACTGCCCGCTTCCATGGCTGCAACACCTGTTCACCTGATAACTGCTCTCATATCTGGCAAACCCAGGGGCGTCCAAAACAGCCTTCAAAGCCCCGCCTACCTTCTCTGGTCCAATCAAATCCAGAGCATTCAGGAGCAGAATCTAAAGTCAGAAGGAGGACATACTGGCTGCTGCGTTGTTGCATGTTGTCTTAATGTGTTATCTTTTCCTAATGTGCTTTTAATTTGACTCTCAAATGATCTTTTTATTTTTGCATATTTGCAATTCTTAGTCTGCTAATCTGCCTCGTTTGCTGCCATCAGCGAGAGGTAGTTAAATCCTAATTTGGTGTTGTTTGTGTTGTGGCTGAATCCAGGCCATAATTGATCTGAGTCTTGGCTTTCTTCCACCTACAAACCAGAGTGCCGGCCTGGCGTCAGTCTGACCACACATCAGCTGCTTCAGGCTGGGGGACTGACCTTCCTGTGGCCCCCACCGTGTCATTAGGCACCTGATAATCCCTCTGCTAGAGGCAAGAGGAAGTCAGGCACCGGGGGGGGGAAGAGGAGGAGGGGAAGGGGAGACTTACTCAGGTTAGCCTGGCTCACATTTACTTCTTTGATCAGTTGTCCTGTGTGTAATCACAGCGAGCAGGTCTGCAGGGAGACAACGTCCTGTCACGTGACCGGCAGCACAGTCAGCAGTTCATCCACTGTGAAATAAAAAGAAATGAATAGTTCAACATGTTTTTAAACTCATTTGTTGACCTTTGTTAGATTTTAAGTGATTCGTGCGGACTCCAGTATTTTAAGTCTTTATTTATTTATTTCTGTTGGTTCCTGTTTTGAGGAAGGTCTCCACTGATTCCTCTTTTGTTTTTTGAAGCACAGAAACGACGTGATGAACGAGCCTCCTCTCACGCCGTGTGTTCCGCAGCCACAGCGAGCTGGAGTATTGGATTTCAATTTTGTAGCTCATTGCTCTGCCAAACACGAGTGCGATCGGAAATGTCACGTGTGGCGCGATGGCCGATCGCATCGCAGCGACTTATTGAAAATCACAACACAGTCCGGTTAAGAGTTCAGATCTGTATCAACCAAGAACCGACTCTCACACCTGCTCGGTCTACATCATGAACTATTAAGAGTTTCATTTCAGCTGATGCATGCTCTTCGTCAATGAGAATCACTGACGTATCTAATCAATCGCCGCATCCTTCCTCCGGTGGATGATTGCGGTTACAGATGACCGGGAAGGCGGCCTTTCCAACGCCCTCTGATTGGTATCAGCTCCTGGGGGAAATTGTCCCCGTTCATCGCCGAGTCTGAGCTGACACGGTGACACAAAGAAATAAAGTGCTGTGGTAGCATCGTCCCTCATGGCCTCCTGCTCGCTCTCCGGCCGACCCCCCCTTGTCCCAGTTTTCATCTCCGCTCGGGAGATTGGCGACCTTTTGCTCACTCTCTCACTCTTCTCAAAACACAGACGTGAGGCGGCGGACGATCTACGAGTACCACCGCGTGGAGCTGACCAAGACGAGGATCACCAATTCTACAGCTGTGGAAATCTTCCCTTTAGCCAGTAAGAAGAGTTTATCCTCTAAGAGAGATGTTTTACCCTGCAGACCGCTGCAGTGCATCTTTGAGCTTGTGTGAATTGTTTGTGATTTGACCCGTTTTCTCCCCTCCAGCTTGTCTCCAGTTCACCAGCTGCAGCGCCTGCATCGACTCACAGATCAACTTCAACTGTAGCTGGTGCCATCGGCTCAACAGGTGACTCCAAACGCTTCACTGATGAGTCAGTTAAATGTCCTAAAAAAAGCCAAACATGAACACAAAATTAACCTCTGTGTCACTAAGACCCAAAAGAAAGAAAGATTTTCAAACAAGGCCGAGTGCCTGTGTCTCTGTTAACGTCCTTTTTAGAGAGCTGGAAAGAAAGGAAGTGGAGTTTTTTACCATCCAGACGAGACAGCAGTTTTATTCGACATTCATTCAACTCACACACCTTCTGTCAGCCTCTGCTGCGCTCCTTATCTCACCCTTCCTGTCTCCCTGCACTTCAAACTAAAGTCAATATCTGAGTTGCTGAAGAAAGTGTGAGAGTTCCTCCCACTGAAATTCCTGTCAAGCCTAAATATGAGCCGAGCTGGGAAAAGAGGAAGAGAGTGATTTCAAATCCTTCACAGACTGATTTTTAAGGATGTTTGAATTTAAATGAACTCAATGTTAACTGTCGTAATTAGTATCTTAAACTCTTATTTTGAAGGTTCAGTTGACCCATCTCATCTTGTCAGAGTCTGACAGAGTCTTTATTAAATATTAATCCCTCGCCCTTTTTTTTTTTTTTTTTTTTTTTAACTCTGCGAGTCATGTGCTTGACTGGAGAGATGTGCAGCACAGTTTCCTCATCTGCTTTAACACGTACATGTGACTTAGCCCGCTGTGCATCTGAACGGCCTCCCGACGAGCTCATTTACAGCGCCGCGACGTAAAGACCTGTTTTTATTTTGTTCCCTCTCAGCAATTTAAGGACGCCATGCAGAGACACTGTACGCCTGTGGCACTGACTTCATTAAGCTGCATTTTAATTAGCTCTCCAGCAGCATTAATATCTGACTGCTCAGCCAGACTCTGCCCTCGGTTTCCTTCAGCCACTTCCTTTAAAAGAAAAACCGCACGCGCGCTTTAAACGCACGCTAATTAAAAGGCGCGGCGGCCCCTCGTTGGCTCCGGGGTTAATGAAAGGCGCTGACATTTAAAAAAAGAAGAGTCTTAATGAACTTCTCTCACAGGGAGAGAGGAGCTGTAAACATCAGGTTGTTGTGGCGGATGTTTGGAATGAAGAAGGACACGACGAGTCGACAACGAAGCAAGAAAACGGATTTGAAACTCTTTAACTCGTAATCACACACGTTGGGTTTTTTTTGTTTTTAATCCCCGAGGGGGAAATTATGGTTCACACTGTGTTTATTGTAGAGACATACTTCTAACACACACGTCGATGTCAGAGTGCGGCAGCTGCCCACACTGGAATTATTTTAGTCCGCATCGGGACTTCGAACCGGCAACCCTCCAGTTTCCATCATGCCTGGTCCAGTGAAATGCACCTAAACCGTCAAACTACAAGTAAAAGTCCGTCCAAGTTTAAAGCTCCGTGGAGGAGAGAGGAGAAGGATTAAGAGGAGGAATCTGTCTCGGTTGATTGAACAGATTTAGTAGGGGGGGGGGGGGGGCACAAAGGAATGATGAAAGTGACTCCTTCACATGAAGAATATGTTCTCCGGAGAGTTTGGGTCTGCTGGCTGTTTGTGAGGACATCCACAGCTGCTCTGCTTCCTAAGTGGGTCACATGTTGTTTCATTTGTCGTCTTTTCTCTGCACGTCTCCCTCCTCCAGCGTCTTCACTCGAACACAACGCAGAGTGGGTGGTTTGTTTCCTCCCTGCACTCTCTTACTTTAAATCCAAACACGATGCTGTTTGTGCCAAAGGGCCGAGACAGCCGGCTCACCGGTGGGCGAGTTTGATCCGTTTACAGCATGAAGGATTAGTGAGTGCCGCCTCCATTCCCGTCTGCCTTTTTGAGGTTATTAAAAGTCTTGGACCGTGATGCACGCACACACACACACACACACACACACACACACACACACACACACACACACACACACAGCTTTCCCCCCCAAGAACCCGTGACCCGCTGAACTTCTCCTGATAGATCCTACAACTCCCTCCATCTCGTCCTCAGATCCCAAACTGAGATCTTAAACTCACACACTGGCGTTGCACATTGACTGTGAGGATTGTTGTCCAGGCAAGAAGGACATCAAGTAAAGAGATGTGTTGTTGGAACATGACGGAGCTCTGCTCATGTCAGGGATCAAAACAAGTGTTTATTAGTGTTAACTGAGGCCGACGGTCTTGGAGGTGATGTTTGAGAAGATGTTTGAAAATGTCCGGGGATGCAGCAGTGGGGGGAGGAAGTCTCTGTCACCAAAGGATCCCAGTTTGGTGTGTTTGTGTGTGTGTGTGTGTGGGAGGGCGGGGGGGGGGGGGGGGGGTGTCGGAGGTCGGCGAGGTACGACGGAGCGAGGAGGAGTTTATGTTGGATGTGGAGGCGAATGATGTCACACCTTCTGACCATTTCAAACACCCACTTCACAGACAGTTTGACCTTTGACCCTCAGGTCGTCGTGTCAGTGCTCCTGTGAGGAACACTGAACGCCTCCAGCTCGCAGCCCTCAGGTTGCTCTCTTTGCACCTTCACACTCCTCCACTTTACACTTCACGATCTTCGGTCGGAGTTCTGCTTCCGTTACGAGCTCTGAACTGATTTTATCGTCAAGGCAAGTTTGTTTATGTCCGATGTCGCTCTTATAAGAATCTGAATCTGAACAGTATTTGTTCCCTCCGCCTGCAGGTGTTCCAGTGGTTTTGACCGACATCGGCAGGACTGGGTCGACAACAGCTGCCCAGATGAGGTAAACAATGAAGACGCTCTTGACCACGACTCTCTGGAGCTGCTCCAATAAGGAACGCTTTCTTCTTCTGTTTTTTTTTTTTTTTTTTTAATCTTCCAGACCAAGGACAAGTTGTGTGACATCACTGACACGACGCGTCTCTACCCCTTCACCACCGCCGTCGCCTCCAAAACAACACCCAGGAGCAAAGACGCCACGGCGGACGAGGACTCGTCCTCCACCTCGCACCCTCCCACCAGCGTCCCCACCGAAGGTAAGAAACAGACGAGTCGTGATGGATGCAGCATGTGGAGTGAAGTGCATCTGCTGGGACTGTTTTTTATTGGAATTGATGCGTTTAACAACATGAACGAGACACTTTTCTCTTTTGGAGACATAAATATGCTCTGAAGCTCATCACTTAAGTTAAAGGAAGAAAAAAAAGAAGAAGATTCCAGCTGGCGGGCTGCTGGAGCAGAGCGCCGCAGCTGTGTTTATACAAAGTTTTTAACAATGCAGATTGAATTTGAGCAAATCCAAGCAGTTTGAAAAACACACGCGCCAGCACAAACCTGCGATGGCTCCGTGCAGCCCGACCGGCTCACCATCAATCTCACTTTTCAAACAGAACGTCTCTGATGAGCCGTCGCTTGGCGTTTTCACAGAGCCGCTGCTCCTCTTCTTCATCGTCGTTTCAGCGTTGATTGTAAATGAACCCAAAAGACCAGCGGAGGCCAGGAAAAAAAAAAAAAAACAGTTAATCAGAAAAACAGACGGAAAAAAAAGGACTTGATTTGGACTGGAGAGTGACTTGACAATCCCGTTTGGAGTTTAAGTGGGCGGTGACTTGAACTCGTCAAAGACTGCAGCCTCCTTACATGGTTTCACGTCACGTGACGTAATTATCACTCTGAAACTGAAAGACCTGAGAGACAGACCACAGTACACACGGGTCTTTGGTTTTTAACTTTTCACCGATAAAGATAAAACTTGAAACATTTTCCTCTCAAACCTGACTTCCATCACGTCGCTGCAGCTCCTCTCACCATCAACCTCGCTGTTCGCTGGAGGCCAACAGCCGAACCCTCGCGCTGCATGACATCACAACGATCTCCGAGAAGAGGCCTCCTTTAAACGTCTCTTCTCTGGAGTTTGAAGAAAGTTGACTGAGCTGCATTTATGGGGCCAATTTTCAGCTCATTTTCCCCTCTGATGGCTTCGTAGCTATTTATTGAAGTAAACAGAGAGTCGACCTGAATCAGCTCCAGATGTGGACGTGTCCAATCAAAAGCACGGGATGGAGCCACTCACCCGGTGTCATCAATTCAAAGATGGGCTGTTTATGTAAGAACCGCACGCTCACGTTTCTGTCGTGTTAGTCGTGTGATGCACAGAGAGGATGGACAGCCAATCATTTTCGACGTCCCCTCCTATCGATGTGATTAAAGAGCCTGACAGTGGGCGAGCCTCTGAAGGACGCTCTAAAGTTTATCCTGACGTGGCGTCTTGATTTATGTGGTAAATACGGCCACATGAAAAAGACTCTCCCTTTCAGCGGCCCATCGTTTCCTCCATGGCAGGGGGCGGGGCTTAAATGGACACTCACGCTGCAGGTGGGCTTGCAGCGGCTCAGGATGCAGAGTGTGAAAGCTCTCCAGCTGGGAGGCAGAGATCAGACCGTGTCCCCGTGGGAGAGAGCTGACAGAGGAGCTAAAAGAAGAGGGCGTCAGGCTCCCATGTGTGACTGTATGTGAGTTAACATGAAGGAGGTCAAAAGGTCATTCTTCGCCGTTTGTTGTGCGGCCGACACAGAGACACTTCTCTGCCACGGATCAGTTTTCAAACTCTCCTCAGTCTGCAGGGGTCAAAGGTCAGAGGAGAGAGCAGGCTGGGTGGGACAGACTGCAGAGGAGAAACTTTAGCTCTCTCTCTCTGTTTACGTTAAACAACAAACCTCAGAGCAAACGCAGCCGGCTTGATTTAAACTCATCTCATGTGAGGAGGCACGCGGCTGCAGATTTATTTCCTGCCACTTCCTTCGTGAAACGTCTAAATGAAGTCCGGTCAAAGAAGCAAGTAACAGTCGGGAACATTCACCTTTGTACTGCGGAAACAGCTGTAATAACTGTGTGGTGATATTTATTATGAAACAGTCTAAATAACAAAGAATGGCGAGCGGGGAACCTCGTGCACAGCCTCAATGCGCTGAAACTGACTCGACAGTATTTTACTGTGTGCTAACTTAAAACAAACCCTTCATTTGTTGCACCGCGGGCCTCGTGGTTAGTGCGTGCGCCCGGCGTACAGAAGCTGAAGTCCTCGAGAGGAGGCGGCCTAAGTTTGAATCCAACCTGTGGCTCCTTTCCTCTCTCTCTGCCTCTTACACTACAAGACATCCTGGTTATGAATCAGAGCTCAAACCTGTCACATGTCTGAGTTCATCAGAGGAGTCAGTCGAGACAACGTGCGGCTCGCAGGCTGCTTTGATTCTTATGAATGTTTATCATCAATAAACAAAGGCAGGCCGTCGCTTTGTGTTCTTCCTCTCGTGGCGCGGGGAGACTTAAGGTCGCCTCTTCCTCCTCCAGCAGTGACGCCGATACATATTCATGACCCTCGCTCGTATTTTCGAGCCGTCACTCGCAGCGTGATAAGTCGTTTAATGACTCATTCCAGACACCTAAACGTGGCGGCGTCGGCTCTTCTGTGAATTGAAAAGGAAACTCCTTTTGAACACCACAGTGCGGTGAAATGTATCTGCTGGTGTATGTGCTGAATTTGCATAATGTGAATCCTATGCGGTGTGTAAACGCCTGCTAGCCTTGGAGGAGAACTGGGTCACGCCACATTTCCATATTTCCCATGTACAGTTAACCCCAGACAGCTTTTTACGTGCTGAATTATGCATGCTGGACCATTATATTCAGGGCATCAATTTTTAATCCGATTGAAAGTGTGTTCAGTTTCATGTTGAAAGGATAATGAGCCGCTAATGAAAGAAGCTTCATTTCTGCAGGGAATTATTTACATTATCGGAGCTTGAAAAACAAGAAGGAGAAATATTGAATGATGTGTCTTTCTCTCTCCGTCTCCTCACAGATGACACCAAGATCGCCCTGCATCTCAGAGACAACCAAGGTAGGTCCCCATCTGTCCCCCCCGCTGACGCGTCTCTTAGCTGCTGTTGCCATGGCTGCAGATAAACTGAGCCTTTTACTTTCTTTGGTTTTTGTCGCTCTGTGCGTGCTTCTTTGCCCGCCTCTTGAATTTTTTTTAAACCGCTGAGGTGTTTGTCCCTGAGTTTGCTTCTTTTTTGGGGGGGGGAGGATTTATGTCAGGGACGCCAGATGGGAGGGACGTCTCCTCGAGAGGACAAGGCCTCTCCAGAGGATTGCAAAGCAGCAGACCGTCCCCTCCAACAATCCTGAGAAACCTCCGAGACTCATGAGAGCTCAGGAGCTCCCAGGAAACGAAACGTTTTAGGAATAAAAGACTTTAAAAACCTTGATAACTGCAGCTAAAGAGAATTTGTGTCATGAAAATAGCAGAAAGTCTTTTTGGTGACAGGATACATGAACGCTGCTGTGCAGGCTGTAAATATCTTACAGATGTCAGAAATCACTGTTTTTGTTTTCAACTAAGGTCAACATGCTTCACGTGCAAATTTATGCAGCGACTTCCATCTCCGTCACTTTTCAGAGATAGCCTTTCAAACGCTTCTATCGTCCAAACTGCTGCGTCTCTCTCTAGCCACGCGGCGCGCTCAGGCCGCCACCTCCAGCTGTCATGATATCGCTCTGCATGCGACTAAACCTTTTCTTCTCCCTCCACACCTGGCTTGGATGTAAATCGAGGGGGAACGGTTATTAAACCAGGAGAGGACGAAGTATCAGGCAGGAAATTCTACTTCTACTTTTCATTTCAGACACAGAATGGAGGACGGAGGACTTACTGAAACTATCATAAAGGCTGAAAAACTCCAACAGTGATCAGAGTAGATTTAAGGTGTTTCACCTGTTTGACTCTTAAGTAAGTCGAATCACATGAGACGTTCTTTTCACCTTGATTGAGGGAGGAGGTGTAGCATCATTTCCGTTTACAAAGAGTTTGAGTTCTCGACGCGCTCACTTTGCATTGTTAGCTTCCAGAAACTCCATCAGTGTTGTTAAGCTCCTCTGTTAGCGCTGATGAAAAGCTGGAAGCAGAAGAAGCCGGTCCCGGCCTCATCAGTCCTCCTCCTGTGTGTTTACTGTTGAAGAGCTCCGCTTTCCATTAGTGTTTAGTCTCCCCAGCTTCCAGCAGACAGACTAACACAGCTAATGGAGAAGGAATGCAGACAATACAGAGCACATTTAGCTACACGCACAGTGAGTTCCTGTTACAGTTACAGCTGGATGAAACGGCTGTTCTGTCCCAGTATGAAGGGAGACTCGATGCATCCACAGAAGCACGTCTGACTCGACCACAGCAGGTGGAGATGAGCTTCTTCTTTGACCTTTTTGCACTGAACCAGTTGCTAACAAGTTAGCAATCTGCAAACCGGCTACTTTTTAGCTGAGCATGGACGATGTGGAGCGTGTGCAGAATAGTTTGGGTCCAACTGAGGTGCAAACATGCAAGAGCAAATGGAGTCCCAAGCACATAATCGAGGCTCGTTAGCCCGTCGAGAAATGACTCTGAAGGGACACTTCACCCGTTGAAACTTGAACCTCTCATATATGGAGAGAAAATGTGAAAATAGGTTTTTGAAGTCGGTGCCTTCCTGACCGAGAAAAGGCAGAAAGTGGACACATGGGGAGGGGCTCCAGTATGGGAGTTAATGGTTAAAGTGAGTAAAATACATAATGGTGTTTCATCAGTCATGTAGATTTAGTGTTTTTGGTTATGCCACATGTAGTACAAGTATAGTATAAATGATAGTGTGAAGCCTGAACATGTTGAAATGGTGAGCGAGGAAGAGTCCAGATCTGTCTCTGGCTTCACTTTAGCTTCTGTTTCATTCCTCGTTGTGTTTGCATCCTTGCCCCCCTGCCGAACCTACAAACAACGCTGGCGAACAGTCTGTCACATTGTTTGGGCTTCAGTGAGACGTAGACATCTCTCGAACTCTGAAGCTCTGATGGAAAAAACACAAGAAAAACACTTTTTTTTATTTATTAATTTTTTTTTGAGAGAGAGAAAATCAGCTTCCACTGAATGTTTTTTTTTTTTCCGGGGAAGTCATAATGTCTCTCTCTCTGTCAGGTTGATTTTCTTCTCAGTGGATGTGAACAATTGCATCTTTAACTCAGCTGTGAGCTGGATTATGGAGATGCTTTTTATTCAGCTTTTATTGTCAGTTTAATGTGAAACCATTGCAGAGAACGTTTCGGCACGACGACTCCAAATCCTACAGAGGCTTCACTGAATTACACAAGCAGGCATTCACAGTGACTGCCCACATGCATTGGACAGGTTTGATTACCACCCAGATATTCTGTGAGCTGGAAATCAATGAGGCGGGGAGCCAAGGGGGAGCGTCTGGTTGGCTGACAGGCTCGGCGGTGGCTGGAGCTGCTAATTAAAGGCAGGGAGGAGCCCAGGAGGAGGTTGTCAGAGGGGGGCAGAGAAGATAGAATCTGTGCGTAGATCTGCTCTTGAACCTGCTTTAAATCTCAGAACAGTTTCCCCCTTGTGTTTTGTTCTTTTTCTTCTCTGATTAGCTCTTCCAGCCGACAGATTGCTGCTGAAATTTCTCTTGTTTTGAGAGTTGGGAAATGTGCCTCAGTAGATGAAAACAGATATTACCTTAAAGGACGCTCTCTTCGTCTTCAAAACAGAAAGCACCTGCTGGGTCGGCTTTGAGGCTCCACTATGTATCTGAGGAGATACTTGAAAGAGGACGGATGCCTTCAAAGACTCGGTGAAGGACAGACTTGTTATGTCGTCACTGTACACGGCCTCTTCAGTTTGCTGGAGACTCGTCTTATCTGCATCTGTGGGCCAGCTCTCAGCTCCTATCAGGAACATGTGCTTCTAACCTTGCTTTAGGTTTAGGAGTGTGTGTACTGACAGGAGGCTCATAGATATCGTAATATAAACCAAGATGTTGTGCCACAGCGTGCTGAAGACCCAGCGTTAACCCCAACCTTGAGCATGATCCAGGAGTGTCGGACACTTCCGTTATCACAGGTGAAGGAAGTGTCTCAGTTCTCTCAGTCAATGAGCTGATGTTTAACAAACGTCAAAGCTTTAGGAAAAACACATACTTTATGTTTTTAAGGCTCAATTTGCAAATGCAAGAAAGGAAAGTATTGCTGAATGATGAGTGCCCCCTGCTGGCCAGCTAATGAACAGCAGAATATAAGAATATCAGGTGTCTTTTTTTTATAAACACTGTCTTCAAGTCTTCAGCACTCTTAATGATTTATAAAAGTAGAACAGGAAGTAAACAACAGCTCCAGGAAACAAATGTCCACGGCTTACATCAGCTGTTCACAAACTGTCGAGCACACCAGCTCTTTGTTTTAACAGCTAACCTTCACTCCTCCCTTACAAAGACAGAAAGCATCACTGCATCATAGGTTATCCTAATTACCTTATATGGTCATTGCAATCATGCAAGCGTGAAACACATCTATAAAACTGTGTTTGTTTTTCAGTGATGCCTGCAGACAGCGCTGCAGACAGGATGCCCGGGTCCCACCCTCTGCACATCGGTCTGGTCCTCGGCATCCTGCTGGTGATACTCATCATGGTTGTCGGCGTGCTGGTCACCGTGTACATCTACCATCACCCGACCTCGGCGGCCAGCCTCTTCCTCATCGAGGTGAGAACAGACGTTAAGGGAACTGAACTGTTGTTTACTCGCACGGAGACGTCTAAAAGTGCAAACTCCACAAAGTCTCATTTCTCCCACACGTGAAGACGCGTCCGTGCGACGGCAGGAAAAGTTATCTGCACAAAAACACGCTGAGCTGCCGAAGCTCAGTGTTGTTTCATCCTCTAATTCCTGGCTCATACATATGCATGAGGATGATGAAACTTGGTGCACAGTCTTTCTTAATAAGTGAAATTAAATTCCCCGGGTGGAGGTGCAGGCTGCTGTTTGCAGCGTGTAGTACGACACATGGTGCTCAAACGTCTTTTTAAAAATCAAAACATGTTCACAGACGTTCTCCTCCCACGAATCACAAGGTCGCCGTCACTCACAGAGGCTCTCTGATGTCGTGTTTCACAGCCTGAAGTTAAGTTTCATGCATCGTGAACGTCAGGCAAACCAGCGTGTTGATCATATCGAGTCTTCAACTTCACATGTCAAACAGCTGAGATGGACAATGCGTCTCCATCCACTCTTTCCTGATGCATGTCCTCTCCTCCTCTGCAGAGACGCCCGAGCAGGTGGCCGGCCATGAAGTTTCGCCGGGGCTCGGGCCACCCGGCCTACGCAGAGGTGGAGCCGGTGGGTCAGGAGAAGGAGGGCTTCATCGAGTCCGAGCAGTGCTGAGTGAGGAGGAGGGGGGCGGGGGCGTCTGCATCCCAAACCCGCAACCCTTTCAGCGCCGGCTCTCTTTCCTTTTCCCGGACGTCTCCAGAAGAGACCTCCAGGATCTGCTTATTGGTGGAGGACGCTCAGTGTAACACAACAGACTTGATCCGATTGAAGGAACTGAGAAAAGCCTGATCCCAGACGAGCCCGCCGTTGAGCTGAGCGACGGGGAACGGGGGGAGGGACACGACTGAAGTCATGGACTCTGACTGCTTGGGTTAAGTTTGGTACGGCTCCAATCACGTTGCCATGGAGATGGTACAGCCTGACTGCCTTGACTGGATTCTGGTGTGTCTGAGGTGGTGAATTATACAATATATATTTTAAGAAACGATACAGAGTATGTGAACAGAGATTTCCACTTTTATTGTCGGTGGGGTGAAACTGTATAGGCCTTTGTATATCCATCAGGTTTCCACTTCTTTTGCTGTCCGCCTCTCTTTGTTGTTTTCACACAGCTCGCCACGTCTGATCCGTGCAGACCCGTCCGTATTGCTTTTCAATGCCATCGCAGGCTTCATTGACTTTTCCACTGCCCGGCTCTGCACAGACAGAAGCGTGATACGCCGCCAGCTGAACGCCAATCACTGCAATCGATAGCAGCTCGGTGAGAAAGCTCAGCACGCTCAGTGTGAGTGTTAAATACGTGGATGACGTTTGAGCGGTTTCTTTTTCTGGAAAAAAAAAGAAAGTGTAAGTAAAATGTATTTTTTTTGTTGTTTTCCACAGAAGCCTTAAACAGACATGAATCTTTATATTTTATTTACTCGTTTATTTTTTTCCATGACTGGAAAATCATTTCCAGGAGTTTTCTGGAGACCTCGACATGTCTTTGTCTTGTATTGAGTTGTCTGTGGTCTCGTAGAAAACTCCAAACAGCTGAATCTTTCATCTCAGACTCCCCCCCCCCCCCAAAAAATTCCCAGTGAACTGATGTGAGAACGCAGCAGGAAGCTATCAGGAGAAATCGGCTCGCTCTTTATGATACGACACGTAACATTGATGTGAAGACAAATATTCACATTATAGCATCGAGTAGCTTCATCCGCTACTTCTGCAATGTTATTTTATTTCCCGTCCCGCCTCGCAGCGATCGTCTCCTGCTGTGAGGATGGATGAATTGTAGCAGGAGAAGCCATCCTGAAATGATCTCCATATTTTGAGGAGTGTCCGAGCCTCCTGCTTTGTTTTCCGGATCGCCACAAAATGAAGTCATCATGACAGAAACAACCCGCTTTGTGATCCTGAAATATGAAGATAAAGAAGAGTACTGACATCGGCTGCGTGTCTGCTTAGGGCTTCTGTCAGGTTTTTAACGGGTGATGGGCGCTCTGCTCTCTTTGACTGATTCATCGTTTGATTCTTTGAATCCTTGAAAACACTTTGTTGATTCTTTTTTTTTTTAACTTTAGCAGTTTTTTGTTTTTATTTCATCACTGCCGTGTCATTTTGTCCTCGATTAGAATTTGCACATTTTTATTTCCAAGCACATTTGATTCCCTCATTTGACATGTGGTACTAATGCAAACCGACAAGACAGGCGCTTGTGAGTGTGTATGCTGAATATATTTTCTGATGTATAAGTGGTGTGTGTGTGTGTGTGTGTGTGTGTGTGTGTGTGTGTGTGTGTGTGTGTGTGTGTGAGTACAGTATTGTTTCTGGGAACCCTCCTACGCTGGGATGGCGGATCTGTGTGATCTGGCTCTGCACAGTAATGATTTGAATCTGAGGTGTGGTGATGCGGTTTGTGCGAGCCAGATGACTCACTGCTACGGTCGGAGTGTTGCCAGGGTAACCACTGGGCTCGTCCGTGCTAACGTTAGACGATTGGCTCATCGGTGTCGACACGTCTCATGTACATACCAAACGAAACATTTGCAGATTCAGGTAATTCACGGCAAACTTCTTCTTCTTTAGCATTTTTAGCACAGATGACAAACTTTTTTATTTTTATGAGTGGCCTTTTTTTCTCTACTTTTTTACTCAAATGTGAAAACTGTACAAATCATTACTGTCACCAATCAACACGCTCGGCCTCTGACTGATTTAAATCCTCGTCGTCCTCGCCGTCACACGGCAGACTCCGTGTTTTCACACCAATGATTGTAGACTTCAGACACGATGGAAATCTACTGACAAATAAAGTGTGCAATATGCCATCTGTTCAGTTTGATGCTGAAAATACATTCAAATAAAAATCATCTGGATTTTTTTTTTTTTACTCTCATGTCACTGTCATCACATCAAGACCAAAGACTAACACGAATCTGAGTGAGCGACCTTTCACTTACCTCCACCTCCACCTCAGCCGCCACGCAACCACCCCCCCACGTTAGACACCACTATGTTACATGACAGGTTTTGGTGTTTTTTTAAAAAAGCAATTTATGATAAAAGATTGCAACCTGAATTTCTTTGTCCTCAGAGACTTTTTATTTTATAAGTCAGACCCGTACACTTGTTCCTGCAGGGGACTCTGGAGGCTCACCAGCAGCCGCCGCCCACCTGTCAATCATGTCAGCTACGCCCCTAACTATGGGGAACACATAGCGTTTTCAAAATCAAAACGGAGCAGTCTTTCATGACAACAATTAATCCAACTTATTTTGGTTAGTTTTTTTTGTACCAGGTTGTAAACACGTCCACTTCTGCCCGAACAAACTGGCTCTTTTGGCTCGTGGGTGGAGACGTGACTTCCTGTGTTCCTGCAGACAGACTCAAGCAGACACTTGAACACTGAACTGCAGGATTTTGCACGTCTGCATCAGCTTCATTTTTCAAGACCGTAACAGGTTGCCGTTCGGTCGATCCAGATATGGGTCGAAAGCTTCATCATATTTTAGACTTTCGCACGCAGAGTTTGCAGAAGTGTGACTGAAAACGACGAGGCTAGAAGAGTCTGCATCAGTCCTCAACATGACGTCAGAGCAGCGGTTTGTTTTTAAAAACTTAAAGTAGGAGAGTCCAATCTGTGAATACTGTCACCTGAGATGGCGTCCAACATCTCTCATCTCTAACACGTGGAACCATTTCAATGTCTGAATAAAATCTATTTTTACACATCAGAAGTTTATCCACACATCCAAAGAACCACGACAGGTCCGAACCTCTGCTTCGCAAACTCCACTGTCTGACTCCGATTAAACTCTGATGAGGGCTATTTAAGAGGGGGGGGGGGGGGTTATTTTAGATTGGTGTCTTTACTTGGAACATCTGCTTGTTTCACACTCGCACCTGAACCTGCAAGTGTTTTTATGACCACTCTCCCAATGCAGGCAGAGGAAAGGTCAAAGCTGGAACACGTTGACTGAACGTCAACCTTCACTTGAGTTCACTCGACTTTACTAACCACCTTCACTCCCGCTCCAACGATAACTTTACACGACGTTGGGCGCCGTAGTGGCTCAATAAAACACATCGACAAAAACCTGCAAGACGGTTTTATCTCACTCCAAATCACACAGTATCGAAGCTGTCTGTAATTTCTGTGACTGCTGTTGTTTTGATTACTTTTCAAATAATAAACGTTTGTTAAATACAAAGAAATCCTCTGAATGTTACTGCTGCTTCTTCCTGTATTTTTTATTTTATCCGAGCAGACGTTTCATCCTTAAACTCCTAAAGCACGATAAGCTGCAGAGGAGCTGAACATTATTTTCTTTAAATGAAAAACAAATATAAGAAAAAGTTTTAGACAGATCAACTTGAACAAGGCAGAGTTCGACTGTCAGGTAGTTAAACATGCTCATTCTGCAAGTCAAGCTCTCCGTCTTCTGCCTGCTCCACGTCTCAGAACATGTGTGCTCAAACAGGCCGTTTGGAGATTTCCCTTCATGACATCACAAAGGGCAGTAGCCCCTCCCCCAGGTGGGTGACACTCCCCACAGCTAGGTGTTTGTTCTGCCCTCTGAGTCTGCCTTCTCACCGTAAACAATAGGACATGGAGCCAGAAAGCAGCGAGTACACCCGAGCCCTTCCAGAGAGGGGGCGTGGTCAGACACAGCTCATTTACATATTTAAAGCTACAGACACAGAAACAGCCTGTTCTGAGCATGGCTGAAATAGAGGGGTTTATAGACATGATCATGGATTTACAACAACACACTTCACACTCCAGCTCTGAGACTTATTTACATTGAAGAGGAGGAGAATATGTGACCTTTAAAGCAGCCCTTGAAAAAATGTAGGAGATTAAGCTCTTTAGGTTGTTGAGCAAACGAGAGAAAAGAGGAGAGAAGTAGGAAGAATGTAAATATTATGGACTCAGCCGGGCAGAGTTTTCCATGTTTGCTTCTTGAAAGTGTGGGTATAACTTTAACATGTTTGACGGTAACTGAAGGACGGAGGGAGAAAAGAACGAGATGTTCAACAGAAACACAAAAACATCGACAGGAGGGTGAAGAAGGTTGGTTACTCGGAAATGACCCAACATAAGAGATGCTTTTCAAGCTGAAGCCGCTGCACCAACATCTATGTGTTCACTGCCATCCAGTGGTCAAAAAACAGACTGCACATAAAACATGTCAGCTCCTTGAGGTCGATGCATGCTTTGAGGTTTTAATAACTAACATCATGATCAGAAGAAACTTTATATCCTTTGATAAAAAGGTTTTTCTGCTACATTAAGCAGCATGATGATTCGTCTGTGAGCATGGTGCAAACATTCATAGTCCATGCTCTATAAAGTTGTCTCTTTCGCACTTTTTCTCATGACTCCCGGTCGCCTCCCTTTGGAGGTCTTCCAGGCCCGACTCACTGGGAGGAGACCCAGAACTCTCTGGAGGGATTACATTTCCATCCTGGACTGGGAAAACATCAGAGATCACCCAGGAGGAACTGGAAAACATAGCTGGGGAGAGGGAAGTCGGGTAAAACTTGTTTCGTGTGTTTCCACCGACAGGTCATTTTACTGTGTCACACATCATAACAGTCACATGCTTCAGGACAGATTTGAGGGTCTGTCCACTGTAGCTGACCCTCTCTCTCTCTCTCTCTCTATCTGCTACGTTTCGCCCCACAGTATTTTTCTGTTTACACGGTTATGACACAAACAAATACACACTTTATTTATTCGCTTTGTGCATTTCAGAAAACAACGTTTGGAGCTGGACTGAGCTCTTCCTCAGGTGCTGTCTGTCCCGATGATTTCTCCTTACTTCCTGTTTTCTCTATTTGCACAACTCCGCTTTATTTCTGTTTGATATCAGTTTACCTATTACCACGATCCCTTTATTCTATCATTATTCATCTTTTTGCAGAGCTTTAGTATATATTTAGTCTGTTTTATTGCACACAGACAAACTTTGGTTTTCACAGTGATGATGAGACGTGAGCGCTGTCAGATGAGTCCCACTGAGGAGTTCATCCTGCTGTGATTTCAAGTGTGTCCCCTACCAAGCGTGTGCCTGCCTTCACTGTTGACAAACAGCACGTCAGCATATGATGCAGAGAAATATAAAAATAAAAATCAGTGAGGCAGAGGAGTTCTGGGAATATATTTAATTTACAATCAGAGCATCAACACAGGAAAGAGAAGCAGATTCTGTTCGTCTAAAAAGGATTCAAAAAGAGCTGATCGATGGATCACTGCGGCTCTAAACGCCACCACATAAAACATGTCAGTCTGTCCGCGTCATCTGTACCAGGAAGGACGCAGAGCAATAAAACTCTGTAACTTTAAGTGCTTTAAAAAAAGTGTACTGTCAGAGTGTAGAGAGGAGCATTACAGCGTACGAGAATGATCAACAGTTTGGTCACAACACAAGAGGGAATCACTCACAACAGATATTCCCTTTGCAGTCACATTTGGTGTTGAATCGTTGTCAGTTGTGTCCAACACAAACACACACTCACACACACACACACACACACACACACACACACACACACACACGTAACAGTTTCTCCTATCTGTCGCACAGACAACCATCACAAACCGAAGGAAATCAAATACATCATCATCATGTTACAAAAACAGTCTCATATCGTTTTACACAGCATGAAGAAAAAAAACCCGTCAAGATGAAGGTACAGCATGGTGAAGAAGGCACGCGACTAAAACACTACGAAAAGTGTCTGATTGAACAAATAAATACACTTAATCACAGCACTTTGTACATTCTGAAGATGTCAGCTCTTAAACAAACGTCGGGCGCCGCCGTCGTCAGAACAGGAAGGCAGCTTCCCTTCGACTTGGCTCCGAGGGCCCGTCAGTCAGTCAGCCAGGCGTGTCCAGACGTGTCCAGGTGTGTCCCGTTAATCTGGAACCAAACACACGCTCTTATTAATATGCTATGAATACATGCACTATCCTCGCTGTCGGCCCACAGCGCCCCCTTCAGGCCGGCCGTGGCCTTGTTTCTTCACTTTCAGCTCACACACAGGACGCAGTCAGCTGGAGGAACCAGCCAAATAAGGGTCACGACTTTTTTTCCCAGGAGAGAGTGGAAACCAAAAACAGCCCGAAGGAGAGTAAACACTGGACCAGGAAGAAATCCACTTCTTTATCTTGTACTTCCTGCTTCTCTTCGATAGGTGCTACATAAGTCAAATGTATAATTATTAATACATTATTCCGTCCCCCTTACATTCATAGTTTATGTTTCGTTTATTGATTTATTTTTTGTCAAAGCCTCTTTGGCTATTTATAAAAGCGCTACATAAAACAAATGTGTTATTATTTTTTATCATTATATGTCTGACGTGTGTTTTCAGCTTCATTCTGCGGACTCAAATTTTCCTTTGTGAGGAAAACACATGAATGTAGAAGCTTTAAAGTTTCTCTACATGCATCAGGACCCAGGGAAAGCTGTCTTAGATATCTTTGGTAGAGCTGTAGAGTCATGACAATCTGCTTCATACGATGCTAAGAAAGAGACTATTTGTCCTGCAGAAACTGTAATGAAGTTCACACAGACTTTTGATTACAGGTCGTTTCATTACTCACGGGAAAGCGGGTCCACCTCCATCGCTTTAGACAAACTCAGCGCAGAGTTCTGTTTGGGCCGCGCCCCCAGCTCCCGAGCGTCCCGGCCTTGATTCTGGTTCTCGTCCACGGGTTTCGTCTCTTTCTCCACCTCGTCGATGTTGTAGAAGCCGCCCTCCTCCGCCACCATCTTTTCCACTTTCTCCAGCAAGCGTCCGACCTGGGGATGCTCCCCGAATATGTTGTTGTTGATGACAAAGTACCGCCTCTTGCACTTCTCCAGCACCCACTTCAACTCTTTGCCCTCCCTGCGAATGTATCTCTCGATAGAAATGGTCCTCAGCACCTCTGCCCAGCTGAAAACCACGATCGTGTGCTTCCACACTCGCTCGCCAAAGAGGGAGACGTGCTCCTCGATGCGAGCCCTGTCCACCTCGGTGAACATGCCCACGGGGATGACCAGCAGGAAGGCGTGTGGACCTGGAGCGCAGAGAGACGCCCCCCTCAGGATCTCTTCTTTATAGGAGGGCGGGGTATCCTGAGCAGAGAACCAGCCAGGAGTGTCCACCACGGTCACCTGCCGCTCCTCCACCTCCGTCTGCCTCTTCACGCAGAACTCAGCCGCTCGCTCCAAGCGAAACTCCTCCCGGCCGATGATGGTGTTTCCTGTCAGGCTCTTCCCCGGCCACCTCCAGCCTAACATCACCACACGGATTTCAGGCAGACGGTTAGCCGCCTTGGCTGCTGCTGCAGCCGCCTTTCTGGTCTCCTCATCTGGTCCAGGATCCTGGCAGGCTGCTGTGATCAACAAATTTAATAAATTAATTAAATTAAAAAAAAGATAAAAACTGGCCTTTGGCTAACTCTGGCAGATTTAAAGACATACTGATCATATGTACCGTTCCTGGAGAAGAATGCTGGATATATTTCAAATGCAGAAAAATAAAGTATCACACACAAAGTCTCCTTTGTTAAAAAAAAAAAAAAAAAAAAAAAGATTACGTTAATTTTAATTTGTACGGAAGTTCATTCCTCTTTTGGCTCATATTAAACATGAATTAAATGTAATCTTTAAATTCAGTGCTGTTTTTAATTATTTATTCAGACGTATTATTAGTTATTACATGTTTATAGGTGGTTTTTAAATTTATAATAACGTAACATTTTGGACAAAAAAAAGCAACTCTCCCTAAATGCTAAGTTTTTCCTATAAAGTTAGCCCGCAATGCTAATGATGCAATTTATCTAAGCGGTTACATGTTATAACTTTAAAGGAATATAAACATAAAGACTTTGTTAATAACTGTGTAAGAAGTAACTCAAAGTACCTGAGCTATCACATATCTCACCTGTCATCACAGAAACAGAAACGTGTCAAACTCCGGTTCGGTCAACAGGAAACAACTTGGCACTTATTTTAATAAACACGGAAACACTCGTCCTGAAGAGAGCCAGAGTTTTAAAAAGTGATTAAAGTTTCTCTCACCTGCCGCCGGAGCTGTTCTATCAGGGTCCATACTCGGGTTTTTATTCCTTATCCAGGTGTTTTATAAGTATTCGTCTTTGGGCGGCTGCTTCGCCGGTGCACAAGGACTTCCTCCTTCTTGGTGACGTCACTGAGAAGCCAGCCGAGCATGACAACTCAGCTTCCGTTTGATCCTTCAAAATAAACTTCCGATCAAACCTGAAGGACTGCCCGCTATTCTTCTTCTATTTTATTTTATTTTTGAATTTTCTAGGTTGTTTTTTGTTTTTATTATTATGCTGCCACAATTAAAGTGAGTAAGAATAACAAAGCTGCCAAATCATGAGCTCTCATGGAGAAATGTTGTGGAAGTGATCTGTACCACGCATGAAAATGACACTATATTTAGTTGACTCTTTTTATTATAGAGAAAGCAGTATTTACAGCATGAATGGAAAAATCCCAACTTTATTTACAGCTGCATTAAAAAGCGTCATGCTTCAACAAGCGTGTATCAAAAACATTAAAGTCATATCCTTGTCATGTCTCAAAAAGGCTTATGAAAGTAGTGCTTTCTGTACAGGCTAATTACAAATGATTTTATTTCAGAAAAGAACAGAAAGGAACATAAGAGGCGTTAAAAATACATGCAGTTCACTTCACTTGAATGTATTTAATCTCAATTAAAAGAAATACTTGCTTTACATGCCAAGAAGCAAAATAAGGTATTTTTCAAAAATGTATATATATTTCTTCATTTTCCCTAGAAACCTTCAAAGTCAATAAAAAAGCTGAACAGAAAGAGTGTGTGTGTGTGACTCTCTTTAAAACACAGGCTGCCTTCTTGTCGTTAAGTCGCCCACGATGCCAGCATACGCATGTCGTCGTCCTCTTCAACCCTCTTCTTGGTCGCTGTAATAAAATAAAGACACACTTCATTAATGCTTCGGCTCTACTGGAGCTTTTTTCTGGGTGACAGTCGGAGCAGAGACTGTAACGTGTTGCTGCTCTGTCTGGAAACTTCCATACATGCTTTGTTGGCTTCCCTGATTCCCTGAGCTCTTCATTAGTTTCCTTTAGGATTTTTTATTTCGTGTTTGGTTTTCCAAACCTTTAAACGACCACATACAAAAATAAAAAAATCAGTCTGTAGGGTGTTGGTTGGCCGTATTGAACTTACTTGCACGATGACTGGGCCGCGCTGAGGGTAGTTTGGTGCTCGGCACGCTGGGCAGACCGCCCATACTCTTCATGTTGTCTTCAAGTTCCTCCTGCTCCAGCTCTTCCAGCTCAGCCAGCAGCTCGTCCTGACACACAAAGAGCACACAGGGTTAAGTGTTGCTAACACGGTAGAGATAAACAGAGAGCCACAGCTACACAGCTAAAAGGCCGAGGGAGTATATGAAGGTATGGACCTCATCAAATGTCTCCCCGAAAGGTCCCGAGATGGCGTTGCTGATCTCCTGTGCCACGTCCTGTTGCTCCGTGATGTCCTGCATCAGGTCATCAATCTTGTCAAGATCCCTGAAAAGAAAATCCAGAGGGAGCGACAAGTTTGGATTAAACACCAGTAAGAACTCAATGATGACACTGAATAAAGTTTCTTAACAACAAAAAAACCTCCCTAACTGTGTCTTCTTTTAGTTTAAAGATTCATCTGAATGACTATACAGACAGTCAGTATCATACCTGATACCGATTTTAGATCAGATCTGTCCCATCGCTAATCAACATATCCATATCAAATACATATCAAAACAAAGATATAATGTTTGGAATTAAAAGTGAATAGAGACGAACACAAACCCTTTAAGACAGAATTTTAAAAGTAGATGATCCTGCAAGGACTCTGAGGGGATCGGGATTGACAATGCTAAAGGTCTCGTCTTACATGTTCTCATGGACCTTCTTCATGGCCTTGGCAGCATAGCCCATGTTCTTCAGGACCTCTGTGTTGGTGTGCGAGTTCTCCAGCGCTTCCCTCTGGAACTCGATGGTGGAGAGCGTGCCATCGATCTGCGTGAGCTGCTGCTCCAGACGCTTCTTCCTCTTCAGGGCCTGCAGGGCAGCTGACACGCAGACACAGAAGGAAGCATGTGAGCCCCTCTCTGATACTCTCAAACACCCTCCTGAACCTGTCGCTGCTACATCTATGTGCTGGAGAGCGACTCGTGTTGGGTGTGAACCGACCAAAAGAAACAAAAGAGGATCCTCCCTTTAACAAGGCGTTGTTTATTTATAGTCTGGTGTGATTCAAAGAGCAACAAGAGAAGAGAAACTCTGAGCCTTCTCTCCATAACACTGTATAAAGAGTGTTACGTCAACCTGATGAATCAATGACACTTGAACACATCACCACCAGATTAAAAACAATCACTGTCAGGCTTAATGACCTCACAGGGACCTGCACCTCTTTCCTTCATGATTTTAAATTATGTAAATAGTTTCATCTAGGCCCATTAACTTGTGAGCTGCTTATAAATTTCAGCTTTAAGTAATAGAGCACATCATTCAAATATATAGGCCACCACGGGGGGAACAGGTGGGCAGATATTTCCACACTGAAATGATCATACCTCGCTTGTTTTTGGTTCCGTTTTTCTTGGCGATCATGATTTCTTGCTCTATCCTCTTCTCCAGGTAGTCTTGTTTCTTCGTCAGCATTTCCTCGGTCTCTCGGAGCTTGTGGATGGCCTCCTGGGGAGAAGGTCCTCCTCCCCCCCGGGACCGGTGGTGTTTGGACTTCGACGAGCTCGACGAGCTGGAGGAGCTCCCCTTGAATAATTTAGAGATTTTACTCATGTTCTTCTTCTTCAGCAGCAGCTTTCAGGTGTGAAGTGCGCAGGTAAACTTCTACAGGTAGTTTATACACACGAGCTCTTCCAGCTGCGGGCACGAGCTCACAAGTATTCAACAGGAAGAATTTCCTGCTCGACCGCTTTCTGCCTTCAATTCAAACCAGCCATTGAACGCACCTTTCACCACACCTGCGTGACGTAGAGACACCTGACTCCATAGATACTAACTTATTTTGATTTATGGGATTTATTCATTGCGTGCATAATGCAGTTATATCATCTATATAGGCCTACTTAAATTAAAATGGCAAATCAATATACTTACTTAATCTTATTATTATTATTTTACATTAATAGAAAAAAATTAACTGTTTCTTCTTCTACGCTCCAATTTTGGACCAAGACAGTTTAAAGTTGCATACCGCCACCTGCTGTACAAGAGTATGTAACATCATGTCATTTAACTATCGGTATAATTCTGTTCTTTACTTTTAAGTCCTGCTTGCCAACCTTGTGTCATATCTAATAAAAATATATAATAATAATGATAATAATTTATCATTATGATAATAATAAGAAGAAAGAAACAGCCAACCAGGCCTCGTAAAAATCTGAGTTATAATCTGTAATCAAAATTTGGACATTTTAGTTGATTTCTGAAGCTTTTTTTTAGTTCTTATAATTTTGTGTAGTTTGTCAAGTAATTCATGAAGAAGAAAAACAAAAATCCCCGTCGTGTGACGTCACTTCCGGTGTTGACGTCAATGACTGACTTGTAAAGTAAAGTTAGCTCAAGACAGAAAAACCAAATGGCTGAATTAGATATCGGGAAGCATTGTCAGATTGACTCCTGCAAACAGACAGGTGTGTGTGTTTTATTTTTTTCATCTGATGAGATTTTAATGTTTGACCGTTTAATGACGTCATTTTGTGCACAGCTCACTCTTTAGCATGTAGCATAACAGCTAGTTAGCGTTAGCACATTTTGACAGTCAGACTGGTTTTAATAAAAAATGTTTTTCTACGGAGCACATTACAGAGAGTGGAGCACAACCAGCAACCAATCAAAACACAGCATGGTGAAAAATAAACAAACAACAGTGAGAGGAAAGACTTCCTTCAAGAGGCAGAAACAGACTGATAATAAATATTCAGTATCAGTTTGAGCCATGTGTTCAGATGCAGAGGTAAAACAAGTCACGAGCATCCAGTCTCTGCTTTATCTGCACAAACAAGCACTCATAAGATAAACTAATCCTCTAGTCATCTCACAGACAGACACAGTTTACAGTGTTACAGCAGCAAAGCAGGATAGCAGAAGAAAATCACACAGTGCAGAATTAAATTGAGACAAAAATGTAAAAAAAAAATAAGAAAAATCCTGTGACTTAAAGCTGTAAAACTGTGTGAACATCATCATGCAGGTTATGACACATTCATCACTATGTACCACATTTCATCATAGCGCGTACATTCATCATCATCGCTGATCTGACTTCATGTGCATTACTGTTTAACTGCAGTAACTTTAGATTGACTTATAAGTACTGTTATTAAGTTTCAGACTTGGACACATTCGTATTTAATTAATTACTTTTATATTTTTAGTTAGTTGTTATTATTTACTGTTTACATTGTTCAGACAGAGAGCACAGTCTAGTTAAATTCCTTGCTGACTCTGACTCCGATCGATACGCAGACAGATCAGTCCATGTGTTCTGATTCTTGTTCGGTTCTTCTCTTATCTCTGATTTTGTTTCCTTTTTAGATTTCCTCCCGTTTGTTTGTGATCTCTGCAGCGGTGTTTACTGGTAGGAGTTCCTCTAATTTTGAACGAAAGTCTGGATGTTTTCAGACGTGTTACTCTGAATAAAAAAAACAATACGTACATTTACTAAACTGTACAAAAATCTAATTAAACTTATAAAGAAGATGAAACAGCACATATCTATTTCACAAGTCTTTCCACCTCAAACACAAACTGCTCTGATTATAAACATCTGTCCGTTGCAGCATCGATCACAGAAGCAGAGATGCTCATTCGTGCTCACAGGTACGTTAAGCGTTCTTCATGTCTCATAAGATGAGCCCTGTGTCCTGTTTTCTTACATACTCTTGTCTCCTCTGACTTTCTGTAGGAGCCAGCGAAAAGGGAACCCAGGACTGAGGGGGGTACAAAAAGTTATCCGTGCTCATTCCAAGACTGTAAGGGGAAAGAATTGTTGCCAGTAATTTGTCCACACTGCGAAAAACATTTCTGCTTAGCGTAAGTTTGGAGTTTTTCCTCTTTCCTTGACGATGTATTTTGAGGTTACGCATGCCTCTGTTAGCTACACAGGACAGTGGAAGAGTGGAGCGCACGCTGCAAGGATTACAGCCTCCGTACATGGGGCAAACAAACTAACCACTAGGCCATCGGTGCCCCATAGTTTTATCTCTTTTATTCACTTTTTGATTCAGCAACATACCTTTTATTTAAACCCTCATGTATGGTCTCTGTTAAGAAGGAGTCATTGTTTACTTAGTGTTAGTACTTTAAACGCTGAAACAGCTTCCCTGGTAGGTTTATTATTTGGTTCTTGCTTCGCAGACATCGCCACCAAGACGATCACAAGTGTGAGAAGTTAGAGGTCCAGAAGCCTCGAATGGCCGCCACAAAGGAGCTGGTGCAAAAGATCGTGGGTGAGTGTCAGGTTGGTGACCTGGTTGTCCACCTGGGATCAGTATTCACGCTCGCCGTCTCTCCTTTGTCATGACTCTCTTGTTACCACTCAGAGTCTAAAGACGGGTCCAAAAGAAAAGGACGAAAGGGAGCAAAGAACAGCGCGACCGCAGCTAAGGTAGCGCTGATGAAACTGAAGCTGCATGCTGCAGGAGACAAGGGGCTGCCTCAGGTGAAGTCCCAGTGTTCTCGGTTTGACTTGAATAAGGTCACATATGAAATACACAGCACTCTTGTATGTGTTGTTCATTGTCTATCATCCAATTATCTTCCTCCTGTTTTGCCTCACAGACAGAAAGAACCTACTTCCAGGTGTATCTTCCCAAAGACTCCAATGACTCCAGCCAGCCCATGTTCTTCTGCTCCAAATGGAGTGTGGGCAAAGTGGTGGATTATGCAGCATCACTGGCTAAACTTAAGAACAACAACAACGTTCTCACTGCCAAGGTGAGAAATGCACGTCGCGATCTCCTTCCACCACCTCATCTTGGGCTTCCTCATCATAACCTCCTTTTTTTCCTGAGATAAAATCCTGACCCTCTCTTTGCACTCACGTTACGTCCTGTCGAGTGTCGAGTAATGTGTTCTGTTGTTTTTCCTCTGTGCTCTCTATTTGTTGATTGCTGTTGAACCAGTACTGTGACAAAGAAGACAAAACACAAAGTCTGCTTTGAAATGAGGATTAAATAAGTGCTTGTTGACTGAGGCTGACAGTTAACTCAGCTCAGAGCTGAGTGAAACTCCCTGAATGACATTTATTAATATGTCAGACGGGGACTCCTGTTGAGTGGCTCAGCAGAATCCGGAGCTTAAAAACCTTTTTTTTTTTTTTTTTTTAATCTTAAACTGGCGTCAATAAAATCCCTCATTTCAGCCTCTGCCTGAATCACTTCATTTCAGCTGCTGTCTCTTTAAGGCCACGCTCGCCACACGCCCTCTTTCCTCTGATTGGCCGGCTCAGGGAATGTCGAGTAAGCTTCCAGCAGGTTGTGTACTCCAAGAAGCTGCCAGGGTGGACTTCAGCTTCTTGCCAAGTCTCACCAAGTTCCCAGAGCGTCTTGTTCTGAGCAGCAGGAAGCCTCGTGCTGTGTGTCATACAAACTTTGCAGAAGTTTAGTTTGGACATCCAACATCTCAACATGATATGTGTATATTTAAATACAGATCAGCAGATTAATTCTCTTTGAATAAACCTAAATGACTTTTATGTTTGAAGCTTGGCTCATGTTTGCCTTTATTTATAATTTGTTCTTGGATGTCATCAGGTTTCCACAGAACGTAAACAAATCTGCAACAGCGCACTGCAACATTAAGAATATGAAAACAAGAATGATGATAAATACTCCTCCTCAAAAAAAGCAACGGTAGCTCTTGAATATGCCTGAACTGTGTCTCTCTTACGCCTGCAGAAGCTGCGGTTGTGTCACCCTCAGACAGGCGACGCTCTCCGGATGGATGACACCCTACTCCTGCTGCTCGCTCACCCAGACGCTCCCCTGTACAACGGGGGAAACGTGATCCTGGAGTACCTGGACAATGATAGCACAGGCCTGGAGGATGTTTCTGACTATATCGCACAGACCTGACACTCACTTTTTGTACAGATGATTTCAATATGCTGTGTGTATTTCTGTCAATAAAATGTCTCTTTGAAAGACATGTCAGATTCTTTATATCCCGCAGGATCCTGTTTTTATGACGGATGTGTTTTCTTTTGACATGTTTGTCGTTGCTGTGCCTGAAATTGCATCTTCACACATTATAGCACGGCGAAAATAAAAGTTGGCAAATGAACCTGGTGGGACTTGAGCCCACGATCCACAGCTCCGGACGCTGATGATGCCACTGTGCTGATTTCAAATGAACACTTTGTGTTTAAAGTGGGCAGTCAAATGATGAGAGGAATCAAGCTGATTTCTCATTTCAGAATATTGTTCTGTTTTCATGATGCTCAGGGCAGTTAAGGCAATGCTAAACCTTTACTGAAATGCAATTTAGATCAAATCCATCATGATTTTATTGCATGAAAAGCCACAAAACTGGTTCACAAGAAGTGCAAAGTTCTTTGTAAAATAGACCCACAACAAGGGAAACTGGCCATGTTAACGTTTTTATGCCACTCCAGGGTACAGCAATATGCACTTATACTTCATTATATGTCTTTGTTGTGTGCTTTTATATCGCTGTTCCGATGTTTGGACCTTCAGAGACGATACGAGAGAAGAATTACCTTGTAACAGCAGTTTCGTTTTGACAAACGGCTGAGACATTTGACAGCGTCAGCCTGGGGATTTACAGAGCTAGCATTAACCAATCATATCAGTTGGGATCAAGACTGACGTTCCAACGAGCCAATCACGAGAGGGGCTTTGGAGCGCGTGGGCGTGCGCGTCTTCCCAAGACTATATAACCAGAAAAAAGGGGGCGGGGTTTCTTCACACAGTCGATTCCGTTGTTTTGATGAGAACAGATGTCCCGCTGAAGAAATCGACTATTTTTCACAGGAAAAAAGCTCGAACAGTTCGCTCGTTACGCTGCTGCCACTCGATCGAGTCGCTTTTGGAAGGAGAAAAAAGCGACTTGATTATTTAACACGAAGTCGTTTGTTTAAAATAACCAGGTGGAAAGGGATGCCGCTGCAGACAGACTCCGACGGACGCCAGCAGTCTTTGGATTTAATCTCATCGCATTTGATCGGGAAGAGCAGTTTTTCTATAAATTTAAGAGGCCTCAGTATAACTCATCCTCGACCGAGTACTTGCTGGAGATGCTTACGTCCGAATGCGAATTAAATTAAATTAAAACACAAGGAGCTGCTTGTTTTAGCACGTCGAGCTAGGCGCTAGTTAGCCCACCGTTAGCTGGTTAGCAACAACAAAGCGTCGGGCCGTTATAGTCTTTATCTTCACAGTTTGACTTCTCAGGTTTAAATAAACCGAGTGTGACAAGTCGGGGACTTGATTTTTCTTCCTGCCTGTGGTGAAAGAATCGCTCGGTGAGTGAATTGTGTAATTTTTAGTGAACCAGGAAGACGGTTAGTGAAGTTTAATGGAGCAGGGTGGGGGAGGGGCAGCGTTCAATGGATGACCTATAACTGGAACACTGCACTACTAACACCCTTTATATTTAACATTTAATATAAATGATCAGATCTACACACTGCACTACTAACACCTTTTATATTTAAACATCATCAATGATCACATCTACACGGTTTAAACGACACTTTAACAGCACACAGGTGGTATTTGTTTACCTTTAAAATGTCTAATTTAGTTAAGAATAGGGGAACTGTTTTCTTACTTCCATTTTTCATTTGTTAATCTGTATTATTATTTTTAATAATGTCAATCTGTATTATTAGTTTGACCTATTTTTGATAATGTTAATCTGTATTATTTTAACTAATTTTAATCTGTATTATTATTTTTGATAATGTTAATCTGCATTATTGTTTTTAATTGTAGATTTATACATTATATTACATGGTAGTTAAATAAATGGGGGAGACCTTTAAATTAATAACACACACTGTTATACATGTGTATTAACTTTCTATTGTCTTCTTTTTGTCACACACAGAAATGAAACTGTTGGAAAACTCCAGTTTTGAAGCCATCAGCTCCCGACTGTGCGTTGAAACAGGAGAGTCTCGTATCCTCGGCAGGTGAGAAGGGGGGCGGGGGGGGGGGGGGGGGGGGCTACAGTGACCTTAGTTTATGTTATGAACACCTGAGCAAGAAGAGGAACTTTTATCTGTCTTAGGCTCTTCACCCAAAACACAACGTCCACATGAAAGGTTAAAGAGCGCTGCACATCCTGTCTGATGTTTCACGTGTTAAAGCTGCAGGGAGAAACACATGCGTGAACCTTCTCAGTCTACAGCAGGGACGCTCTGAACCGCTTACCTTCGGGCTGCAGCTCATGGCCAACTTGTCTGGTACATGTTGGTACGACTTAAAAAGGAACACAGTGTCTTTAATATCAGGGAACAAGTTGCAGGCTTGTTTGAGTGCGTGACGTTCCTCTTAACTTCTGCAGGAGTGTTTGTTTGTTTTTTGTTGCATAGATGCATAAACAACACAACATTAGCCAGGTGGGGGGGGGGGGGGGGTGCACACAGGTAAGTTTACTTCAGTAGTGTAGGCGTAGTTGCTCAACAGGAAGTTAAAACAAAAAGATGAGAATGTGAACGGTGTTTGGAAAGTGAGCACTTACAGGAAGTGTTTGACTGAAGGTTCCCTCTCGTCTGATGTGATATCTTCAGAGCGGGGCGGCGTGTGTGTCTGGATCAGAGGTCGATGACACCGCTCGTAAACGGGAGTAGTGGAGCAAATGAGGACGTGCAGCGCTGTACTGAGTTAATAACTTACAGGTCGTGCATGTTTTTGAGGTAGGAATGTGTGTTTGGAGTTATGTAAGGCCTTCAGCTTCTTCAGTGTGGTTACATAAAAACACCCGCTGGGTTGTGTTTGACTTTACGCCTGAGTCAGTGTGGGTGTTTGAAACCGAGCTCCTGTGCTGGTTGTGACCTAAAGTGACGCACGGCGAGGTGTCCTCTCACACCGCTACGCGGCTATTTTGGACACGGTGATACGGTGTTATTAGCACATGCTGTATGTACACGCACAGATAAACACAGGAGGAGCAAATGCTGCAGGAGAGCGGAGCGCCGCCGACGCTGCTGCCGGTGTTTAAGGCAGCTTAGAGGATTAGTGAGCTGCCGGCTGTTTGAGGGGAAATGTTCCCACAGGGCCGCTTTCCCACCAAACAACTTCAGATTTAACATGAAGACAGAAAAAGATGTTGAATATTTTTGTTCTTGAAGCATCTGCACAGTGGGGGGTCAACAGAGAGGAAGTGCTGAGTCGGCTCTTGACGTGCACGCCGGCCCCGAGCTGAGTCGAGCACAGAGCTCGTTGCAGCTTTTTCAAAAATAATCTTCGTGTTTATAATCCGTCCCCGGCTCCGGTGTCACTGTTTTGGCGGCAGGTCAGCTGTGTTGTGGATGGAAAACCGGGGCAGATATTTCCATCGCCGCGTCCACCTCGGCCTATAATTAGGCTGGCAGGGCCGCCGCCGCTCTCAGCAGAGCGCTCAGTTGCACAACCTTTTAGCTCTTGCATAACTCTCAGGGTGGGAGGAGCCATGATAAACACCCGTCTGCTCCGCTCTCGTATCTGTGACTGTGGCGTCTGACCCTGAGACGTGAGGACGTTTTTGGCAGCGACTTGTTCAGGGGGGGCGTGGTCGAGACGTTTTGCAGCTTGTGTTGTTTTCTCTGTTTGTGGCTTCAATAAATCTGCTGAGCGCGACACGCAGCCGAGAGAGACGTGAAGTTTGGTTTCCATCGTTTTTATCTGCTGTGTTTATTTCTATCACATGTGGAAGAAAGTGTGACACTGCTTCACAGGCGTGTGTATTTCTCACACACACACACACACACACACACACACTCTGAAGTGTGTTTGTGTGTTTGAGGACCTCACACCTGCTTCACTGATAAAAAATGTTCTGCAGGATCGAGAGCTACTCCTGCAAGATGGCCGGGGACGACAAACACATGTTCAAGCAGTTCTGCCAGGAGGGGGAGCCGCACGTCCTCGAGGCCCTGTCCCCCCCTCAGTCCACCAGCGCCACCAGCCCTTCACAGTGAGTACTGCAGCCCGCCGAGGAAGAGACGGGGTTTCTGTCCCGACCTTGATTTAACGTCCCTCTCCGTGTGTTTGACTCTGTGCAGGCTGGGGAAGAGCGTGGAGGACGCCGAGAACCCCCTGAGTGACAAGTGCTGCAGGAAGACTCTCTTCTACCTCATCACCACGCTCAACGAGTCCTTCAGACCCGACTACGACTTCAGCGCGGCGCGGGCCCACGAGTTCAGCCGAGAGCCCAGCGTCAACTGGGTGAGCGCGCCGATCCGTGGGCTCGCCTCGAAGACCCGAGCAAGGCGGTCGCCTTCGCCGCGTCGCTCATGTTGTCGACTGTTTCGCTCCGCAGGTGGCCAACGCGGTGAACGGCAGCTTGTTCTCGGCCGTGGGAGAGGAGTTCAACTCGCTCGGGCCGGAGCTGTGGAACGCCATGGACCAGGAGATCAACCTGCAGGGCTGCGACATCTACAGGTAAGCTGTGTGTCCTTTATGAGCCTTACAGAAAAAAACAGCTTACCTTGAGTTAGCCTGACCCGCTTTGATATCCGCTGTCAGCTACAACCCCGATCTGGACTCGGACCCTTTCGGTGAAGAGGGGAGCCTCTGGTCCTTCAACTACTTCTTCTACAACAAGAAACTCAAGAGGATCGTGTTCTTCACGTGTCGCTCCGTCAGGTCAGAGCGCTAACATTTGATGATTTACAAAAGTCAGAAAACAATGAATGCATCCTGCTGACCCGGTTTAACCCTTTCACACCTGCAGCGTCCTGAGTGGCTACGGCCGAGATTGTCTGGACAACGAGCTGGACATGGAGCTGGACAGCGAGGAGGAAATGGACGGCTTCACTGAGGACAGGTGATCACCGAGTACATCTTTAAAGTCATGGTCGGTGCGTCGGGACGTTTAATGACGCTGTTTTATTTTGGTTCCTCTCCCAGGTTCCCCAGAGCTTTGTGCGTGTGAGTCTCCACGATGGACTCGCGTCAGCCGGAGGACATCGAGGCGGCTGTCTCTTCACCTTTCTCACCTCATTTACCCTCTGCTTCTTTTTCTTTCCTTGTGACATGTTGCTGCCTCATCCAAAGCCATTTTCACTCATCGTTCATCCGGTGCATGTTTGAAGGCGTCTCCTCTGCTGGCAGTGAACTGAGCCGCGAGTCGGTGGACATTTTAAGACTCGGCGGTAACATTTAAGCTCCTTTTTGCTCTCCTGTGTGATTTTTAGTTTGAACCCTGAACTCAAAGCCCGAACAAGCACAGATGAACTCAAACACACGGGCTTCTCTACATCCGCCACATTTCCAAAGAGACCCCTTCATGGACGCTTGAGAAGAAGAAGGTCTTATTGTGGACGAGCGGGAACCAAACAAAAAAAAGACTGTGAGTGGAGTTTGTGTCACGTGATGTCAAACCAGGAGGAGTCGGGATAACACCAGCATAAACACAAACTCACACAGACTGAGATGAGACGCTGAGCTGGAGGACGACCGACTCGCTGAACACGGAGAACTCGTCTGTCGCTCGTCGTCCACTAACTTCTGTGTCGTGCGTGACATTGGCGTTACTGTGAGGTTTTTTTTTTTTAGCACTGAGTTTGAAATGGTAAACGCTGCATTTTTAACTGAAACTCCTATAATCGAATCTTATTACTGCAAGAGGAGCTCGTCTTGTTCTTTAGACAGTAGGGCGTTGCCATGGAGACGGTCGTTGGTACCCCGGGGGTTGCAGCTTAGGAAAACATATCAGCTCTCACCTGTCGTCCAGCTCCATGAGTAGATTTTTATACCGTGTCTGAAGAGTTTTCCCTTTGTCCTTTTCTAAATGTCCAGATTTGCCAGTGATTTTTTTTTCTTTGCTGAATATTCCCGTGCAGAGGCGTCATCACAGTGAATGTATAGTCCAACTTAGAGAGGAAAAAAAAAAACCCCCAATCCAATGAAATGCTACGTTTGACATTATTTTGTAGACAAAACGAGAAGCTCCTGTTTTTATGTTCCTTAAAGTTTCTAAAGAGTTTTGTGACTTTTCTTGGCTGTTCTGTGCTTTACGATCCGGCCGATATATCGCAGCTGTTAATAAACAGTTTGAATCAGACCCGGCCTGCTTCTTCTCACAGACACACTCGAGGAAGAGCAGGCACATTTATTTTATTAAAGTCATAATGCATGAACTTTAGAAGGGGAAAGTGTTGCATGATACCTACACGGAGGAGGAGAGGGAGGACGGGACAGGAGCAGGCTGCTGGAGTTCATGGAGACGATTAGAGGACAGCTCAGAGTGAACGTCTTCAGTGTGACTGTGCAGGCAGAGAACGAGCCGTGGCGTGAATCCGTCCCGTCTGCTCCATATCAGATACGTAAACAAAGCCAGGATCAGATCAGTGATATTAGATCTGTCCCAGCTCTACTTCAGACTCCAGGACAAGACGAGACAAGACTCTCAAACAGGGAAGTTTCTTCATGCTTTAAAGAGCGTGTGTTCTACAAAACAAAACAAAGGGAGACAAGCTCAAAATTGAAAACCAACTTTTATTGAAAACGAGTGAGATCCAGTCGACGCTCCGACTGGTCGCCATGTTTGTCAGATCAAGGTAAAACTGTAAACCTTAACGCTGCAGGGTCACAACCCTGGAAGTGTAAAAATACTTTACTCCACCTTATTCCAGAGACCCAGAGGCACACTCCCCGACCACCATGGGACGCCATTTTTTAACCAATGAAACTCATGCACCACCTCTCTTTTTTTTGGCCACTGATTGGAGCTTGAAAATGGTCAGCATGGTTTCGAAGTGACACGTGCATAGATCTGTTGACAAGGGATCGTTCCAACGCGGGACAGCGACGGGCACGCCGCCAGCCTGTCGTCCAATCACTGGGGACAGCACAGGAAGTAAGGCGGAGGGTCGAGGGTTTGAGGAAACGTTCCCGTCGTCTTAATGCTACGGGAACATCGAGTTCAAGTTACACCTTCCTGCACGCAGCTGTTCTGATCCCTTTTGTAAAATGATCCAGGACAAAAGGATTAACCAATGAAATGTTTCAAACAGTGGATCACTCTCTCTCTAACACACACACACACACACACTCTCACACACACTGATCGGTGAGTACACCATGATCCCTGCTTTACATAAAAGCACAAATAAAACAGAAGCCGTGTTTCCATTTAAAATACTGTTATTCAAACGTTACCTGCATCATTTAATACTAACTTAGAGGAGAGCTGGATCGTACGGAAGCCCGGAGCAGACATGCATGTACGCCTTCTGACATCTGGGCTCATTAATGTTATCTCGGGATCGAATTCTCCGATAACCCATTAACTGAGGTCATGTTCTTGAGGTTTCATTTTTTTGTTCCTGCACCCCATCCGTCACGAGCGTTCATTTAAACTAAACGCTTTAAAGCTGGACCGCCGGTCTGCAGGAGTGCAAACCGACAGGACGTAACAGCTGCAGAAACTCACCGACGTGGACCTTTATGAAGACTTCTATTTCTATCACAATGCATGAAGGCACGTCTGCATAGGGCATCGGTGTGTCCGTCTTTAGTTTAGTCAGTTGCCATGCCAACACTTGGGTCGGCTCATTACACGCTGGTCCAGGCTCGAGGTTCATGTGTGAAACCCTTAAAATGTGAGAACATCAACGTAGCTTATGAAACTGAATTCATGAGTAACAGAAATCAAGAGCTGTGCTACCAAAAAAAAAAAACCATGAGAACATTGTTCAAAAAGAAAAGCCAACACTGCCTCGTGCTACCTCACTCAAACTGCTTTGACAATACTGCCTGTAATCCCTTTGCCCTGTTTGGACCTGAACACACACACAGAACAACAAAGGTATTAGAGCTGCACAGTGTTTCTCAAAGCTGGGCACCAACATGGTGTTTATGGCAACCTCGTGATATGATATGTTGTGTGTAACATGATATGTAGTGTAACTAAGTGGTGTCCACTCGGACGTGTGTCCTCCTCCTTTAAAAACAACGAGTCCCTCCACAGGTCCGTTCACTCGCAGCACCGCAGGAACAATGAGCCCCTTCCTGCGTGGTCTGCAGGGGTCCGAGAAGTCCATTAAAATTCATCATCATTAAAAAAATAAAAAATAACTTCAACCTGTAAAAAGGAGATGCTTTAGTGCCACCCGGTGGGTGGTGCAGGTAGTCAGGCCGTTCACGGCGGAGGGAGGGGCTATCTGAGTCCGGCCCTCGAGGTCATCCACTCCAGGCCTTGGCACAAACTGAAACAACAACAACAAGACAACAACGTTTAGATGCTCCGCTGACGTTTGTGATAATACAGAAAAACATGGCCGACTCATCCTCGGCTACAGGAAACACTTAAAAACACACGAGGGACGTCCTGATGAAGGTTAATGAGGCTGACTTCCTGTTGGTGCCGAGAAAACATCTAAGGCTACTCAGGACAAACAGCGCCACCCGGTGGTTTTACTGAAGCTACAGCAGAAAAGGACTGATGCACCTTCGACGTGAGCTGGACTTGTTCAGCTTCTGATAGATAATCACAGCTTCATGTGAGCCGATTTAAATGAAGCACGTTTTCTTTGCTGATCTGAATGAACTGTACTTATACAAGTCTTTCACTAAACTAGTGAGCAGGCTCCTTTACAAGCTGCTCTCCTCATGAGTCCACTCACCCCTCTCCTGTGAGTGCACAGCAGGACTGGATGTGCCACGGGTGGTCTTTGATGGAGCTCAGGGTGAGGTATTTGGAGATCTCGGCTGCAGACATGCAGTCCTTCATATCCTGCTTGTTGGCGAATATCAACACAGCTGCTTTCCGCAGGTCCTGAGAGGGAAACACATGGAGACAATGAAGCCGGGACACCCTCGCTAACAATGACGCGTGCTGCAGAGGGCCGACCCGGGTGAAAAACAACACATCTGGTTTACCTCGTGAGCCAGCATCCTGTAGAGCTCCTCTTTAGAGACGACCAGCCGCTCTCTGTCCGTGCTGTCCACCACCAGGATGATAAACTGCAGCAGAGGAGGCAGAAAGCACGCTCGCTGAGTGACCCCGCTTTTCAAAAACCATTTACAGCAATGACACACAGCTCAGCGGGGGAGGGGGGGGGCTCTATGCTAATAACTGTTCTGTGAAGGAAGGAGAGTGACCCCGCGTGACAAAGGACCAAAGGAACGCTGAGATTGGAGCGATGTGAGAGACGCCATTGAAAGTCGACGACCCTGCAGCGCGCGTTATCCGGCGTGACCCCGAACACAGCCCACACAGCCAAACTTCAACCAGAGGGGAGTCACTATAGTAACTGTTACTATGACAACCGTAGGGCCTTCTCGTAACTCCGACCTCCCTGCATACGTCAACTCCCCTCTGTACGATATGCGAGTGAGCCGACGTTTGAACAGAGCAGGTAGAGCGTGTGCTGCTCTTTGACGACTTCATGCTCTCTGTAATGATGAAGGAACACTCGACGAATAGACTTCTGATCATCTGATTGTTGCAGCTCCATGACACGGATAAAAGAACCACCAGAATACGGAGAAAACAATCTGACACAGACGATTCTGTATGCAAAGAAAAGAGTGATATATATGTAGATAGTCTGGCAGATGTTACTGTTCGTGCCCCGTGCCCCCCCCCCCCCCCCCCCCCCACCGGCTGACCCCCTTTGTGAGGAGGCTGACCTCTGGCTGAGGAAGGCCCCGCTGCCTCCTGTGCTCTCTGAACAATCGGAGCAGCTGCTGGAGGAGAGACCCGGCTGGCTGCTGGACCCCCCCCCCCTCCTCGGAGCACGCTCTCACCTCAGTGTTGGAGTAATAGGTGTTCCAGGAGGACCTGAGGGACTCCTGTCCTCCGATGTCCCACATCAGGAAGTGGGTGTTCTTCACCACTATTTCTTCTACGTTGCTGCCGATGGTGGGCGATGTGTGGACCACCTCATTCATCAGACTTTAAGAGGAAAAAACCCACAGAATCACAAAGTCTGTTTTTAAGAATCACATGAAGCAAAAAAACATAAATATGAAAAATAAAACTTACAATTGGTAGAGGATAGTGGTTTTCCCTGCGTTGTCCAGTCCAACAATGATCACCTTGTGCTCTGAAAAAAAAAAAAAGTGATCATGTATCATGAGTGGTTGGTGACAAACTGGCCTTCACTCGCAGGAAAGACGTGGACGTGAACCAGTGACGCCCGTGGTGTCTCCTTTTGTCTTAACTTAAGTTGCACTTGAACGCACCGCAAAGATGACAGCCAACCACCGCGTATGACTTGCTCGTGTGTGAGAGGAAATGATCACACTAAACGTGTGACAGCATGGAGACGACATCGACAGATTCAAGGGGCTTTGAGTTTAATGAAACCTCCAATCAGCCAATCAGAGAGATCCCTCTCACCAGCCGACGCCGATTCAACATCGAAGAGGCTGAAATAAAGCTCCTCGGTGTGTCTGCAACTCAGAATCTTCAGTTTCCCTCCTTTCCACTCACAAAGAGCAGTCAGCAGAGTCTGCAGCACGGAAGGCTTCGACGCCTGTCAGCCAGGCGAGGCGGCGGTTAGGACTAGAAGCAGACTCTGAGTTGACACCGACGTGCCAAAACGTCCCACTCCAGTGGTCTGACTTCTCCACCCTCCTGAGGCCTCTGGCTGCAGAGGAGGAAGGAAGTCTGGTCAGAAAGGGCTCGGAGATCTGACGCTCTACGTGCACTACAGCGGGCTTTTTTAGAGGACACTGGGTGTCTATGACTTCCTGAAAGAGAAGCCGGGAGGTCGCCGGGTAAAACTAACACATGGTGGCCTTGACTCTCTCCAAGATTGAATTTAGAACGCTGTAAAAAAACAACAACACATTTTTCTTCCAGCCTACGACTTTCAGGTAACCACTGCAACTGAAGTGTTCTTTGACATAGAGAAGACCTCACAGTGAAGGCTTCATTACGTGTAGCTACATGTCTTCAAGCAGATTAAACGGTAATAAAAGAAAGATCAAGTTAAAGTGCAGTTGACACAAACGGCCATGTGACGGATTCTGCTCCGCTCCAGAGAAGATTATTATGACACTGTGGAGACCGCGGCGGCTAATTAGATTCTACTCAGGCTGCAAACAATTCAACAGAGTGCTTGCTTGTAATCTCGTGAAAGTGAATGAAATGTGACACTATAAAAACAGTCCAATGCAGGAATGGGAATTTAAAGCCCAAGTAACCAACAGCTAACACTGATACCAGGACACACAGACATGCACTCACCAGAATTAGGATGAGACACATTCATATTTACAATTACAAAGGGTCAGGATATCTGCCCTGTCCACAGATGTCTGCATGCAGCGTGGCATGAACCAGTGATTTTATAAAGTTTTTCTGTCGTGTCATCTCAGTCTAATGCATCCATCTGCTCACACACAAGAGTTTTTTTCACTGGACAAAAAGAAGTCCTGTGGTGGACAAACTCTGATCTGCTGTCAAATGAGCAAACATTGGCACATAGTGGGAGGCTTGCACAGAACAGGAGCAGTGAAAAAAACGTGTGTCTGCACCTGGAAACTGTTATTTGAAACATTAGTATGGACTCTAGTTCTCACCATCTCTGCACCACATTGTTCAAAGATGAGTAAAAAAAAACACAAATAAAAACATTTCCCTCTTTCTTTCATCAGTGAAGTAATCAAATAGACAGCCTCAAAACTCCGGAGACATATGTAGGTAAGATTTACCAATTAAAAGCACCAAAAATTCATATATAAATTTAACAACTTCCAGAAATGTATTGGATGAAAATTGCAAATACATGACGATATGTACACTTTTGTGAATTTTTAATGCACATTTTTAAAAGCACGAAACATGTGTGTGTGCATCACAAAACATAATACTAATCATAATAGTAATACAAGTGTGTGGGTTAGGAGGGACATGTTAAATGACCCGCTGCCTCTGTGTGTTGTTTTTTTCTGGGTGGTCATATTTACATGTAAACAGCTCCCTGCTAAAGTTATATAATGATAGGAGAGGTGAGTACGCTTCTACAGGCTTACTGAGACTTAAAGTTAATTATACTGATCTACAGATTAACTCGATTGGATGATAAGTAACAGACACGCTGTAGTAGTTTATATTGTTGTTTTACAAGTCAAACAAAGAGTTGAGCAGCCACAGATGGGCGCTGACTTGAAGCTAACGGGCTAGCTGCTAGCGGGAGGTGGTTACCTTGGTTACAGAAGAAGCTCCACAGTTTGGCGAAAATGAGCCCCATCGTCTTGACGTTGATAACAATAAAACCGTCCGTCCCTCCGTCGTCGGTAGAGTCCACAAACACCGTTCAATCCGTGACTGGTTGCGGCTAGCTAACATTAGCCGGATGATCTCTCGTCCGCAAAACACCTCACCGACTCCATGCGCTCCGGTGAACCGTGAAAATAAAACGCAGCTATCGCGATGACACGATCCCGTGAAGCAGCAAAGATGTCGAGGTCATTAAAGCTTTCAGAAAAACAGCGACAAACACAAGCCGAGATGTGTAGCTGCTCCTTCTTCTTTTCTGCTGCTGCGGCTCGTTGTGGTGTAGTGAAGAAAAAAGCAACCCCAGATATTCGGTTATCTTCCGGTTACGTGGTGACGTCACGACGAAGGAGGCGGAGGCGTGTGAAAAGTCGTAAACAAGAATAAATGGTTATAATTTAAATTAAATAGTTTACATTTTTGTGTGCTTCTGATAATTTCTAATGTGATTTTTTTTATCTTACAATTAATTTTCCTTTTGCAATTTACGTTTACTATGAAGCTTTTGTTCGTTCACAACACGTAACTTTTTTTCTTTTAACAAATGGGACTTTAAACTGGACAGTACGATACACCCGGGAGTCCCCTAAAACAAAACAAAACAATATAATAATTTTGTACGCACACGGTAATGATTATAATGTGTTTTGAATTTGTTTTTAAAAAATTAGTTGAAAAAAACGCATGCATTTGTCACGTGACGAAGCTAGAGTGACGTATACGGAAGTATGAGCCGCGGCATGCACAGACATTGAACGTGAGTATCCCAAACTGAATTTAAAAAGACTTTAAATCTCAGTCGTGACAAGACTGGACAATGACAGCTTGTTAGTTATGATTGTTGTGTTGAAGAAGACTCTCTGAGATCATTCAGAAATAAATAGTATCTGCATGTTGAAGGTTTGTATCACAAATGGATTCAGTTTTTCAGATATGTAATTTGTTTAATTCAAATAGTGACAAACTGCTGATTTATGCGATAATCAGATACTTCCTTCAAACACAATATTTCAGAATGTATTTTTTGTTCTGCTTTTGTTTGTTCTTTTATCTGTTGAATAAAAACACATTGTAATAAACTGCAGGCATGTGACTTTTATTAATTTATTTCCTGCAGTCTATGAAATGATCCTGCCTTTATTTAGGAAAGTAAATATGTATATGAGAGGGGCCTTTTATCATTTTGAAACAGAAAGAACAATGACCTGGATATCAATAAACCAAAGTAAATAAATTACTAATTTGATCTCGCTTTTAGAGACAGCATACAAACCTGCATACGAGCATTATTTAGTCTTTTCTTGCACAGATGTTTTTGATCTTTTTTTGGGTGTGTCAACTGATTTTTCTCCTTATTTTTAATCCACTAAATAATCGCCAATAAATGCACCAAGACCTTTGAAAGAGAGTTGAAACGTGCAGTGACATCCGGCTAGTATAATAACATAACACTAACATTAACACGTGAAAACGGGTCCATTTAACCTTTTTTTATAATCCGCCTTGGACACAACCCATATGAGCCGCTTCTGGACTGATAACACATCTTACTGCTGTTCATCAGTCAGGATTTACTTGGTGTTCTGTTCTTGACTTTTTTATCTTTCTTTGCACAGACTGAAGAAATGTCAATTTTTCCGAGAATTTCTCTGAAGCCTGAAGTGACTGATTATCTGAAGAATGTCTTCTTAAACAAGGAGGTACTGGATCGATCCAGGAAGTGACCACTCACTCACTCTTTCTCTCTGTCTCATGATCTCCTGTTTTCATGTGTCTAATCTTCTTGTTTGTGTTGCATTCAGGTTTTGGCTTCAGTCGGCCTTCGGGAGGCGGAGTGTCGTTTCCAAGGCCTGCTCGCCTGCCTGTCTCACCCTCCTTTGTACACGTGTGTTCGGGTCAGCACTCATGTAGCTCCCCTGGACGAGATCAGACACAAACTGGAAGGAGAGCTGAGAAAGGTGCATTGTCTCCTCAGGTGTTAAATCTTTAGTTGACAGTGATGTGTTTGGTCGGACGGGTCCTCATCACTCAGTGTTGTTGTTGTTGTTGTTGTTGTTGAAGCAGCAGCAGATGTGCAGCTCGTCAGCAGAGGAGGTCTCTGTTCAGATTGTTCCTCATCCGCGTATTCCAGATGTGCTGCTCCTTCCTGTCGATGGCCCGAGGTATGTGAGGAATGCTGGAGCCGTGTCAGTCCAATCTGAATCTGCTCCTCAGAGTAGTGTCGTAGTGAAGACCGCATTAACCCGAGACCAGAGGGCTCCGAGACCGAGTCAAGACCCAGACATTTAGGGATTCAGACTGAGACAAGACCAAGACAATCATACTGGCTCCTGTTTCCTTTTGTTGGTGCTTTAAGAGAGATACATGTTTTTATTTTTGCTTTAAAAATGTTCATCAAACAGAAATGCGAGCTCGACGCACGTGCTGACAAACAGAGAAGCTTAAAGAGGTCCCACTTTGCCAGAACATGCTTCAGGCCTTCTGTCTGCTTTTATCCTCAGACCTGTGAAGACGCTCAGCGCGGAGCTGCTGGTCGGCGCTCAGTGTGGCAGCGCCGTGCTGAGAGGCGCTCATGTTTTCACTCCGGGGATCCTCGCCAGCCCAAAATGTAAGACTCAACAGCAAACCTGATCTCAGTCAGACAACTCGCGTTCGCATCTTAAACAGACATTACATTAGCTAGCTCACAGACATCAACACTGGCTTTGTTAGTTTTTGATTGGACAGCTGATTGGTTTGTTCTCAGACATGAAGGCCGGAGATGTGGTGTCCGTCTACTCTGACGTGGAGGGGAAGTGCACTCGAGGAGCCACCAGCTTCCAGGGAGAGAAAGTGTTTGTGGGAAATGGAGTCGCTCAAAAGGATCGCTCGAGCATCTTCTGCACAGACGAACCCGTCAAGTGCGTTACGGCTTCAGAGCTTTTGATACGAAGCTGGTTCTTATTCAGAGCTGTTTCCACCACACACCAGTCTCCATCAGTGTGTGTGTTTGTGGGCAAAATACAAAACATAGAATAACTGGGGTTTTTTTTTTTTTTTTTTTTTAGAGGAATAGGTGTTGAGATGGTTGAACCACTTTACCAGAGTCCTTCCTTTGACAACGTGCTCCCCGGCCTGGTGTTCCTACAGGTATACATATATACAAGTGTCCTCTTCATGTCTTTTAACATGAGAATAATGGATTAGGTTATGTACGATAAGTCCTGCAGAAAAGAAGAATTTACTCCTATTTAAGTTGACATTGAAAACTGAAGTGACTTGATGCCGTGCAGAACCTTCCCTCTGTCGTTGTGGGACACGTGCTCGATCCTCGTCCCGGAGAACGGATCTTGGATATGTGTGCTGCACCTGGAGGGAAGACCTGCCACATCGCTGCTCTCATGGGAGATCAGGTACGGGCGGTAGCTCGGTGGTAGCTCACCTGAACAGAGCTAGCAGACAGAAGCTTTTAAGAAATGTACTTCTGTCTCTTTCGTTGTCACGCAGGGCGAGGTTGTTGCCTTGGAAAGGATCCGAAACAAGATGGACAGAATTCATCAAAACGCCAAAACGTTACATCTGCGTTCGATCAGAGCGTTTTGCTTCGACAGCACGAAAGCTGTAAGCAGTGACGCAGCTCCGGAAGCTGAAGGTAAACTCACAACGCCTGATTTTAAAACATTTCTCGATGAATAACTACGGGACTTTGCATGTATACACATCCTTTTCTTTTTTTTGTTTGGATGAAGGACCTCCATTCCCTCCTGAGAGTTTTGACCGGGTTTTGCTGGATGCTCCCTGTAGCGGCCTCGGACAGAGACCCAACATGGCCTGCAGCTGGAGCCTGAAAGAGATCTGCTCCTACCAGCCTCTGCAGCGCAAGTTATTCCACGCTGTACGTTTCAACACACACACACACATCTTCACAGGACATTCATTTGACTCCTTGAAGACCTGAGTAAATTGACGCATGAAGACCTGAGTAAATATTCTGATGTGACTCTGGATGGCACAGCTGTATAAGAGCGCTCTAATGCTGCCCTCTAGTGGTGAAAGATAGATAGATAGATCTATCTATCTATCTATCTATCTATCTATCTATCTATCTTTCACCACTAGAGGGCAGCATTAGAGCGCTCTTATACAGCTGTGCCATCCAGAGTCACATCAGAATATTTACTCAGGTCTTCATGCGTCCTCTTATCCCTGATAAAGCTGATAGTTTGGAAACAAATGCTCGTCTTGGTTTAAAATCACTGTTATTGGTAGGTTGTTTTTTTAAATTTTTTTTGGGGGGGGGGGGGGTCATTTTAAAACATGTACGTAGTTTCAGTGAAATCATCCATTAGTTTCTGAAGAGGTGGTTTGAAGCCTCACTAAGGTGCTTATACAGTATATGTGCCATCTCCACTGCTATGTTTTCACCAGCTCAGAAATAACCTGAAGTGACCAAATTATTTTTTTTAGTAACAGGCTGTAAACATGTTTACTTCTGAGCCTTTTAATGTAAAAAACAAACAAGAAATCCTTGGTTTTTGTAGCCAGCCTCAAGTGGACACTTGAGGTATTGCAGCTGTTTTCAGCTTCACTTTTCAACCCTGCAGGTTGGCGCTTATGAAGCTGTCATAAGTATATTTTTTTAAGCATCAGAGAAGCAGCTCTAAAGAGAAGAACGTTTTATTTTATTTTCAAACAAATAGGATAAATGTGTTTTAGTGTGGATATTTTAATTTGCTTTGACTCTGAGATGAATTAAAGAAGTGAGATTAAGGTGCAAGACAGAGTATATTTTACGTTTGAGTGACGCAGGGTGGTTCTTCAGTGCTTGAATACATTCAACACCTGCTGACAGAAAATGATGTTTGCCAACAATTTCTTTGTTTGACTTTTTTTCAGCTGTTACAGAACAACAAAGTAACAAACTCTCTCCAAGGTTTCTCCAGAACATGGAGGTCGCTTCCTGTGCAGAGTGAATAAACAGGGTGGTGATTGAGTCTATACGGCCCACTGCACTGTGCAGATGTTCTTTGGTATTACAGACTGTGTGCAAACCTGTCTGACAGTCTTTATGGATTTGCTGTCTGTGATTGCAGGCAGTGCAGCTGTTGAAGAGAGGTGGGGTTCTGGTGTACAGCACCTGCACGGTGACTCTAGCTGAGAATGAGGAGCAGGTAGCCTGGGCCCTCCACACCTTTCCCTGTCTGACTCTGCAGCCGCAGGTACTAAAACTTCAGCCACACGGATGGAGAGCTCTCGCAGTAAACCTCACCAAATCCCACTGTCCTTCTGTCTCTCTCAGGAGCCTCACCTCGGTGCAGAGGGCATGCTGGGAGCCGGCCTGTCGCCTGAGCAGCTGCGCCTCCTCCAGAGGTTCAGTCCTGAGCTGAGCTGGAATCAGACAGAGACAGCACCTCCTCCTTCCTGCAGAGCTGACAGAGACACCATCGGCTTCTTTATTGCAAAGTTCCTGAAGAACTGACCTGCGGGCATGTTTTTGTCTCACAGCCTCGCACGGGACCTCAGACGGGAACAATGGTGTTTATATATTACACCAGTGTGTGTGCTTTGACGGGGCAGTGTTGACAAAGACGCTCACTGTTTACAGCATCTGCCTCTTAACAGCTGCTCTCTGGATCTGCAGGCCATATAGGGATAAGCTTTATAAACACCCGGGGCTTGAGAGAGGGGAAAGAGAGAGGGGGGGGGGGGAGGGGGGGGGGGCACGTGGGGATGGAGACTGAATGAGTATTGGCAAATGCAGCAGTGCTAGCGTTGCCATAACAACAGTGACGACACAGCTGCCATGGTGACAGCAGATTGGCTGGATCTCAGCGCTCGGATCAGGAAGTAGCATGCAGAAAGAGGTCATGAGAGGTATTAACAATTTAGTGTCTTTTAGTAGTGGTGGAGACAACTGGGAGCTCTAATTAGCGCCGGCGCTGCGTGGAAGGGAGAAAATGTGCCGTGTGTAGTCGAGTGCCTGCAGGGAAAATACATCCACATTTTCTCTGCAAAAGTCAATTTAAAAATATTTTATTCCTCCTTATTCCTCTGTGTATGTACATTATCCTAACACAGGGAGCAAAGCGGTGGTGCAAAGTTACACTGCTCATCACTAATTAATTCAGTGCAAATTAAAATCCAATATGAATGCAGAGAATAAAACATTTGATATCCGTTTGTATTCGTGACCACAAACATCTGGCTGCTTCTCGTGCTGTGTGCAGTGTTTTGAGGACCTTCACAATGACCGCTCCGCTTATCCCCTCTTCCTGGGAAACATCATTATACCATTGTCAGTCTATCCACACATCTGCCTGAAAAAAAGCCAGCTGACTGCATCTGTTCATTTGACTTTACGTAAGGGGAGACTTGATAGCGATTAAAATGGCTGCTGCTCCGTGCACCGCAGGATGTTCTCTTTTAAACATCCAAAATTGGGATCAAATGAGCTGCATCTCTGGGGGTGCTTGTTTGTGTATTTTTAGAGGCGTGTGTGTGTGTGAGTGTGTGAGGAGAGGCTTCTTCCTATTTTAGATGCATCCCCTCAGTATTGTCACTCATGTCGATGTTGTCATGACAACTAAGGAGGCAGACCGGTGAGTCTACCTCAATTTTTCAGTGGAGTTGACTATTTATAGACGCCACTTCCCTCCTTTGGCTGGGACTTCTGACAGAGCAAACATCAAATCTGTCTCCCCACCCTGCGACGAGTGCTTTGTTGCCGCCAACTTTATTCTTCATATTTATGCATTTTGCACGTACACATGTACACTGATAAAAAAATCTGTTATGCTACCAACGTAGCATAGGAATTGAGAAGTTCTTACAATTACAATTGTCAGGCAAGAAAACCAACAAAGAATTTAAAAGGACAGGGTTGGTGGTTTTGTAAACAGAGGGGCTCAGTTCAGATTTTAAATATCATAAATACAACATTATTGATCACATAGAGCAGGCGCTGAAGGCTCTTACATGATCCAACACTTTGACCTTGTGTGAAATGGGGCTTAATCAAGTGAATGAGGAAATGCCACGGGACAGAACACACAACCAACTTAAGTCGCATTTACACCCAAAGTAACCGGGAACTTCTTTTCAAGGACCGAGCCGATTGGTTGCTTTTTCACTGCAGTCTGAATAGCTGCAAAGAGAAGGCACTGTGTCCACCTAGTGTTTTTTTTCCCAAGAGCGAGTGCATGGCCGCTGAGTTAAAAGCGCTGCACATCCGTCGTGTCTCTATGACGACAGTATGTCGAGAACGGCCGCTGCATGACGGACCCTGCTCCGTTTTTTATACTCTCTGGTGGCGGTTTTTCTAGGATAGTTTTTTTTTTACCCGATCAGACACGGAGCAAAGAGGATGTGGGTACAAAACACGATCCGTAGGAGGCAGACATATGGGGGAATATCGTATGTTTTGAAAAGAGCACCGATGACGTTACCAGCGCCTTTCTGAAAAGTTGAAAGATTATCAAAGTGGCCACACACGACAGAAAGAGCGCCACCTGCTGCAAGAAACGTGCGCTCCTGAGAGAAAACGATTGAAAAAAGTCGCTGGCGCTCAGAAAAAAGAACGCTATGTGGACACAAGGCCAAAGAAGTCCTCCAAAAACAACTAGACAGAGTGATGTGAACTATACAACCATGATGACATCTCCAAAGTCCAAACTACCTCTTCAACTTTCTATCCCCAGTTTCCACATTACAATGTTAAAGAAATCAAATGCTGCATGTGCAGATTCAATCAGAAATGTCTCCACAAGTTCCTCTTCATTGCGAAACATTTGGGGGGTGTAAAATAAGTCCCCATGAATTTAAGTTGGACCCTGGAGCGTGAATGTACAGAGCTCCCTCAAAAGATCCCGCGGTGGAAACGCAGCGTTTTTCAGGTGTAATTTTAACATTTCAAGTTGGTTCTGAGGAACGTACCAGAGGTTTCCTGAAGTAAACATTCTTTTAAGTATAAGCTGGAAGAAAAGTGTGAATTAACAACAATCATTAAAAAAGTGGTCAGACTCAATAAAAGACAAACCTGGATGGAGGTTTTTTTGTTTTTGTTTTTTTTTCTGAAACGGCTACAATAAGTTTCAATGTATTATATAGCTTTCATTTGAAACCCAGGTGATTCACTAAGTGCAGAATAAAGTGAGTATCAATGTTATAAAATGTTTCTGGGCCTTTAAAAAGACGACAGGAAACCATTTTGGAAGTGAATTGTCTTGTAGAGACTAAGGTGCATCTCAAAGGAAGCTTAAATATGGTGAAACCAAATGGCGACCATGGATACAGAATAAAAAAATGGGGGAAAAAAAGTTTAAATTTAGTCAGCTTGGTTGGTCTAAAACTTTGGAGCGTACGCTTGCTAGCTTTGCTGATCTGGCAAAATTGATACCGCCGCATGTGATTTAAGCGTAAGCAGCTGGTTAGATTTAGAACGCTGAACTTCAAAATTTCTGTCAAACTACAGATCAATTTAGAATTGATGCACTGACAACGTAGTTAGAAAGTCTTCGGCTAATTGGTGAGCTTTCTAATTGCTGGTAAGTGGATTTGTTTGACCTTTCAAGTTGTTACACAACCTGTTTCCCGCTTAAGCCACCGTTAGCTTACATGCTAACGTTAGCTGCTGCTAGCTGTAGCTTATATCGACCTTAAAAAACACAAGTGGGCTTATCTTCTCGGCTCGGATGCCAGTTTATAAAGTTCACCAAATAGAAGCAATCTGTGTGAAAATTTCAGTGATGTCAATCCTACGTTCATGAAGGTAATGCTAGCACTCCACTACGAAGTAGCGTAGCGGAGTAGCCTACTTACGTGATTGATACTGATTAATAAAGTTACTTAGGATTGATCGAATGCTAATCAGAATCAATCACCTAAGTAGGCTACTTTAATGACTTTGAAAGTTGCAAGAGTATTGGTAATACAGACTGTGCAGATGTCACCTCCTGGAATTAGCAGCGATGGGGATTCAAACCAGGAACCTCATAGCTTTGAAGCAACATCGCTAACCCCTTCTTACATTCATACCCTTTGCAATTTGAATTTGTATTGAGTGAAAGATCAGCTTGGTGAATTTATAAACTGTCAACGTAGTGTCATTCTCAGCAAGAGAGGGATTGTGCACAATTCCCAAATAGCCAATTATACGTTTAGAAAATAGACCTGCAACCCCAGCAGTAGTCTGAAAGAACAAATTATTCAAGTGGTTGCAAGCAAACAATAATAATAATAAAAATAAAAATGCTAATCACAGAAAGCACAGCTCAGTACAGAAAAAAAATCTGCTTCTTTGTCATGCTTTATCAAACACAGGTTTAAAATATGCATATTTAAGAATATTCATGCATATCCACACATAAACAACGTCTATGCATAGATACACACATACATATATATTTATATTTGTATCTATGTAATCAAAATCTTGCCATTGAAAAAGATGCAACAGCATTTACAAAGGAGGTGTACATAAATAGGATGCCGTGGTTCCGGGGTGTAGCAGCACGATGGGAGAACAGAACGGTCTTTAAAGAGGAGAGTCCAAATGAGATCCAGGAGGAGTTCGGTCTGTCACTGATGTATGTAGGAGTCTCTGGCCCACTCCCCTGTGTCGCCCCTCTTTTTGGGAGCAACCTCCCCCTCTCGGTCCCTGTCTCGGTCCCGGTCGTAGTAGTGATGGTGGTGGTCGCGTGTCGGCCGGTGGTGATGGGAGCGCTGCTTGTTGCGTTCGTTATGGTCCTGCTCGCGCTCCTTGGAGCGGTGGTGTCCCGTACTGTGGCCGGGCTCGTCTGCACCACCACGGTGATGGTGGTGGTGGTGATGGTGGTTGTGGTCCCGATGGGGCAGTGGCTCGTAACGCTGTTGCTGCTGGGGGTGCCCCTCCCCTAGATCCTCATCCTCCTCCTCTTCTTCCTCCTCCTCCTCCTCCTCCTCCTCCTCTTCCTGGTGGAGGAGCTGAGTGCGTGGCTCGTTATAAGCAGAGTCCTTGCTCTCTCGGCTCTCTCGGCTCTCAGGGGTCTCAGAGTCCAAAGTCTCCTGTCGAGAGAGACCCCGCGCTCGACTGCTGTGGTGGTGGTGGTGATGGTGGTTGTGTTCAGTCCTAGTGGAAGACGAGCGGTGGTGGATGTGCGGCGCTCTCCTGGAGGCGTCCGTCCTCAGAGGCCTCTCCTCCTCGTTCTCCTCCCCGTCACCCTCGGCGTCGGCGTCAGCCTGGTCCTGGCTCTGGTGGTGGTGGTGGTGATGGTGGTGCTGGTGATCCTCTCTGGAGCCCTTCCTCTCCTCTATCGCTCGGTCTCCTCTCTGCTCCGTACTGCCGCCCTGAAGTCAGCAAAACATGCAAGTCAGCGAGCTGTGAGGAAGAAAGAGAACGCACTGCAAAAAGCACACACACGCACGCATGCAGATGACACGTCAACCTGGTTTGTTTTTCTGGTGCAGGTTCTGTGTGCAAACACAGCGTAACACACATGAACACACACTGCTTAAAAACATCTTCAACCATCCACTTCAGACTGAAGGTATTTCCAGTCGCCCCTTCTTGCAGATTTCTCTCTCTTATAAAACTCACCAAACTAACAATCACCTCACGCTTACTCATCCTCCTCCTCCTCAATATCAGGACACTCCTCCGTTTCACTCTTACATTTCCACAGTGAGATGGCAGTGAATGGAGAGAGGGTAGAAGTGAACGGGTTAAACATCATTCACGTGTGTGACATTCGGCTTTTTTTGTGAGTTGTTACCATCAGTATTAAGTCACAATATAAAAATGTACAACAAACACATTTGACGATTACCAAAAACTGCATTCTAATTGCAGCCTTTATCTGTCTCTTCCTGTGGCGTTTTGCTCCCTCGTCATTTCATTGTCTAAATCAGTCAAAAACTGCTCGTAGCTTGTGATGAAAAAAACAAAAAAAAAACAGGCGAGTTTCTCTTCTGTAGATTTTCAGCACGACAGATGGGCTAAAGACGGCCCCGTGCACACTGACATTCTGAAAGCTCGGGACTTGTTAGCACGCATGCCTTAATGAAAATGAAGCTGTGAGGCAGCCGACACCGATCTGTATCATTAAATCTTAAAAATTATTTAAAGAAAATGTTCCTCTTTTTATTCAGACAGCGGTGCAAACTGTGATCATGAACTGATCGTTCTGTGTGTGAACACAAACACACTGAGGGTTTGTTAGAGCCTGAAATGTAACAAGCTAAAATGTTATAAAAAAATGTAATAAAACCCAAAATGTAATAACTGCTCAGTAATGTAACAAAATGCTGAGCCCAAAACTTGTGAACTTTTTGCTCTAAATGGAAGAAGTTGTCACATTATCAGTAAAAAAAAAACATTTAGCCTTTTGATCTGCAGCTTTTTGAGGGTTGAATTTAAATGTGCATTTATTTTGAGACGTGTTCGCAGGTTTAGCACAGATCCTGCTCCACCATCTTTGAGTGAGTGAGGTATCGCAAAGAACCACCGCGTCTCTTTCTCTTGCCTTCTCGCACTTCCTCTGTCACTTCCCGTGCGCTTGAGATCCCCCCCCTCCCCCTCCCTCACTCGTACCTGCACACCGGAGACCGGGGCGGCGCTGGAGGGCAGGGCGGCTGTGGGCAGCTTGGTCAGCACGAGGTTCGGGGGGCTGTTGCTGCTGCTGGAGGGGTGAGTGCTTTTCCAGTAGGCCTCCAGGTAATCAGCCATGTGCTCACAAGCGTCCTCCAGCTGGTTTTCATCGAGGATGATGTCGAACATTTCCTGCACGGCAGAGGACAGGACGCAGACAGAGACAAGTGAATGAGATGCTGTCATCACAAAGAGTGATTCAGGGTCGTGTTTTTTGGATCCTAAATTTAACAGGTCAGACTATTAAAAAAACAACGTAAGAGCAATGCTAGAATTAACAAAGAGAGGAAATAACACATATTCAGGGAATATCTTTCACTGTAGCTCCCTAAAGACAAAGACTGCTATTTGAATTTAATTAGGTCTGCACTTTCTCACGCCTTGAGTGCTTCCTTTCCTGTCTGAAGTAATTACTAAGCAGTGTGCAGAACAGAGTTTTCATAAAGCATCCGACTGCAGACATGCACGACACTCAAACATGGAGCCTGTACTAATAGCATCTCCAGACGGACATAACGGCATGTTTGGCTTTAAATGAGAGAATCGGGTCGAGTGTGCAGACTCACAGGAGGGCACTGAGCCAGTTTGTCTGCAGCCACCATCTGGACGTTGAGGTGTTTGGCCTGAGACTTGCCTCTGGACTTGATGAGCCTCTGCAGCACCTGCGGGGGAAATTAAGGACGAAGGGCAAAGAGGTGAAAAAATGAAGACCCCCCCCCCCATCTGTGTGAAAAAGTGTTCAAATAAGAGCCAACGCTTCTTCAGGCCATCAAAGACTGAAGACACGGTTTACTATAATACGCTTACATTTAGCATTTAGTCGTTCAGATTCATGTTTTTAATGAACATTTTCTAAAACAGAGTCGCAAACGTCTTTCTGACTCTGCACAATCAGCGGCGATGATCAGAGGCCGACTCGAGTGACATCACTGTTAGAGGCAACACGTGCTCTGCGTCTGGTCACTTCCTGTCAGCACCTGCAGTCACTTCCTGTCAGCTCCTGTGTGTCCGATCAGACTTTAAGCTGTCTGTTTGCTCGTCCTGATTGTTGTTTCTTCTGCTGTAGATCCCTGCTCATGTTGTTTTCGTCACTTTGGATAAAAGCACGGCCATCCTGTCTCATGTGAGAAGTTATCTCATCCCTGGGGCCAAATATCTGGAGAAATGTTTTCAAAGGCGGCCTTGCTTCAGTACTTCATGAGTCCTCAGGGTGGTGCCCTCTGACATGCATCTATTTAGGGGCAGTTTGCATCCTTCAGTTTCATGAAGAGATTAAAACTTTATTGATCCTGAGAGAAACGTGAAGCATCCGTCTCATGTGTTTTGTAACCTGTGTGTCATGATGGACGATGATCTGGCTGTACAAATAAAGTAACCTGGACCTGAACCTCCCCCTGACTCGGTCCTTTCACTAAAATAAAGGCATAAAAGAAACCTTGAAAAAGGGCTCGGCTGAGGGCTCGGACTACCATGCTGTATCTCCCGTCAGCAGCTCAGTAACATGGTCATGTGACTGTAACATGAATGGAAGCAGAGGAGTTTGTGTAAACCTCTCTGACCTTTGGGGAGGTGATCTTGACGTAGACAATGATGGGGGCGAGGGACGTCTTCCCCAGCTGTGACGGGTGGTTGATGGTGTCCGCGTCCAGAACGACCAGCTGTAACGTCCGAGCCAGTTCGAAAATCCGTTCAATCTCACTCTGGACTTCAGCTGAAGAAGAAGAGAGAGGGTTTACTGAATTTCAGTTTTTGTTAAGTCTAAATTAAAAACACCACACGAGTCTTGATATTACGTTGAAGCTACAGATGCTAAGTTTAGCACAAGCAGTGATTATAGCGGGACCACAGAAGGTAGGCACTTTGAAGCCACACCCCCTCACGGCCGGTTTTGGACACCCCTCGTTTGCACAACTTCTGATTTCATGCTGCTCTCCTTTCTGTGTCTTGACACTGAAATATTGAAAGAGACATCCATCTGTCTTCTGGGACCAGAGTGAAAGACGACAGGAAGGATGAAATATGACGTGCCAACTTCTCACATAAGCTCACTTTAAGAGATGACTGTCCTGGAAACATGACAGCAGGACTCAGACACGTTAGCAATAACGTGAACGCAGTCCGTTCAAACCGGGTCACAGAGCCTTCATTTCTGGCAGAATTTTTTAATTGTATCATAAAACATAAAAAGGCTTCACTTACACTGAGCGAATGTCCCTTTTTGATTTAAGTTCAATCAATGAAAGATCCCATTAAGGTGGAATCAAGAGATCAAATCTCGCTCTTCTGTCAGCGAAAAGATGAAGATTTCAGACTCCACAGAGAGCATGCGAGGACGGATATATGGAAGATAAGGCGTGCCATACAGGCTCAGAGTGGCTCTTACTTTAATTAAAAGTCTTTGTCTGAAGTATTCAAGCTGGGTTTTTTTTAGTGTCTCCTTCATAATGCATCTTTAAAAAGTCATCCGTGGAGGAGCTGTTGCCTTGCAGCTTCTCCTTTGAGTTCTTTTCTGGGACTTGTGGCAGCACGTTGTTAAAAAAGGCTGAGGTCACGTCGCTGAGTTGTAGTCTGCTGATGAAATATTGATATGAAATACATTTTTTGCCTCCAGTGCGAGCTTCTCCCGGGACGTTCTTACTCTGCTGCAGGCAGCGACTGACGCGTACGATGACACGAAGCTAAAATTAGCCGAGTCACCTCAGTTTGACTCAGGAAGCTTTTGATTCCTATCACAATCAACCCGCGTCCAATCAGGGCGGCGCTTGAACTTGCTATCAAGCTCTTTATTTTTCTCTATCTTTCATTCCTCACTGAAGAAAGCGGTCAAGGCCGCTCTTGGCCGGCGGGAGTTATCATTAACCATTTTTTAAAGGTTACTTTAATCGTTTCCTTCCTTTTTTTTCTCCACAAGCCGCCCTCCTTGAAAACATTATAAATCAAAACACCAGATGTTCCCAGGCACTGCAGTGATCTGCAGTCCAAACATACCCAAGTTGGAGCGTGTGTTGGAGCGCTCGATGATGGCGTGCTTGCTGGGATTGTTCAGGACCGAGCGCTTGGCAAGAGAAATGTCCGCCGTGACGCGAGTGATGGATATTCTGAAAGGAGAGATAAGGAAAATACAAGGTTGTGGAACGGACTCTGAGTAGATTTGAAAAACAAACATTGATGGTTACTGTTTACAGAGACCAAAACAAAAGGGAGAAGAGATCTGCTGTGGAGTTAAAAACAAAAAGGAAGTGCTGATGTTCTTTGCTCTTTTCGACACTGAGGAAGTCTGATTTCATTGCTGATGTTTTGATAGATTTTACTCGAGCCCGACCGATAAATCATCCGCCCGATATATTCGCATATCCAGTGACTATTGGTATCAGCTGCTTTTACTGTGTCGTCCCCAAAGACAGCGGCGTCCTCGTTCATGCACGACCTCCAGCTCAGCGGAGAGGAAATGTGGACAACAGGAACACGAAGGAGAAATCCTGTCTGCTCTTTTTGTAAAACATCTTATTAGGAATTGATGCTTTACAAATAATAATTGATTAATTGAGATAAACTCAGATTATACTTAATTTATTCACCAGTCAAGTAACATTTAATTTACGTTTCATAAACTAGAAGCTCCGGCTTCTCATTGGTCGAGCTGTTCGTCTGTCATGTGCATGTCATTGAATGCTGCGGTGACCGTGTTTGTTCCCTGATTATCGTCTTCGATCGATGACTCGCTGAGCTGTCAAACTGAAAGACCCTTCTGGGATAATTAAAGACGTCTGCACGTCTGTCACCAGCAGAGCTCGTTATTTGGATCACAGCGAGCGTTACCTCTGTCCAGAGTGTCGAGCGGTGACGCATGCTCACTTACTTCCTTCATTAGATTTCTTCAACACAAGCGTTTTGATAACTGCACATGAGCTATGTGTTGATCTAAAGCTAGCTCTAAAGCTCAAACATCCATCTAAGACAGATATCGGCCATCTTTTTTTCCTCCCTCATGTCGATATCGGACCCAAAAATCCCACATCGGCCGGGCCCTCGTTTTGACACGGTGGTTTACAAACAGTCTAAACTACGAGTCCTCGATCTGAGAGCTGGAGAAGCTGCTTCATTTTTCGCATTGTGCACGAGTGTGATGTTTTGAGAGAAGGGGTTCGAAAGGTTTCCTGGTGGTCTCTGAGCTGTCTGACTTCACGGCCTCTTTCTGCCTCAGGCGGGCGGATGGACTCAAACATTGAGTAAGGAGAATCCTGCTCAGCTCCAGCACCCTTTATGGCCTATTAAGGACATGGAGAGGGCCCTTTTTTTTTTTTTTTTTTTTAAAGCAGCAGCGCACATCTCCAGGCCAAACAAACTTGTTACACACTCCGTCAGCTAACCTCTGGGGACAGATAAATGCCGGCGTGTAGAGCCGGAGAGGAAGGAAGGAATGAGGAAGGAAGTGGGATGAGAGCTCGTGTTTGAAAAAGGTCACGCAGAGAAACTCACCTTCCCTCGAATCTGTGTTTCAGAAAGTCGAACAGTGCTTTTTGCATCATGTCTGTGACCTGTGAGCGGGACATTTAAGGCACATGTTAACAGCTGAAACTTCCCTTACATGTTGTTTTAAATGTATTTGTCTCTGACCTCGTAGCCCTTCAGTGACGGTCCAACGAGAACCACGGGCCGCATGGAAGGCACAACGTCGTAGGGAGGAATGTGTTCCGTCTTCACGGAGAAGAAAAAAAACACTTTCATTCATTTCATGGAGACAAAGTCCACAAACACCATCACAAACATCTCAAGGAGTTAAAAAAAAAAACAATGAACAGGACTTTTTTTTTTTTTTTTTAAAGCACTGGAACATCGTGAACCATGAAACGAGACGTCTGAGCCGGCCAAAGGAAAACGTCCCCGCTCTGATTTGAAGCCTGCAGCCTCTCGTGTCATGGCTCGGATGCTACAGACGAAACGGAAAAGTTGAAGTAACAGGAAAGGTTAATAAGAGGGAGAGTGCGATCGATTTATTGAAGGAAAGAAATCAAATCACGACACTGTTAGAAAAACTTGTTATGACGTAAGTGGGAGCTCAGTTTATGTCCCGCTCTGCACGATATGACAGACACGTGACGTGACGATATGAACTGTGATCAATTAAGAAAAATGAAGAGTGCATATTATCTTTACATCACAGTTTCTGTTCTTCCATGTTTCACAGAGCACAACAAGTCTCTTCTAATCCCAAAACTAAGTTTAGTTATGGTGCGTTTTAGTTCCCAACTCCTTCATGTGAAGGCGAGAGGAGGTGTTAACGCTAACCTTACCAGGCAGATAACAAATCAATGGAGGTTTCTCCTCATTATTCTTTATGCTATGTCCTTATATCTTTTATTCTGTTTTTTTCTTTCTCAGCGTTGCAGTCCATCACCCTCTCTTCCTCCTTCTCTCCACTTACTTCCAAACGTTTTGTTTGTTTTCCGTCGAACATTTGCTGCCGTCATCGGGCTTCCCCCCCTGGGACGATGTGGGAACTCATTCAGAGTGCTGCTGACTAACACGAGGGTATTAACCAACAAAGTGGCTCCGCACACAAACACTTCCTGGAGCGTTTTACCCGGGCTTACTGGTTTAGAAACTGAAACTCCAAATATTGGATAAAAAAAACAAGATGTACGAGCAAAAAGTAAAATATTATTAAATTTAACAGTTCCAGGTTAGTGGATACTCCAGCCTCCAACCAAACCAGCTCTTTCCCTCATGTTCAGTCTTGTTGCAGAGCTACGTTGTGTGAAACGAAGGTTGCATCCATTTCCTGTTTTGGCTTTCAACAGAACAGTTATCATGTTTCATAAAATGTTGAACTTGCCCTTTAAAAATCAGAAAAAAAAGCCAGATTCAGATCTCGTGTAGGTGATCAAAAAGGCGTTCACACTGAGCTCTCACACAGTCAGGATCACAAGTTTAATTCCAAACACATTGGACACAAACACAACACAGAGGGCGGAGCTTAATCTCTGGAAGGGTTTGTGCACTTCAGACCGGAGAGGTCATCCCGCAAAAACCCTGCTGAGCGGGCGCACTGCACGCCACGACTTACCGACTTCTGCTTCTGCTTAGCTGCGGTGAGACGGAAGAGGAGAGAGACAGATGTTAAAAAGAGGCATGCATGCTAATGACGAGGACGGTGATGCGGACAGACAGGACGTACACTGAGTGAGACCGAGCAGCCACAGGTGTTTTTAGTCTGAGCCGTGCGAACGGACAGAGAGGAAGAAGACGGGGACGGGTCGGTCCAGAGTTTACCTTCTTAAAGAAAGGCATTCGTTTTTCTTTTGCTAGGGGTGACATGACAGTGTTTGGACTGGCTTTAGGGGAGCGCAGGTTGACTGGAAGCTCATTGTCCTCGGGGTCTAAGTCAGTGGCGTCTATGTCAATGGCTATGCACAGACAAACAAGGGCGCCATCACAAACAGGTGAAGACAGGAGGTCACAGGTCACGGAGTGACACTGACTAACAGAATGAATTATAATACACAGAGAGACATATGAAACATTTAAAGATACATTATATATAACAACTTACTGCAGGTAAATATGAACTATTCTACATAATCTAAATATATAGTCTCATCTTCAACTTGAATTCTGTTGTTTAAAGTTTGTTTAAAGGTCACACGTTATTTAAAATCCTCCTCCCCATGTTCCTCTAACTCTAACATGTGTCTCCAGTCTGTCTTCAAACCCCCCAATGATGAGAAAAGTCCATCCTCTCCGTCTCCTGCCTGCTCCACTTTTCAGAAAATGTGTGCTCAAACAGGCCGTTTGGAGATGTTCCCTTCATGACATCACAAAGGGCAGTAGCCCCTCCCCCAGGTGGGTGACACTCCCACAGCTAGGTGTTTGTTCTGCCCTCTGAGTCTGCCTTCTCACCGTAAACAATAGGACATGGAGCCAGAAAGCAGCGAGTACACCCGAGCCCTTCCAGAGAGGGGGTGTGGTCAGACACAGCTCATTTACATATTTAAAGCTACAGACACAGAAACAGCCTGTTCTGAGCAGGGCTGAAATAGAGGGGTTTATAGACATGATCAGATACAGGATCAGAGTGGATTTACAACAACACACTTCACACACATGATGAAGAGGAGCTCTGACACTGATTTAAACTGCTTGAAGAGGAGGAGGATATGTGACCTTTAAAAGACCAACGAATCAATATAATGTAAAGTTGGAGTGTGAACGTTTTTCATGAGCTTCTTACCAGAGGACGGAGGAGTAGATTTTCGAGAGTTAGGAACCACTTCACCTAAACTAGAAGATGAGTTTGCTCCCAATTTACTAAGAAAAGAAAAGCATCACACATGTGAGATTAAAACTCTTAAGAAGCGTTGAAGACGTTTTACTCTTCAGAACGACATGATGAGGTTTTTTCACCTGGAGTGGAATTTGCCCTGTTTCGCTCTCTGCTCCTGGAGGATGCGAGTGTTTTCTATCTTCACTGGACTAGGAATGAAACCAATTTCACAGCCTTCCTTCACCAGGCGTCCTATCCACCAGTCGTTGTTGAATTTCTACAAAGGATAAGCAGAGATTTATAAATCTACCTCCTCCTGGTCATCAGCTTGATTCCCCCCGCTACGTAACATCATCGGCTCTAGAAAGGAAGCAGCTCACCTCTTTGACATGGAGGAAGTCTTTAGCCTCAAAGGAGATGGCCATGCCCGGCACGGGAACGTCATCGTCATGATTCGGGCTGTAATTGACATTTGTGCGAACAGCAAATGCAACTGGTTTGGTCTGCCGGGAAGGAACAAGAAGAGGGAGATAAAATGTCAGATCATGCAAACAATATGAAATGACATTTAAATAACGCGTGTTTCCAGATCAATAAATTATCTAGAAGACATTCAAATGAATAATTGAAACAGTTAAATCTGGATGTTTCCGTGCACCGCTGCTGTCGTTCTTTTCTTTGGAACAAGGTGTTAAAGTGGTAAATGCTCTCCCTGTAAATGACTCTGCCGCTGCTCTGTCTGAGCGCTACAGGCTACAGCGCTTTACAACTCACAGTGTTGCCACATAATGAGTGTCAGTAGCGACACCACTTTGACACACACTAGTAAAACAGGACTCGTCTCGTCCCTCGGTAACTTATGAGGAGCACAAACAGCAATTGTGTAAAAGGTTCATAAATCAATCGGCCAGTCTTTACAATAGCTGGATCAATACGAGTTCTCCGATCGCATCGCTGCTGACCTTCCTCTTTGGCACAAACACTTCATCGAGATAATGGCTGCATTTAATGAAATGTTTCTCATTCTCCTGCTCGCAACAATACCGCCACCACACACACACATATACACCAGAGCAAATCTTCTCCCTTTTGCAGACTCGGATTTATTTCTATTTTTTGGTAAACATCTACCTCTGCCCATAATGACGCATTAGGTTTTGTTCCAAAGGGATTTGAATACGATTAAGAAAGAGGTCACGTCATGTAAAAAATGTAATGGGAGAACCATGTGCTCACAGACAAAACCTTCCAAATGTAGATCTTCTGCAGGAATAGAATATACCCACGTAAGACAAACATCCCTTTAGGAATTACATAAAAGCTTTTGGACATAATCTCGGAGCCAGCCTCAACAGTTGGCCAACATGGTCATGCCCTCAACCAGATTACATTCGCTCTGCCTTTGACTGTGGGACAAGCGTGACAGGAGTCGAGTGAAAAGCCCAAAAAAACGAATGCACGGGGAGGTGGCTTAGAGTAATCTTCCAGCTTAGAGTGAAACGCTAAAATATTTACCTGCAGATGAAAGAGAGCAAGATGAGGGGAGGGAGTGTGAAATGTTCTGCTTGGAGCCAAATCGAGCCCTCGAGATCACAGCTTTGATGCTGTCACTTCATGTGGCTCTCGTACAGAGTCTGAAGAATGCTTTTAATGTACTCTCAAGTATTTCTGGTTTCATCGTGGTTGTCTGAAAAGCGGCATTTTACCTACTTGGTATTATTTAGCATCATTTCATTTCAGTCCATTAAAGTAGAAAGGATCAGTAAGACAGATATCTAAAATGGCATCAGGGAAAGTGTCACTCTAAGTACATTTTGAAGTGAATAATTGCTGTATACATTTTTCCTGACAAGCAGACTTACATATTTTTAAAAGCTGTTCTTGTTCCCGCAATGGCCATGAAATGCTATAATTAACTTTAAAGGTCACATATGATGCTAAAAACACTTCTCCATGTTCCTCTAACTCTAACATGCGTCTCTAGTCGGTCTATAAACCCCCCAATGATGAGAAAAATCCGTCTTCTGCCTGCTCCACAATTCAGAAAATGTGTGCTCAAACAGGCCGTTTGGAGATGTTCCCTTCATGACATCACACAGGGCAGTAGCCCCTCCCCCAGGTGGGTGACACTCCCACAGCTAGGTGTTTGTTCTGCCCTCTGAGTCTGCCTTCTCACCGTAAACAATAGGACATGGAGCCAGAAAGCAGCGAGTACACCCGAGCCCTTCCAGAGAGGGGGCGTGGTCAGACACAGCTCATTTACATATTTAAAGCTACAGACACAGAAACAGCCTGTTCTGAGCAGGGCTGAAATAGAGGACTTTATAGACATGATCAAATACAGGATCAGAGTGGATTTACAACAACACACTTCACACACATGATGAAGAGGAGCTCTGAGTCTTATTTACACTCATTTAAAAGACGGATAGGATGGACTTTTTGTCGACAGGATCAGCTGTCAGTGCTGGTTTTAGTAGCTGCAGGTAGCGCAAAGCTAGCGGTGCCTTAAGCAGTTGAAGAGTCTGTTTTTTACTCAATAGGTGGTTGAGACCAACACAGAGGTCAAAGGGAGTGAATGTTGAAGTTACACTAATCAGATGAACATATTCATAGATAAATGAATGCTAATGTTGCTCTATAAATGCTCGATGATGCTGGTAACTGTTAGTTATTTCAAACTAAAAGGTGGTATGTTTTTTTTCTTCGCTCAAGGTGCAAAAAAACTCAGTTACTGCAGGCTTAAAAACTCGATAACAGATTAGATCACTGTTGTAGATTAAAATAACACTTGTAAAGCAGCACTTTGCCCTTCATCCTCAACCTTTAACAACCAAACAAGAGAGAGTGGGAGTGATTGGATTTTCTTGGCTCTGATTGGTACTTAAACTCCTTCAAACAGGAAGTGATGCTCAGTGAGGATCGGTGCCCTCCAGGGGTTTCAGAGATGAGGGGGCATGCTCCCTCGTTACAGCTCCCACTGTCCACTCGTGAGATACGACAGGTGTGAAGTAAATATGATGAAACATGGGGGATTATGGAAATAATACATTAGTGAAATCCTCTTGGAATCATTTTTCCCCTGCAGGGAGCAACGTAAATATTCCATACAGTCATGATGGCGCAGTGTGAGTGTGTATGTGTGACATCTCCATTGAGATCATCCAATAGCAGTGTATGGACCCGTAGAGGACAAAGCGTCCTTGGTGTTTGCATGCATTGAGTCACATGGCTACATGAAGGTATGAGGTCCATTAGTAGACGTAAACGTATGGCGCACTTTCTTGCATCACTCATGGACTGCTGCTCCTCCCTCCCTCCCTCCCTCCCAGCTGCTCTGCTCGCCTTTATCCATCATGGCAGCCTGGCAGGTGAAGCGTTCTACAAGCTTAATGACGTTCTCCAGACACTGTAGGCAATCATGCAAACACGCTTGTCCTACATGCCACCTTGTATCACAGGAAAAGAACATAACGGCACCTTACAGACAAATGTACAGTATCTCTGCATCTCCTGACTGGTCCCACATTCTGTACTTTTGTTCTTATGTAACACAGGCCTTCATTATGGATGCCATATTGACTGCAGTGAGAAGGACATGGGCGGGGAGGGGGGGTTAGAGACCTGCTTGAAGGCTTGGGAGGAGGGGAAGGTGAGAGGCACAGGAGGATAGAGGGCAAGATGCAGCCCGATAAAAAGAAGTTACAGGCAGAAAGAAGAGCAGCTACATGCAGTATAAGGAGAACACAGAAAGAGCTAAGATAAGTCAGTCTTTAACGAGGTACCCTGGGAGGAGGTGCAATGCACAACAGTGAATACATACAACATGTTGCACGTCACAGGATCTCAACAAGCGATGAATATTTAAAAAGGAGAAAATCTGAAAGTCCTGTGTGTGCTGAACAAACGCTGACGGATTAAACTCCTGCAGATCTGCCATGTGGCCTGAAGAAGAGCACACAATATCTCCCGCTGTTAATTAAGATTCCCACATTAATGCATTTCATAACACACCGTTTCACCTTGAATGTTGTGAATCGATGTGAAATGATTTCCCCCCCCTCAGCTGTGCTGAGAGCCTGGAGAATGGATAACTGTATACAGCATGACGGGAGCCAGATCCTTCATTAAATTAACACAAAGAAAATGAATAATTTATTTTAAAAATGATGGGCACATTTTAATCTGTAAATCTTTTGCATTAAGTATCTGCTCCATGCACTCGTTCGGCCTGATCACATCCTGCTGCGTTCTCACATCAGAGACGTCGGACTTCACGCAGAGAAAAATACCAGGAAGATGGCAGAGTGAAAAATGTGTTTACGTTCACAGATGTGAAAATATCAGGAGTTTTATTTCACAAGTGTAAAAGTCATGAGAGATTTATTTGAAGGGTTTTATATCCTAAATGGCTGCTACATAACGCTCAGTGTACAGACTGATATCAGCAGCATGTCCGAGAAGTCACTGTGAATAACTGCTCTTACAGACTCACAGACACAGAGTCTGTACTTCCCCTGACCCCCCCCCCCCCCCCTCTCTCTCTCTCCCCCCCCCTCTCTCTCTCTCCCTCTCTGGTGGCCAGACCACTAAGAAGCTATTTTTACTGCTTATTTGTCATGTAAAATGCCAACAGGGGAGAACCATGCCAGGTTATCTCCAAAGCCAACTTATCTATTTAATTAGAGAGTGTGTGTGTGTGCGTGTGTGTGTGCGTGTGTGTGTGTGTGTGTGTGTGGGGGGGGGGGGGGGGGGGGGGGGGGGGGGGGGGGGGTCGCTGTGATCGCTGGCAATGATCTGTCATTGCCAACGAGGAGCGACCCGGCGTCACAGCGCAGGAGGAAAACGTCTGGTCTTGTATATGGTCGACCTGTAGCTTACAGCTAATGAGCGCTAGCTGTAAAAGACCATAACGCCACGTTTCACGCTTTGCATTGAGCTCTAAAACTGGGTGAAGAGAGACGAAGATGAGAGGTGGAAATCTTCAGCGTGCCTGCGATCTGGTGATTCAGAGGGAGCAGGCTCTGATTGCAGTTCCTGTCCGGTAGGTAAAAGTCTTTGTTTATACTCTGCTAATTGAGGCCCTGAGCAGAGGGGGAAGTTGGGCCCTGATAAACAGCAGCGCTCAACCCTCCGAGGCCCCCTCACCTCTCACGTCACCCGCCCCTCACAGGCTTCTCCTTCCAGCTGAAATCACATCTAATGTTCGACCTCTCTCACAGTCACCTCGCTCAGTCCTGCAGCCGTGTCCGCTCGCCTCTCGTATCCGCCGTCAGCGGGATAATCATCAGGATTTCATCGCAGGCTTCAAAGTGAGCCGACCTAGAGAGCGTTTCTCCGACTTTCTTTTAGTGCTCTTATTGAAGACACAGGACAGTCAGGGAGAGAGAGAGAGAGAGAGAGAGAGAGGGGGGGGGGGGGGGGGGGAGAGAGCGGGGGAGAGAGAGAGAGAGAGAAAGAGAGGGGGGGGGGGGGGGGAGGATCCCCTGGTCGGATTTGAACCTCGGCCTCCCTACATTGGGTGCGCACTCACCGCTGAGGCTCCCTTTCTGAGCAGATTTTAACATTCGTGCCAGTATTTAAAAAAAACAAAACAGAAAAGAAAACATGCGAGTCTAAAAACAGGACCAAAAAGGAAGCAGACAAAACAACAAACTAAACAGTGTCAAGTTTATAAGAGATGTTTGACATTATTCATGAAAGAATAAACAAGGAGACTTTGTCGTGCAAGCAAACTTCTGTTCATGCACGGAACGCACGACGACACGGCTAACACACGTCTGCTGACGAGATCCAGATCTGCATGTGAGAGTCCGTGTACTGGCTTTACCACAGCCCCGGGGCCCAGGCCCCTCTTTACCTGCAGCATGCAACACAACCACGTGGTTTTGATTGACAGCTCTGTTGACAAATGAGGCTCCTGCAGAGCTGTGTGCAGCTGATCAGCAGAGAGGAGGAGGAAACAAAACACACACGAACATTTACTCAACTTAAAAGGGAGAGGGTTCAAATCCGGGCACTGGCTTGGAGGGCCGTAGCCTTCATACATGGGATGCTAACTCTCAACCACTAGGCCACCACTGCCTTCCTGATTCACTTTAGTACAAAGGGAAGAGGTGGACTTCCATCTTTATATATAATCAGATATTTCTGATGCTCAATCAAAACAGAAAAAGAAAAGTCTCCACTCGCCGTCTTAAAGTTTAAAAGTTGGATCTCACAGAAACACACGGTTCCTCTCCTCCTCCTCTGTGATTCTTTTTTTAAAATAGTCTCCGCCCGCGACCCACTGAGGGAAACTTTCAGCAGGTAAACAGTGAACTGTGTGACCTCAGGTGACCTTGGTGCGGCTGGGTTTTGGGTACCGACCTTTGCCTTGTCGAGTTGTGCCTGAGCCTGTCGCTCTGCCTCTCTGCGCACTGCCTCCTTATCCTCCTCCAGGGACACATCGGAGTCTGATGGACGGCTGGTGTAGGAGTCGGCCGAACCCTGCACAGACACAAACAGTACAGTCACATGTAGAAGAACCAACACTCAGTTGGTCAACAGTCAAACAGACATCCCCCCCCCCGAGCGTCTTGAGGACTTAATTAGTGTTGCACTGCCCGTCGCTCTTCAAAGTAATGTTCAACTTTGAAGCCGAGCGTCGGATGTGCAACCAACAAACGTGCAACCAGGCCCGCACACACTCAAGTGTTGATCAAAGGAGCCTCGGCTGATTTGATGAAGTGATGAACACAGAGGCTTTGTTCAGTTAAGAGCCGACTGGATCTGTGGCGAATTATCAGCACGTCTGATTTATTCTGAGAAAAGATGCCAAAGGGCACAAAACGTCTGCAATAAAAATAAAAAAAAATAAAAAAAAACCCCACAGGCAGCTTCGCTCTCCTGTCAGCTGATCCCGTGAAGATCTGCTGTGATCCCTCTGTGGGAAATGTAAAGAACGCCAGGTCGAACCCAAACAAGCAGACTCGCTCTTCAAACTTCCCCTGATGATACTTCTGCAGTTTGAGGACACATGAGGGATTACAGCTCGCTTCATCGAGGAGCAAAGCAGAAAACCAAGCAAAACAAGATCGCACAACTTTATTTGAACGTCAAACTGGTTTATTTTAAAGGTCCGATATCGACTGAATGAATCAGACGTGAAGGAAACCTGCAGCAGCCAGTATGTCCTCCTTCTAACTTTAGATTCTGCTCCTGAATGCTCTGGATTTGATTGGACCAGAGAAGGTAGGCGGGTCTTTAAAGGCCGTTTTGGACGCCCCTGGGTTTGCCAGATATGAGAGCAGTTATCAGGTGAACAGGTGTTGCAGCGATGGAAGCGGGCAGTGGAACTGCTTCAGATAGAAGTGATTGTACCCGAGCTAAAAAGCCTCTGCATGTTTCTAATAAGCTCCAGCAGCAGAAAGCTGCTCAAACTAGGATCAATGTTGGAGATGCACACACACACACACACACACACACACACCAGATGGCACTTTCTCAGTTTCGGTTAAGAATCAATCAGGGAGAAGAAAAGGAGAACACGGTGTGAGCTTTATCCTCACCTGCTCGCTACTACGCCACCCACACAAGGTCTTTCATTCATCTCACTGCACCATTACACTCGGAGCTGTCTGAGTTAAAAATAGCCTCCCTCACTCTGTGCCTGATCCGAATTACCCACATCACATCCATACAGAGCAGGAGCTCCCATCTCGCCACGTTACCCGACCAACACGGGAGACGACACAGACGTCCTCGCTCGCACACGATCGATCACGCCTGCGTCCCTCATCGTCCCCGCTCTTGTACCTGACGTGAATGACTCATTACCTGAAAGCAAGCCCATTACACATCCACGGCTGGCATCACGAGTGTGATCAGATTAAATCTCCCGGACGCTTTAAAAACATCAACAAAGCGTGCAGACTGGGAGCTCAACTTTCAGCTCCAACATGCAGCGTTTCCACTTTCTCTTAAAATCTTCTAAACCGGCGTGTGTGTGTGTGTGTGTGTGGTGTCACGTGTGGCTTCGCAGGTGTGCAGGTGAACACACCTGGCTCATGCCGTCAGGTGAGCTCTAACGCCGGGGGCGTGATCATGAATAGCGCCCCCCGCTTGGGTCAGAGCTCGGCTCAGACTGATAACACGCAGCTCAGCTTCTCATCAGCACCAGACGATGTCGACCGACCCAAACACACAACGCTGCTGCTGCACAACATGCACATGCACACTTTGTTTTTGCACTTTATGAACACACTGCACAGGCGCTTACACAGCCATCAGAGCTCTTGACGCGACCTCCCTTGGCTCGTTTCAGCAGGCGGATCCAGGTGGCCTTCATCAGCCACACTGGTCATTCAGTGTCCTGAGCCACTGTCCCCGACCCCCCCGGCTGCTGCTGCTGCTACAACTCCACCTGACTGCACCGCCGTGGTCACCTCTCCCCTCAGCGTTACAGGTGCTTTCAACACCGTGGCCACATCCGCAGCCCGCTGACGTTACACCTCGGCTGCGCTCTCATGTCGGGGGGGGGGAAACAGAAAGAAGCGTTGGAGTGAGCGCTCCTCGTTTTGCTGCAGCTCCAGATCGCTCTGCTGCTATCTATAGAGCCACAGCTCCTCCTGCTCCTCCTGCTGCTGCTGCTCCTCCTGCTGCTGCTGCTGAAGACGGGGAATCCACAGGAGCTCGCTGCCCCGCGCATAATCTCAGCAGCTCTCTCTCTCCCACTCCGCTCCAGTCTCCTTATAAGCCGGAGAGCTTAGACGGCTGCTGTTGCAGGTGCTGAGGCTGACTCCCGGTCTGAGCCAGGTGGCGTCGATGCACCTCTTTAAGCTCCATCCTCCTTCTCTGTGCTCCTCCAGGAGCTTTAGATAGCAGCACTTTATGGAAGCGAGTCCCCGCTGTGGCTGCTGGTTAACGTGATGAAGCCGCTGCTGCCGCGTTCAGGTGCGGCTGCACGCTCGCTCCGGTCTCGCTCTCTGCCTCTCAGCCTGTCAGCGTTTGTCCTGCAGGCTCCTTCAGCGACTCTGTCTCTACCCACTCCCTCCTCCTCCTCCTCCTCCTCCTCCTCCTCCTCTCACTCCCCCTTCTTCTTCCTTTTTTTCTCTCCTCTCCGTTACCCCTCACAGTCAGTCCATCTGCTCGTACCGAGTCTCTGCTGTGATCACTGCGTGTGTGTTTGTGTGTGTGTGGGCGCCGCATGCTGTTGTGTTCGATTCATCCGGACGAGAGCTGCGTATCGCGATCTAAAAAAATGCATCATAGAAAATCACCACAGTTAAATATAAATCTGCTTTTTTTTGTTTATCAATAGTCCAGTTATTGATTCACACAATCCTTCCTTTAATGTGCGGCTGTGTGAATGAACATAAATAGAGAAACTAAAGAAACCGCGTTCTGCAGAGAATGAGCTGTGGTGGGGAAAACAGTCGAGGCAGGGGGCGGGTTTAGATGCTCGTCTCCGTACGTGGAAGGTCAGGGGTTCGATCCCCAGCTCCTGCAGCAACATGTCCGATATATCCTTTGGCAAATCACTTAACCCTCGAGACCTGCAGGGTGTAAGAGCGCTCTGAGGACTCGGACGAGAAAAAAGCTTAAAAAAAAAGCTAAATGAACGGCGTTCACTTTCTTGGCTGTTGGTAGCACAAAACAGGATATCTAAATACGCCAAGTTATTAATACTTTTCAGACGTTTGGAGCATTTTGTTTGATGAAACAAAAGGTTATCAGACAACATAGGAAGCAGGAAACGGAGCCTTAACGGTGAGAAACGAGACTTTAAAACACTGCAGCTATTTTAAAAAAGAGTCCATTTTTCTTCTTCTTCTTCTTCTTCTTCTTCTTCTCTCGGCGTTACAGATTGGGAGGTGGAAGCTGCTCTACATCCTCTCCTGTCAGATCAGCTTCATTTCATTACAAAGTGAGCGCAGCGTCACACAGGACAAATGGAGATAATTACAGCCTTAATTAAAATGTTTCCAGTCTTAATAAAAGGCTCAGGCGAACTCAATCCCTGCAATCGTATAATTCAAAATGTTCCGGGTTTTTTTTTCTTTTCTTCCATGCATTGTTGTCCTCCACGTGACCCGTGATGAGGTTTACGTGAGGTCAGAGGAGTGAGGGGGCGTTGGCCTGTGGGAGCAGCAGCTGAGCGGTGCGTCCCCGGGGAGGCGCTCGCTGAAGATCAAAGGATGACACGCTAATCAGCAGAGCTCATCATAACCAATCAATGACACGCCTTCGTCTGCAAGATACGTGCACACAGAAAATGACACTTTCACAGGGGGGGGATAATGTGATTTGAGCTCATTATGACTAATTGGCTTAACGAGGAAGCGATTACTTGAGGTAGGCCGTGTTTGGAGCAGAAATTGATGGGAGCGTTGGACGAGAAAATAAGATCCAGTCCATCCAAACTTCAGACTCCGCCCGCTTCCGAAGGAGTCAGGGTCGCATATGTTTCCAAACGAAGGCTCGACTTTCGCCTGGAGAGGGCTCAGATGCTCCCGACGTGGAGCTGTGAAGAGCCGCAGTCAAACAGCAGCTCTGACAAAGACTCACAGAGACACATCCGGCCTCCGGCGGGGCCGACGCTGCCGACCTCTAGACCGGCTGTCTCACACACACACACACACCTTAATAATAATCTGACAGCAGCATGATACTACTTTGATCCACGAGGAGAGAGGCGGGGATCACAGCTCTTCTTCGATGTGAAGGAATCTGTCGTTTATTCACCTCGATGAATCAGGGAAAGTTTGAGCTCGTATCCTTCAGGTGGACAACGAGCTGCGTGACAACGATTCATCAAATCATCCTCATGCTTTTAGACGGATACGTGGGTCTACAAATGATCCTCCAACACTTCTTGAAAATGGCCTCCTGATCCTCCTCCTTTAAATCAAACGACGAGACACAAACCAAGAGAAGCTCTCTCTTGGTTTAAAGAGTCTCTCTCTTCAAATTTCAGCAGGAAGTAAGAAACTTTTCTACATTTGTATTGAGAAACTGCAGACTGACGGGACTGACGGGGCAGATGTAGGATTATATCTCACATCCGCTCACGTGCTGAAAAAAAAAAAGACAAGGCAGGAGAAACTCTGCATGAAGTCTGCAAAAAAAAAGAGTTCACACACGCAGCTCACCGGAGTTTTTCAGTCAGTGTGAAAGCACTTCTAAAACTTACTGCTCACAGCTTCAAGGAGACACGAAACAAACGTTAAACACGGATTATTTAGCAGGGCTGTCTTTGACGTAGCGTTCGGCGTATCCATGGCAACGATAAACAGGCGGCGTGTTCATTTAGGACGTCTGACACTTTCAGACGTCGACTGTTTCTGTTTTCAGTTTGGTTGGAAAGTGAAAAGAGCTCGTAGCAAAGAGATGAGACAACACACAAGCAGCACAGCACTTCACGCTCTGCTTCTGAAAATGGGAAGTGGACCAACATGACTCAGACATCCTTCTTCCTATGAGAAGGTGAGCACGCCGGTCCAGGCGGCGCAGACACACACAGAGCTGTGTGTTTGCACAGATGAAGAGGGGGAAACTGAAAGGGCGACGGTGCCACTCTCTCATTGATTCATGTGGACAGAGGTCCTCGCTGCGAGACCACCAGTGACCTCTACATGCAGCAGTGGCACGGCGATCATTACATTACAACATCACAAATCACTGTGGCTATTACCACAGAGGGGGGGGGGGGGGGGGGGGGGGGGCATGAGTCAACCACCGCCGCCCGCTGCATCTGACAGAATCACTGACAGACGATGAATCGTTTACATCAGCGGCTGCCATTTTCATTTTTAGCTTCTATAGGGGTCGATCTCCATATGTGGCCGCAGTGTGTGTATATATATATATATATATATATATATATAGAGAGAGAGAGAGAGAGAGAGAGAGAGAGAGAGAGAGAGAGAGTTGAAGTCATGCAGGAAATAAAGGTTGTCTGTGTGGGCTAAGAAGCGCTCTGACAGTCGAGGAGTCCACGCCAAGTTCAGCCTTCTTTCCATTCAGTTCTCAGACGTAGTACGACTCCTGCTTCTCTCCACTCACTCCGAGCCTCGCTGCACTCGTCCTTTTCCTCCACATGCACTTCCCTAACATTTATTTTTGTTCCTGTTTTCGGAGGGACAGGACAGTGGACAGAGACGGAAATCAGGGAGACGGAGTGGGGCCGGGCGCCCCGACCTAAAAGCTGCACACATCCTGTCATATTCCTCGCTGACCTCTCGCTCCACCACCTCTCTGCTGCGTGCATCTCCCTTCTCACATCGTGCATCATGATTCAAGAATGAAGATTTCCGCTGGAGCCAACTCATGTTCGGCCCCGGCTCTCGGGCTGCAGCTGACTCCAGCAGGCCGACAAAAGGGCTGAGCGAGTGTGCTCACAGTTTCAGGCTCGGAGTGACTCATTCTTGGCTGGAAGTGGGAGCCTCTTTATTTTCCCCGCCATCTGTCCATCACTGCCACTTCACTCCGAGCAACACAAAGTCAGTGGAATCATCGGCGTACAAACGGGCGCCTCCTCCATCACGAAGGGACAACGAGCACAGACGTGACAGCCGAGAGGACGGTCGACCGACACGGAGCAGACGAGTGAGAAAGAGTGCGTGTGCGTGTTTGTAAGAGAAGAAGAAAGTGTGTGTGTGTGTGTGGGGGGGGGTGGGGGTGGGGTGCATGGACGTCAAGGTGACACTGACAGACCAATGAAAAAAGTGATTACCCAGCATTCCCAGTGCCAATGCATTCGATAAGTGCATCAACCCATCGAGGTGATGACATCAGCGTCGGTCACATGATCCCGCAGCGTCCAGATACGAAGAAATGTGTCCCTCTAATGTTTACAGTCTGGACTGCGGTACACAAAATTTAAATGTCAGCAAGATTTTTAGATTATCGATCTAAATTAACCTTTCCACAAACTCCATCCTGCTCCAACATTTAAAGGCTTTGTGCAAACCACAGTATAGAAAGACAGACGCGGGCTGCTGTCTGCTTTAACTGTGACTGATGTGCTCATCCTTCCCTCTTCAACCAGCGGCCAAAGTCCCGCGAGACGCATTGCTCTTATTAACGGTGAATCCCCCTCACAGCGAGATCCTCTTTAAATCCAGCAGCTCCTTAGCTCTCAGTGGAAAACACAGCACCATAATAGGATGACGGCAGATCAAGGGGGGATACAGTAAGAGACAGGCCGGGGGGGGGGGGGGGCTGCTCTGTGCTGTTATTTCATGCTGGCGTCATCAATACTCCTGCAGCTCGCTGGTGTATGAAGCAGGCGGCGGATGATTGATGAGAGAGCAGACGAGGCTCCTGGACGTCTTCAAGTGAAAACACATCCACACAGATCTCTCACACAGAGACACAGTAACACACCCTGGATCCATCCCAGGATAAATTCATGGTTTATCCAAAATCTTCCCAAAAAAAGAAAAACGATTTATCGGATACGAATGCACGATTATTTTCTCAGGTTGACGACACCGTTTGTTTTAAACGTAAGATTGATGTGTTTTCATCAGCGTATAAAAAAAAGGATCAGTCAGTCAGAAGTTACATAAACACAATGTGCTATGAAAAGCCCTTCTGTAAAATCAAACAGCAGCTTCTATATGTGTGTGTGTACATCCAACACTTAAACAAGCTCATGTGTACATGAGATTAGCACTTCTCTACTCTGCTGCGTCTGCTTGGATATTTCTATTTTATTCTAGATTTGCTTCTTCTGTTTTTGTTTGTTTGCGAGAGAAACCAAATGTCTCCCCATGATTAATAAAGTCTTTTATACTCATCATCCACAGACTGAGCAGCTCAGTGTTCGATGCTGCACTTCGACCTCTCACAGGCTGACTGGACAGTTACACATAAAAGACACAACAATGATGTTTGGACTTTTAGTGCGAACACAAAGATCAGGCCTTGAGCTCCACTCGTCTTCTGAGAGGTGCTTTAAAACGTCTCTCTGGGTCAGTTGGGAAACAGCCAGCCGGTCTCCGTACGTAAAGCATCGAGCTCTTAACTCCGCTCCCAGTTCCTCCCCTTCTGCTGGTAGAGGTCGTGCAGCAATGATCACAATGTGCGTTTAAAAAAAAAAAAAAAAGCGTGTCACCTACTTCCAGGCAAAGCAGCCGGGGAGAAATGTAGGAAGTGTGTGTTTACACCCCTTTAAAATCTGCACTAATAACCTCCATTCTCCTGCAGCTCGAGCCCTTCCTCTTTGTTCAGGGGGGGGGGGGGGGGGGGGAGAGAACAGTGAGAGCTGCTGCTGCCGTGTCGGGCTCAGGAAAGTAAGAAAGGAGAGTTTTGGAGAAGCAGAAGGCGTGCGTACTCAAACTTACCAGATCCGACTCCTCACTGCCCGAGTGATACATTTCTTCCCTCCCCGTCTCTGCCGCTCAGACCGGCTGGGAGAAAACCTCCTCAGCTGCTTCACATCTCCTCTCAGAGAACAAGAACTCCTACCAGCTCGGCTGCTCCGCTCCTCGTCCCGACTCCAGAGGGGGGGTGGGGGGGGGGCGGAGAGGGGGGGGGGGACGACTTCAGTCGAGAAAGTTGTTACCCTGTCGCTCTTTCGCCCTTGTGTGGCCTACTTTAGTCCCTGAGAGGCAGAGAAAAGACGAGCGTCTTTCCCACGCTGGGAGAACACTCCTTCAGAGCGCAGCGACCGTCCTCCAGCCCCCAAAAAAACAAGCCCACCCCCCCTCACCCCTCTCACCCCTCCCACATATATACACACACTCTGTACAACACACACAGCCAGTTAGGAAGTAAGATCTCTGGCCAACAGGGCCGACCTGGAAATTCCAGAAAGCACCAAAAGCAGCTGCAGACGCTTTTTTTTTTTTTTTTTTTGATGTCTGTGTGCGAGTGTGTGATCTGAGGAGTTTACATGTGTTCCACTTTGCCTTGAAGAGAGAGCGGGGCGAAAGGATTTGAACTCACTGTACAGACACATGTTGCTGGGACCAGGAGCGTCAGGAAGTAATTATGTTCACGACATGGACAAAATGCCATATTTGCTTTCATCATCAAGGCGAGCGAAGCCATCGAAACTTTCCGTTCACAGTAAACAATTCTGCTTGTCCTTGAAAACATACAGCAGCTATAGTGACTTCACAAAGTAGGAACACGTCCCAATAATGACGGACGTTTAAAAGTTGTATTAAAGTGGCAGGTTTCTACAGCTGCTGCACATGTCATAAACTTCAGTGGTTTGTGCAGCGATCACACACGAGACTCTGTGAAGCTGCTTTGTGATCACACGGCGACGACGTCAGAGCTCACACAGGCTGAGAGTCGAACATTTGATCAAAGACAGTTTGAAAGAGTCAAAACATCAGCCGGAAGCTTCCAGAGCGGAGTCACGAGTTCACGACATGAAACTCATAACTCATCACAATGTTCCTCTTGTGAACCGAAGAGCTCAGATGGAGACAAGAAAAAGTCCGACTTGTAAACATGAGAACGTCTCTGACAGAACGAGCCCGCACACATTTGTACCTTCAGTGGGGAGAAAATGTTTTGTGGGAGGCCCAGCATAAATCCTGGATTATATCGTGTTTGATCAGGGTTAACCCCTTTTTGAGGATTATCATCCAGGGCGTGTGCGCTGCACGTGGCAAACTGTGGGATGGTTATCCTCATCTCATCAGGACACAATGGTTCCTCGTCCTGATGAATCACTAAAACCGAATCAGCTTAAAAACTCAGTTGTTGTATAACAGAACCAACGGTTTGGTCCTTTTTGGTTGATGTCCACGCTGAGTTAGGTTCGATGACGACGGCTCGTCCGGACCTCTTCAACGAGTGCAGCATCTTCTTCGGGTGCTCTCTCTCTCTCTGGTGCCGACTTGGATGAGTTTAAAGACGGGGTCAAAGTTCGCTTCAAAGTGCACCACAGTTCAGGTCACCATTCTGGACCAAAATGCAGTGCATTGTGGGTTAAATTTGGCCGATTTGTGAACATGCATGGCTAACGTTAGCGTTGCTAACAACACGGGCCTTCATTTAACGTGCACATGCCCGTGCTTTATGTGGTCACACATTCGCTCCGGTCGATTCGCCAGTTTAACCCGACTCAACCGAGATGTAACTTCATCAAAATATTCAAATGCGTTTCGCTTCGGGAGCTTTCCTTCCACGTTCCTGATGTTTACTTTCATGTCATAGTGCTGAATGAAACCAGAGAGTAGTAGCCACAGCGCCAACTAGTGGCGGGTGGCGACGGTACACAACATTTAACAGGATTGGGTGCAAGACACAAAGTGTGCAAAGTGCTCGTGTTTACATTCATGGTTCATTCATAATAACTAAAGCCCCGCTGTGCTGCGTGAGGTCGAGGTAAATGAAGGTGAAAAGCAGACTTTAATTAATTCCAGCCCTGGAGGCGAAAAACCTCAGCATGCTGAGCGTGATGATAGTTGATCAGGAAGTGTTGATCTGGCGTCCTCTGATCGCTCACTAAAAATGACTTTTGCAGATAATAAAAGCAGAAGAAGAAAACCCAGTGACACCCTGATCGTGGTGAGGACACGAGCTGAAGGGTCACTTTAAAATCTGGCCTCATAAAAACAACGCTTCAATGACTGTATGTGAATTGATCCAGTGTGGCTGCTGCTCTCTCTGCCACAGTTTCCCTGTACTGTAAATGTATGTAATGTAGCTTTACGCCTCTTCTCACTGCATCCATCAGGAACACATCGACCTTGACCTTCAACTCGCTGCTCCATTTTGTTTTGTTTTTCACTGAAATGCAATGACACGAGGATTCTTCACTGCCCACAGCGATCATCAGGCCTCTGAATGAACGGATCAATGTCTTCTTGTGCTGCAGCTCTGGGAAAATGAGTGCCAGCGTTGCCTTTGGCTAATTGATCGGTAAACATGCAGCCCATGACGTCAGCAGGCGTTCACTCTGACAGGCGCACAAAAGGCCAACAAGGATAGCTTTCAGAACCAGCATACGGTAATTGCACCATGAAGGACGCGATCAATACAACATCCCATGGTGTAACACTCAGAAGAGAAATGACGCTGACCTGACAGCTGTTACCTTCCAGAAGTGGTAAATAAACTAAACATTTATCAGCTGAACTTCTGGAACATTTGATAATTTGGTATTATTCCAAAAATGATATTGTAAGCGATACAATAAACCGATAGTAACAGCGATCGATCACTTATCACCAGGCCTATAAACAATCCAACACAGTAGGTGGGGGTGTGCGAGCCGCCTTTGGACAGAGAGAAGAAGAACAACACAGAGTGCATCGAGAGATTACAATGATCAAAACATCCACCGTGTCACAGCAGAATAACACGACCGCAATTTGAAAAACATTTGCCACCAGGATTCAGAGAGGAGGAAACAAGTCGTCAAGATTTAAAGGTCACATGATCTCCTCCTCTTCAGTCTAAATAAGTGTCAGAGCTCCTCTTCAACATGTGTGTGAAGTGTGTTGTTGTAAATCCACTCTGATCCTGTATTTGATCATGTCTATAAACCCCTCTATTTCAGCCCTGCTCAGAACAGGCTGTTTCTGTGTCTGTAGCTTTAAATATGTAAATGAGCTGTGTCTGGCCACGCCCCCTCTCTGGAAGGGCTCGGGTGTACTCGCTGCTTTCTGGCTCCATGTCCTATTGTTTACGGTGAGAAGGCAGACTCAGAGGGCAGAACAAACACCTAGCTGTGGGAGTGTCACCCACCTGGGGGAGGGGCTACTGCCCTTTGTGATGTCATGAAGGGAACATCTCCAAACGGCCTGTTTGAGCACACATTAAATGAAAAGTGGAGCAGGCAGAAGACGGAGAGGATGGACTTTTCTCATCATTGGAGGGTTTGTAGACAGACGCATGTTAGAGTATAAACATGGTGAAGTCCTTTAATACTCGATCAGGTCACCTGAAGAGTTTAAGCTCCACATAGACACATCACCTTCCTCCGTCCAGCTGGCTAAATTATTTACTCAATCATTTAATTAGTCACGGCCTCTGTTGCCAGCTCAACAGCGGAACAACTGTGCTCCATCAATCTGCCTGTGTGTGTTTTAGACCAGACGTAACGCAGACAGAACAGTCTTTAACAGGGTCACATGGTCTCTCTTCAGTCCCGGCTTTCTTATCAACACTTGAAACAGGGGAAAGACTCTTTTTACATTTGTGAGAAAACATCCAAAACTAAAGCTCTCCTCGCTGCTGAACACGACATGGTCAAACACTCAGGATCATGAATACAACGTCATTATACTGAGGATCTAAAAACACACTGCACAAAACGTCGACAGACACCGAGGATAATTGATTACTTCTGACCCGAAGCGTCTTGTCAAAGTCACAAACACGATCCAACAGTATCAACGGTGCTTTTATTTCCTGTCACAGCCATAATATGAGGCCATGATTCACACAGATTTGGTTATAGACGTTTAGTAATCTTTAAAAGATCCCTAATGGGCTAACGTACACCACAATTAGATCATTGACTTTCTGTCAGAAGGTCCCTTCCAAAGGCAATTCACCTTGCCAAGAATGCCATTACACAAATTCAACCCTCCTTAGAGGACTTCGAGAGCTCGACGAAAAGACTCGGATAAATCTTTCTGTTACCCTGGAAGTAAACACCCGCCATCCCGTCCTTCCCTTGAGCCTGCTTCTGTTATGAAAAACAATAAATACCAGCTATCACTTATCGAACAATCTGGCTCCTGATTCTTTACAGTCCTCATGTTCAGACTAAAGATCATCCAATGATCTTACTGAGGGTGATCCAGACGACTGAATGGGAAAACGTCAGTGGACTGTAACTCAACATTTTAGCTTTATCTGACATGCTAACAATCTGTTAGCCAATGCATTTTAATTAAGACTGTCAGCTTAAACACATTATTACAGATTAGTGAATGCATGTATTTTTCTTGTTTGCATCAATCTGTTATTTTGTCCCTTCAGGCTCTCCGTAGATCGTGGTCCTCAGTGCATCTTTGAATGTCTCATTTCACTTTAACAAACTCTCATCAGCCAAAAAGCCAGATCCACCCGATGACACAAATCTGAACCTGTGCACACGTCACACACATGACGAGGCCAAACTTTAAGCAGATCAAAGGACAAGTGGCGCTTACCCTTCCCAGGATGTGTTTGGTCAGTGGAGACAAAGAGAACTTGTCGAGCATGCCCAAAGGAATGAGGATCATGTCGGAGCTGCTGGACAGCGAGTGCAGGCAAAGACTTGATGAGTCCTGAAACGCTGACATGTACAGCAGAGGACGGCAGCGGTGCGAGTGCTGAGTGGCTTCACGCTCGCTGAACACATCAACACATCAGCTGCCCCACATGGACTCATAGGAAAAACTCTTCAGCTGGCAAATTGAGACCGTTGTGACCGACAGTCACGAACAAGTCAGGCGAACGCAGGCGGAGGGTGAAACACTCGCTCACGGTATGCAAACATGAATTCACACTTACAGAGGAGAGAACCTCCCACCGCCTCATGCTGACACCCAGACAAACGCACCACACACACGATGGGATCTTGAAGGATTTAATTCATATAGAATATACCTGGTCAGGAAGCGATGGGACTTTGGGGTGTGACACACACATAAATAAATAAATAAATAAATAAATAAATAAATAAGGATATTAGAGCCTTTAAAATCAGTGTCATCAATTACATCTTCAATACAACGGTTACACGTTGTGTTATTTGGGTCACATTGGGATTCTGAATCACACATCCAGCATGTTGCACTTGTGCACACTGAACATCTAAAAATGGGGAATCAACGTGTCCAAAGCATAAAGTACAGCTAACGCAGTGAGCACAGGTGTGACGCACAACAACAAAGAAAACATTCAGTGACAGAAGCGTGGCAGCAGACACATCCTTTAAGGATCTCTTTACTTTCACTCTTCAGTTTATTGTTTCCTGACTGAACCGTACGAAGCTGATACCAATAAATGAAGAGAGGAGTTATGACCAGTTAGAAAACACAAAGAATGTGCATTTAAAAGGAGCAATCTGTAAGATATCGACTGACTGATTTGATGACGCTCTCTCCCTGTGTGATCATGAAGGAAACATGCTGTGTTGAAGCTTCTCAAGGTTCAAGGTTCTTTTATTTGTCAAATATGCTCCATGTTAAACATACAGCACAGATGAAATTGCAATCCCCCCCCAACCCCCAGTGCAAACCTGCAGTGCATAAAAAGAGTACTAAAAAGTGGCAATAAAAAAACAATACTATAAAACAAATAACTTAACTAAAGACATTTGGGACAACAAATAACGAACGACAGACAATCGACAGACAAGGGCACTTCCACAGCCAGTATGTCCTCCTTCTAACTTTAGATTCTGCTCCTGAATGCTCTGGATCTGATTGGACCAGAGAAGGTAGGCGGGGCTTTGAAGGCCGTTTTGGACGCCCCTGGGTTTGCCAGATATGAGAGCAGTTATCAGGTCAACAGGTGTTGCAGCGATGGAAGCGGGCAGTGGAACTGCTTCAGATAGAAGTGATTGTACCCGAGCTAAAAAGCCTCTGCATGTTTCTAATAAGCTCCAGCAGCAGAAAGCTGCTCAAACTAGGATCAATGTCGGAGATGCTTTTGAAACATGGAGAGAGGTTAGATGAATTCGCTCCACTTACGACGTTGAGCAGCCACCTCTGTGCTGTCCTGCTGAGGAGGCTCTAACACAGTCGTGTTGCCACATGCTGCTCCTGTGTGTACAGTCCATGTCTGCATGGAGGGAGGGCATGATCCATTCTCTGCACACGGGGGGGATTGCTCGTGTCCACTTCATCCCCTGACTCACTTTGTGATGATTGCTTCTCCCAGTAAGGAGATTTAAATCTGCTCCAGCCTTTCAACCAATCCCGGATTGGAAAGTCGAAGACTGACATGAAGCTCGCTCAGAAACCGTTTCCCACACCTCACATGTTTTTCTCTTTGTACCAAATATAAAAAAAAGACTCAACTGTAGTAATTGCAACACTTGGGGCTGGGGTTATTTTTTTGCTTTATCTTTAAAACATTTTTAAATTTTGTAAATTGTTGAAACAAAAACAGTGAATGGACACTTTTAACACAACACAGTCGTTTAAAGTCACCGAGTCGACAAACACAGTGCTGTCGATGTCGCCGCCTGTTTCCAGCTCTTTTCAAATTGACTTGTACTGATGCACCCGTTGGCCAGCTGGCGACCCGAATCAGACCGTTTTAAGCCCGTTTGCCTGCGAGCAGCAGGTCGAGGGCCGGACCAAATCGCTCTGCAGCAGACGTGTGTGATATTATTTTAATGCAATATGCTATATTAAACATTAAAATAAATATTATTAATAACTATATTAACGATTCTATCTTACCCTGCATCTTGTTTGAAAATATATTGAGAAGAAGTAAATACGGACACACCGGACATGGAGATCGAACCCTCGACCTTCCGATCGAGAGACGAACTGAGCCACAGTTGCCCTGACAGTCTGAAATTTGGTAGAGAGAGAGAAAGAGAGAGAGAGAGAGAGAGAGAGAGAGAGAGAGAGAGAGAGAGAGAGAGAGAGAGAGAGAGAGAGAGAGAGGAGCCACAGGTTGGATTTGAACCTAAGCTAACCTGCTTTGAAGGAAAATATCTCCCGTTATTCTGTGCCAATAGATTTTTTGTAGTGAACAGTCGGCCTAATTAAACATCGCCTTGCAGCTCTCGTGCACGAATAAACTCGGTGATAAAATAACAAAGAAAAACTGCAAGAATCAGAAAGAAGCCGATGTGTTAGCAGCGAGCCGTCTGCAGAGGTCTGAGTGCCACATTCCCAAACAGCACGCCTGTGTTGTCATGTTTATGCCATGTTTGGTTTCTTACAGTTCTGCAGCAGCTCCAGTCTCTGTTGTTGTAAGAGCAAACGATTGCAGCTGCTCTGCTGGCAAAAGAAAATAAGACAAACTGACTAAATATAACCTGCACTTCTTTCAGCTGAATGAAAGAGGGGAGCACGACGTCCAAACTTATGCCAGTTTATTTTAAAAGCACCAAAATCAGGAAGTAGAAAACTAAACTTCATTTGACAAATCAATAACTGAAGGGCTTTTTGTGCATCACACGCTGTTTTCCTCCAGGACTCAGACAGCTACTATGAAGAACATACAAGCTGTAAAAACTAGACACTGACAGGACACCTTCAATGCCTCTAAAATACTTCAATTATAAATATGTGTGTGTGTGTGTGGGGGGGGGGGGTCTATTTTGTCAGAAGCAAACAGATCGTAGATTGCTAAATGTCAGAGGATCACAAGTCAAATCTTGCCCTACATTGTGTAAAAAGCCAAAGATTAAATAACGCTCTGATCTAAATCAGTCGTCAAAGATGGGATTAAGTCGCTCTTTCAGCAGACCCGTTGTTAACACAGCAGAAAGATGACCCTGCAGATTGTCTTTCCCCCGACGGGCGAGCGCCCCGAGCATCAAGAAGGCAGAAACTGTCCCGCACGGATAAACCATTAAAAGAGAGGCCAACAGAGCCGAGGTCTGCACACGTACGGGGGCATCGAGCGGGACACCGCAGAGCCGTCACAACAGAAAGAGCACACAGCAAAGACTCCACAAGCACAGAACAAAACAACAGTCAGAGGCAGAACAACAGTGAGCCTCTCAGAGACGCCAAAACAAGACAGGTAGTTGTTGTTTGGGTTTTTTTTTACCTTTGGCTTCTTAGACATGCTCGTTCTCCCACAATGCCCGGAACACCTGTGTCGCCTCCCCGCTCCACAGCCACTGTAATGAATTATGCAAATCCCTCCTCTTTTTTTTTTTTTTTTTTTTTGTGTTGTTCAGAGTATTATGACCCAGGGGTGCAAGCAGCTGACGCCTGGCATGCAAAAAGCCAACCTCTCTGCCTCAGTCAGAAAGACAGAAAAAAAACAAAAAAAAAGAAACACTGGCTGAAAGTTTCTCCAACACACAACCAGGATGCATCTTCAGGAGCTCCTGCAACAGCAAAGTGTCATCAGGAGTGAGCAGTCTCTGTAGCAGATGACAGACACACACTGACCAGGGCGCACACACACACACACACACACACACACACACACGCACACACTGTGGAGTGTTTAAACTCTGTGGTGTCATGGTTAGCTCTGGAGTGTTTTCCTTCAGCTGGCCGAGCATTAAGCTTTAATTTGATAGCGTGACATCTGTTGCATGTTCAGCCTGGCTATATGACACTGTGACTACACACACACACACACACACACACACACACACACACACGAGCGCTAAGCACACCCACATACCTTCAAACTCCACAAACTGTCAGCTGATACCTGCTGTTGTATGGGTCAGCTTCAGTGAGATTTAGGGGTCTATGTAAGAGTGCAGAGCTGACCGCTGTAGTAAAACATGTGACCTCTTGCAGCTGTACACGCACGGCGCCGACACACAGCCAGGCGGTAACAGCACCATCTGGAGTCCTAATCCGCACGCCACTGCTCATCTCTGTTAATACAAAGTCAGTACTCCTCAAATTCATTAGGCTGATTGGTTAGATACCTGGGATCAGAACTCAGCGGGGGTCTTGCAATGCAGGGCTCAAATCAGCGTATAATTGACTTGTTTGGTGAACATGCTGATACCTATCGGGACGTCCGAACAAATTATCCATGGTACATGTGCATCCTCTGCACTACACGCAGCTGGACGTGAGGACGGCCTACAATGTTCAGACTGTCATAAACTGCAGCATCACTATCAAAGTCCAGAATGGATCATTTATTATTCCAACACTAATCTTGTTGATATGCACAAAATGTGATCGCTCTCTTACAATCTTGTGAAAGAAGTCTGTATGCAGCATGCAGCGTAAATATTAATGGATGAAGCCTGAGTGTCGTCCCCCGTGTCTCCCTGCAGGGGGCGCTGGAGTCCCATGGATGGCGGTCTCCGTGCTGGAAATGCTGTCTCAGGCTAACTTTGAGTCAAGCTAACGACAGGCTGAGAGCTGGAGCTGACAAACCGCTACACGGCGCCCACCTGTCAATCAGCTCAGCTACACGCCTACGTTTTAAATAACACCTATCAGTTATCAAATCCAGATGGACGTGTTATAAAAAAAAGTCACTCCCTGTGCGCCATTCAAGACATGAGCTAATCAGCTTAACCAGCCTGTGAACATGTTCTGCTTTTTTTAATGGGTGTGTATGTGACTTCCTGTGCTTCTGCAGCCAGCCTCTAGTGGACACTTGAGGAACTGCAGGATTGTGCGCTTCCGCATCGGCTTCTTTTTTCTACACTGGAGGTTGCTGCTTGAAAGATGCAACTGAATAACACGGTAGAGTTTCTTGTGACATTCCTGACATCACGTGTGTTTGCTATTTTTTGTTTGTTTAATTTATTCCTGCAAAAATACTCAAGTTATTTTTTTTAAAGGTGATTGAATAGGACATGGCCTCGTAGGGGTGCTGAGGAGTAAATCAGAAGGAGACATCACTTCTTTTTTTTACTATAAATGTCGTTCTGCAGCAGACCGCTGAATGAGTACGTAAGCCTTTGTAAACACAAGTCGTCATTTGACCTTTAACATTTATATTTCTGTTTCAGTTGAAGAACTATAGGAATCTTTTTTTCTGCCAGTGGATTTTCATATTACTGAAAAAATAAAGGAGCTTAAAGAAAAAGATCTAAGTAAACACTGGATTTGCTCTGCTGATTTCTGTTTGCTTTTTTGATTCGGCGTGAGAGCCAGCACTGTTACTTTTTAAAAAAAATAATTTAAATCAAGCATTGAGGTAGTTTAAGACACTCAACTTCCCGTGCAGCTTGGTGAGTGTGTGCAGGACCGAGCAGGTTCACAGTGAGGACACGGAGCTGGGCTGCAGGAAGCAGCAGCGTGACATATGTGCCATATGGGTGAGTTGAGAAAAAGTGGAGCAGTGTTTCCCTCCGGAGGAAAGCGCATAAGCACATCTCTGCTTGTGCATACGTGCACATGGAGACTATACCAAGTCACCCCAGTGTCCAACATTAAGGCTCGTTTAGGAGAGCACAACATATGGTGTATATGAGAACGTATCACATCACCACTGTCGCTCTTCGTCGTCACGTACAGTAACCCGGAGTAAAGCTGACCGGAGGTCACATGACCACGGAGTCACAGAAAATAACTGTTTGAGATGAACAGAATAAGTTCTGTAGTAAACCATCACTCCATCACATCATCTGGTCCCTGCACCCCCCCCCCCCCCCCCAAGTAGCTGATTTCATCCTCCCAAAGCCACTCTCACTCTAATCTCCGCTGATCCGTCTGCACTGGCAAAGACTCACATATCAAACTCACACATGTTGGAAAACCTGCAGCACTGTTTCATATAAAAACACAAGTTCTCCTCCTTTGTTGTTAAAGACAAACATTTCTCACTTCTGTCTCATCAGTCACATTTCTTATCAAATCAGCCGAGTTGGCAGACTGATGAGCAGATTTCATAAAGTGGGCATGTAGTAGCATGAAGTTATATAACGCCTAAATCTCTAAGCCTCTCGTTGGAGTAGCCACTGGGCACAGGAGCATCAAAAACAAATGGGAATATACTGTAACGGTCTCTGCATAATCCGTTAAAGCAACAATATCCCCGGCTTCTTGTTGTTGTGGAGAGCACAGCGGAGGCACATATACGAGAGGAAGCAGTTCAAAAATAGAGGAGAAAAAGTCTGCCAACACGCCTCACTTACCCACGAGACATTTTTATTCTTGGAGTGTTTGATCATGGCAACGAGAGCGGGCCGGTGACATGCAGAGAGGAGCCCCCCACCTCAGCAGATTTCAGTCGTGTGGGCCGGTCTACGCGGGGTCAGGGGTGGTGACCGGGGCATGTCGCGCTCAGCCATAGGTCGTCATCTGCTCTGCAAACCTGTGAGCCCAAATCTCCCGCACTGACCGACTCCAGCATCTGTCACAGCAGGGGGAGCAGGGGGGCGGGGGGGCAGGGGGGTGGGATCACGCTAGACCAGCACAATGACAGAGTTTTTCCTCACGGGGTGAAAAAAAAAAGAAAAAAGAAAAGTAAAGATCGCAGAAGAATCACCTGGGAAAGTCACGGTGTCTTCCTCCTGACGGCTGACCTGATGGACTGATTATGTATTCACGCTGAGTATGAATATGAAACATCCCAGAAGGTTTAACCCCGCCCTGCTGAGCCTCAGCGTGCGCCCAATCGCGGAGCAGATCTTTGTGGCCAGCTCCCGAGGGTGAGCTTACAAAAGCATTAGGATGAACATGGTGATTCTCTTGGGAAGGGGGGGGGGGGGCAGGACGACAGCACAGGATGTGGCAGACAGAAACTTTAAAGTAATTGACCTTCTGTGGGTTTCCTCCCCTCTCTTTTCTGCTTCATCTTTTCTCTTTACTCTCGCCTCCCCTCCTCTTTTCTTTTCCCTTCCTCCCTCTGCCTCCCTCTCAGGGGTGCAGCTCCTCCTCGCCCAGCTGGTACCTGTTGTCATGGCGCCAAGACACCAGCAAAAAGGATGCTCGGTAAAGAATGCCAGTCTCTATTCTCAGGGAGAAGTGGCGCAGCTCTTTGATCCCCGATTATCATCCTCAACATATTCACCTTCACTCTCCGCGGTCTGCTGATTTGAATTTATTAAAACAACAGTGAAGGTGCAAAAGCTCCAGGTCATAGACGGCAGAGGAGACGTCCATGTTTTAACTTGGAGTAGATGTACCTGCAAGGCGTTTCTAACCCAGGTGTCGTTAGTCTTTACACTTCAGCCACAGTCCTACTCTTCCGATAGTGCTAAAATCGCCTTTTTAATCGGGTTATTGTCTGGAGAGGCTAGGGAGTGGGGAACCTCGGTCTGGGAGCAACAAGATCCCATCTGCAACTCCTACCCATCCTTCATCACAGAAATGAAGCGAGTGTTTGATCATCCAGTGAAGGGACGGGAGGCTAGCCACAGGTTAGCAAGCCTAAAACAAGGAGGACGGAGTGTTGCTGCCTACGCTGTGGAGTTCCGGACCTTAGCCGCAGGAAGTGGTTGGAATGATAAAGCCCTCCAAAGCATGTTCTACATTGGACTCTCCGACGAATTAAAGGACAAACTGGCCACGTTGGAGGAGAGCTCCAGCTTTAATCAGTTTGTGACCCTGGCGATCGACATCGATAACCGGATACGAGAGAGACGCCGTGAACGAGGGTCACGAGCTGAAACCAATCCAGCAGTCTTCTCCCCTCGTATGTTCCAGGCCTCGTCGCACTCTCTACCGGCCGACTCTGAACCCATGCAGCTGGGACGAGCATCGTTATCGGCACAGGAAAGACAGCACCGCCGGGAGACTAATGCTTGTCTTTACTGCGGGAAGAGCGGACATGTCCTGGCCACCTGCACCCAGCGGCTGGGAAAAGAACGGGCTCATCCGTAAGCGGGGAGGTACGGTTGAGCCAAGTCACATATTCTGCTCCTTCCCCACAACGTCTCCAGGTAACCGCATCTATTTGTCAACAATCCTGCACATCTGAGATTCTGGCCTTGATTGATTCCGGGGCTGAGGAGAACCTTATGGACCATCAGACCGCTCTTCGGTTGAAGATTCCTCTGGAACGCCTGGAGAGACCTTTCAAGGTTCGAGCCCTTAATGACCTCCCCTTCTCTGAAATTTCTCTGAAAACCAGTCCTGTTTCTCTCCTGCTGGCCGGAAATCACTGTGAAACCATTTCATTTTTTGTGATTGAGCATTCCTGCCCTCCGTTGGTTTTGGGATTTCCTTGGCTCCAGTGTCACAACCCCCACATTGACTGGAAGAGAAGAAGAATCATCTCCTGGGATCCTGCCTGCCACGCTTCCTGTCTCCAGTCAGCTCTAACCCCTGCCACGCCATCTGCAACCGCTGTTTTACCTACCATCAAATTGGATTTGGTTCCCCGTGAGTACCACGACTTGGCACCAGCGTTTAGCAAAGAGGATGCTCTCTCACTCCCCCCTCATCGACCATATGACTGTGCCATCAATCTCATTCCTGGGTCCACAATGCCCACCAGCCGCTTGTATAACCTGTCTAAGCCAGAACACACAGCTATGGAGGAGTACATCCGGACCTCCCTCGCTGCTGGGATCATTCGTCCATCATCTTCTCCAGTGGGGGCAGGTTTCTTTTTCGTGGCCAAGAAGGACAAGACTCTTCGCCCCTGCATTGACTTCCGGGGTCTTAATGACATCACGGTGAAGAATTCTTATCCTCTGCCGCTCATTAACTCCGCCTTCACTCCCCTTCACGGTGCATCCATCTTCACCAAACTGGACCTGCGCAACGCCTACCACCTCATACGCATCCGACAAGGGGACGAATGGAAGACGGCGTTTAACACCCCCCTGGGTCACTTCGAGTATCTGGTGATGCCGTTCGGGCTCACCAATGCACCTGCTGTTTTCCAGAACCTCATAAATGACGTTCTCAGAGACATGATTGGGCGGTTCGTCTTTGTCTACCTCGATGACATCCTCATCTACTCACGGAATGCAGTGGAACATACCCGTCATGTGCATCAGGTGCTGGAACGCCTTTTGAAGAATCGCCTCTTCGTTAAAGCGGAGAAATGCGAGTTCCATGCTGCTACTGTGGGATTCCTGGGCTACATCATCTCTGCTGGGGAGGTGAGCATGGATCCCCAGAAGGTATCTGCTGTACAGGACTGGCCAGTGCCTGTGAACCGCAAGCAGCTCCAACGGTTCCTCGGGTTTGCTAACTTCTACAGACGCTTCATCAGGAACTACAGCAAGGTTGCGGCACCCTTGACATCACTCACCTCCATCAAACTAGTTTTCCAGTGGACCCCTGAAGCTGATCGTGCCTTCCAAGCGGAGGTTTGTGTCTGCTCCTATCCTGGTCCAGCCCGACCCTGCCCTACAGTTCATCGTTGAGGTTGATGCCTCGGATTCTGGCGTAGGAGCTGTCCTCTCCCAGCGTTCCACCTCCGACCAGAAGATACATCCGTGTGCCTTCTTTTCTCGACGTCTGTCACCAGCAGAGAGGAATTATGATGTCGGAAACCGGGAGTTATTGGCAGTTAAACTTGCTTTGGAAGAGTGGCGACATTGGTTGGAGGGCACGGAGAAGCCGTTTATTGTTTGGACCGACCATCGCAACCTGGAATATGTTCGCTCAGCCAGGAGACTCAACGCTCGCCAAGCTCGGTGGACATTATTCTTTGGTCGATTCAACTTCGCCCTCACTTACCGCCCTGGGTCCCGCAATGTCAAGCCTGACGCACTCTCTCGTCAGTTTTCAGTCCAGGAGGACTCGGGTGAACTGGAGCCCATTCTTCCCAGGGACCGTGTTGTGGCTGCCGTGACTTGGGACATTGAGGCCAAAGTCATCCGGGCCCTGCAGCAACATCCTGCTCCAGGTAACGTGCCCCCAAATCATCTGTTTGTTCATGACTCTGTCCGTCCTCAGGTGTTGTCATGGGGCCATGCCTCCAAGGTTTTCTGTCACCCGGGGGTGGCACGCACGGTGGAGGTTATCCGTCAGAGGTTTTGGTGGCCATCGTTGGAAAAAGACACTAGGGAGTTTGTGGCTGCATGTACCATCTGCGCCAGGAACAAGAACTCTTCTCAGCCCAGTTCCGGACTCCTGCAACCCCTGCCGGTACCTCATCGCCCTTGGTCACACATTGCTGTGGATTTCGTCACCGGACTTCCAAAATCTCAGGGTAAAACCACTATACTCACCATTGTGGACCGGTTTTCCAAGGCTGCACACTTTGTGGCATTAACCAAACTGCCCTCTGCTCATGAAACGTCGGAATTATTAACTAATCATGTGTTTCGTCTCCACGGCATCCCTACGGACATCGTTTCGGACCGTGGACCACAGTTCACTTCGGCAGTCTGGAAGGGGTTTTGCACAGCCTTGGGGGCCACCGTCAGTCTCTCGTCTGGGTTTCATCCGCAATCAAATGGTCAGACTGAACGGACTAACCAGTCGTTAGAAACATTCCTCCGGTGCATGACGGCGGAGAACCAGACCACCTGGAGTAGCCTGCTTCCTTGGGTTGAGTATGCGCACAATTCTCTGCCTAACTCATCTTCAGGATTATCTCCTTTCCAGTGCTCCCTGGGATACCAACCACCCATGTTCCCAGCCCAGGAGCGGGAGATCAACATTCCTTCGCTCAATTCCTTCATGAAGAGGTGTGAACGGATTTGGAGGCGGGCCAGGGCATCTTTATCGAAAGCCTCTCTGAGGATGAAGAGACAGGCAGATCGTCGTCGGATTCCCGCCCCTGCCTACATCCCAGGTCAGAAGGTCTGGCTCAAGGCCAAGGATTTACCCTTAAGGGTGGAGTCAAGGAAATTGGCACCACGGTTTGTCGGACCTTTCGAAGTAGATCGGATCATCAATCCCAGTGCGGTGCGTTTGAAGCTACCAGCGACCATGAGAATTCACCCTACCTTTCACGTCTCGCAGCTAAGACCTGTGAAGGAGAGTAACCTAGCCCCCCCGGTCCGTCCCCCACCTCCACCTAGGATGGTGGATAACGGGCCTGTTTACACCGTCCGTCGCATTCTGGATGCTCGGCGCCGTGGGCGGGGATTCCAGTATCTGGTGGACTGGGAGGGTTATGGCCCAGAGGAGAGGATGTGGGTTCCAAGACGCCACATCGTCGATGCTACACTCATCCGGGATTTCAATCGGGAGAATCCTGGTCGCTGCGCACGTGCTCCAGGAGGTGCACGTAGAGGGGGGGGTACTGTCACGCCCTCCACCTCTGCCAGTGGTTAGTGGCAGTTCTCTTCCTCTTTCTCTTGTCTCTCTCTTTGCTCTTAGGAGGGCGTGCACTCGGCTGGTGGTGTGTTGACAATCAGGTGTGGCTAATCACTGATCAGCAGATGAGACGCAGCTGAGCAGAGTTAGTGGCTGCAGCAGTCTGCATTTAAGGAGCCTCCAGCCTGCTGTCCAGTGCCGGACCGTGTTTAGTCACCGTTAGTATTTCGACCTCTGCACATGCCTCGTTTCTACATCCTGTTGTTCTACTGCTAATTAACCTATTCTTGTGCAGTTGGATCCCCTGCAGCCACGGAGCTCGACTTCACTACAGCACGGAGCTACTCTGCTTACACCCCTGATTTGGCACGACGGATCATCGGCAGTTCGGATCACCACCAGCCTTGCTTCCCCCTCCTTGAGTATACCTCAGCTAGTGTTAGTTTTTAGTCCGTCAACTCGACTCGTGTTTTGAGTTCGTGGCTTTGCCTCTGCTTGTGGGTAACTTAGTTTAACTCGTGTTAGCACGACGCTTTAATTTTATCTCCGGCTGTTAGTCGCTCTTTTGTTTTTCAGCAGTTAGCCTGTTTTTTCCTCGCCTGTTGTTTAGGGTTGAGCGTCCTCTGTTGTGGAATTTATTTTGTGTTTATAAATAAATGTATTATTTTGTACTTGGTTCTACGTGTTCTCTGTTCTGCGCTTGAGCCTCAACACCCTCCGTAACAGTAGAAATAAAATGTAAAAAAGACTTTCTCTTTCTACGTTGTTCTTTATTCTCTCTCTCGTATAAAAGTTTTTAATCATCCTTTTTATGTTATTTTATTGAGCAAAACAGAATTTTTAATCAGGTAAAACTAATAATTTCTTCCTCTTATTCAGAAAATATCAATCCACTGTTCAATTTGTCTTTGCAACCATTTCATAACAAGATTTAAAAAAAAAAAAACTTTTTCTAACATCTGGATCTACGTATTCAGGGATTTAAAGAAAGCGTTATCTTTAGCGTCTGACGCTCTCATTAATCGTCTCTCGTGTCCATAGGGGTCGGCAGCCCTCCTCTGGCGCACGCCGCCGCCGCCGTCGTCGTCTGCATCCCCGTGCTGCTAATTGGCTTCGAAGAACATCTGCTCCTGTTTTAAGTGATGCTCTGTTTGGCCTGAATGCCCTCGCAGCCCCGTCATCTGTCCAATGATATCACTATCGTCCGCCTCTGTCCGGGAACTCTCTTCTGATTGGCAGAGATATAACAAGGTGCACGAGAGGGACGGTGACGAATACAGCTGTGTGAAGTAGAAGGAGTTATAGGAGATAAAACGATCCTTAAAACTAAGAAATACAACAGCAGAGAGTCTGTTCCTCACGCCGTGTGTCGTAGTAAAACGTGACTCTATTAAACAGAATCACTGACGAGACGTGCCAGAAACTGCAAACCACACAGAAAATGGATGACGGCGCTCCGGCCCTGAAAGCAGCTGCTTTTCCACTGATAGCAGGGAAACAGCCAACACAGCGTGCAGGAGGAGAGAGATGCAGCTCAAATTAACATCCTCCACCCAGGGGAGCAAAAATCTGCAGACTCGTAGACATCCTTAATGTCTTTGGCTAAAACGGATAATAACCAAACGGCTCCTTTATATTGTTTTAAAATCAACCTATGGATAAATAAATGATGGAGTTTTAGCCATGGCGTAGATACTCGAGTATTCCCCACGCCCACGTTTAGTCTGATCGGGATCCTGAACAAGATTGGATCATGTTTCTACACATCTTAAATTACTTTCATTTCTTCATGAGGGCCAAAATCACACCTGTGGACCGAGTGAAAGTGAGCACATTGAACATGTTTGCAGACCGGCTCCGAATGAAACTTTTCTCCGTCTTAAATTTTTTTTCAGCACTGGCAGATTTCTCTGTGTGTTTTTTTCATCACTATCCGTGTGTGTGTGTGTGTGTGTGTGTGTGTGTGTGTGTGTGTGTGTGTGTTTGTGTTTGTGTTTGTGTCTCCACCTCACGTTTACCAGCCGCTCTCCAGCTCAGCTGGGTATCAAACTGGAGCGCAGCACATCCTGAAAACACACCTGGAAAACTCTGCAGCGACTTCATCAGCAGGTGAAACTCTCCTCACTCCCGTCTCCTTTTTCAGGAACTGATGGAGCCGCTGTTTTCAGGATGTGAAAAAAAAAATTCATCTTCACAGCTCGACGACTGCTGAGAATTTGTGCAATTTACTAAAAAATAAAAAATTGCATAGTGCAAGGTTTCTGTGCACAACAGTTTTTATGGGATTACTGACAGGCTTTAAAGGTCTCCAGCTGTGTATGTTAGGTTAATGTGGTTTGCATCCAAACCACTCTCGAACCGTAACCCCCCCGAGCCCCTCTCAGTACTGACTAAGTGATTCACCATCATGACATTACATCATGGAAAATGCTCATCAAACACCTCCACATTATTTTACATTTTCTTGAGAAGTCGCTGCGTCATGATTTCACCATTTCCAGACAAGGGAGGGTTTAAGACTCGGACTGATGCAGCCGGTCGTAACTGATCCGAGGTCAGCGTTCACAAAAGCAGCTCAGGACGTCATTGTTGGCATCAGTGTTTCCAGGCAGCTTTATTCTACACAGGACGTACAGATATATCACACTTTCCAGCAGCAGAGTGAGCCGATGGATTATGTAAAGGAAGTTTAAAAAAAAAAAAAAAACTCCACCTAAATTTAAGACATTCTTCCGAGCCTCTGTGGCCAATTAGCTGCTCAGTTTCTCGACATTTCAATAATCTCTGGAAAAGTGAAAGAACGCTCTGCAGCTGCCAAGGAGACCCTGCTTCAGTCTGCTGTGTGCTGGCCCATCACTCCTCCCCGGGCAGGTATCCCAATGCCTGGAAAACTGGGAATTCCAGGTCACACTTTTCACCATGGGAAATTATCTCACCGCCTGCACACAAAAGCTCAGTATTTTCCGGGAACGATTAAAATCCTTTTGTGTAATCCTCCAGTGAAAACCTATTACTCATTCTTTGGGTTGTAAAGTGATCCCAGCAGATCCACGTTTTCACTTGAAATATCTAAAGAACGGATTCGCAAAAAAAAATGTAGGACTCGTGTACTGATTCTGATGAGTCCACTCTGCTAAGACTGGTTTTAGTACCATTCACCACTGTTCACAGACACGTCGTGTTTCTCGACAGCAAATGTAAACGAGCCACGATGGTGAGCATGCCGCAGATAAGACAGAAGAAGACGAGCTAGAAAAAGAGGAAAAAGACAGAGAAGCAGATCAGCTTTTTTTTTTTTTTTTTTTCAACTGTGCCGATGTAAACCCACCCAAAGGACTTTCAGACTGTCAAGAGAAACAGCTGTCGGGGTTGTAGTAGAAACCATTAAAGGGTCTCTTAGAGGGTGGTGGGTTAGCTACCAGAAGTGAGTGTATATATCATGTCCAAATCCGTATAAATATCATGTTACTTCTCTGGGCTGCATTAACTCTTTAAACTTCATATAAATGATTTTCATCTGTAAAGATTATCCAGCTGAACTAAACAGCTGCTCATCAGAAACCTGTGTTTGACACACACATTATTTTCTGCAATCATCCAATGCTAAAAATCCCAAAGGCGAATTCACGTTCGAAGAGGAGACTTCCAGGTTGGTCTTCCAAAAACACGTCATCACTTTTCCCGTGTATTTAAAGGAAAGGTTCAACAGCTCAAATCTCGCCTAAAGCACCAAAGTGGGTTCGGGCCTCCGCTGCACAAGAATGACTTTTGGTCTCGCCAAAAAAAAAAAAAAAAAAAAAAAAAAAAGACAGAGGTGAGGAAATATGCTGGGCATGTTTCAGTGTGCTGATTATAAAACGACATATTGAAAAGACATCTGCAAAACATTACTGATCATAGGAAGTGTGCTGAGCTGCACTGCACGCCCTACTAACACGATAAACTCACTTTGCATTCCAACGGCCGTCTTCAGATTTCAGTAGTAAGTCAGTGAATAGTGCCGTCTCCCTCTGCTGGGGAGTGGCGTGCGCACTGCTGTCTTCAATTAGCCGAGTTTCCGTGAGGAGTGTCTGGGACTGGCTGCTCAGTCCGTCACACAGGGTCCCATCCGGCCGGGTCCACATTCCACCCACAGCTAAATTGTGTTCTGCCCCATTTCAGACGTAAACTGGGAGTCTAGTGCTCCATATTGGAAACATGTGAGAGCAGCAGTGTCAGCAGCCGGGGTCCCGTCAAGGTCAGCTCTCACTGCATTTACTGGACCGTCTTCTCAGTCCGGTTGAAACCCGACTTTTTGACAATCTCACATCACTTTCAACGCAGAAACGACACAACCGCTAAGCTAGTAATCCTCCATCACAGTGAGTGTGTTCGTGCTAACACCTCGAGCACATGAACAGCTGCTCCTACATTTATCTACTCATCATTAAAGCTTTCTCAGTCTGACAGTAAATGTTGATTCAGCCTATATGGCGGCTCACGTCAGACGAAACCCGAGTGTGAAACGGGACCACCGGAATTGTTTCCTTTCTCTTCAACGTCTGGGATGAAGTCCGTGTCCCAGTTCAGAAGCTGGACCCTTCGACGTCTACATTTCTAGACATTATGCGTCATCGTGGGCTCACAACTCTGGGTTTCTTTTCAAAGGCTGCTCCAAAGAAAAATCACCGCTCTCTTGGTTGAGTTGTGAGGACACGACTGGAGGATCACTTTCGAGGCTCAGCGTCCTACATCCTCAGTTTTAATAATAATATATTTTATTTGAGGGTGCCTTTCAAAAAAAACCCAAGGACACAGGTTGTAAAAAGACAATAAAAACAAACATTAAAAAAAGGAGAGATTTACACAACAACAATAAAAACAGAAGAAAGGAAGGAAATCAGTTTCACTCTTCTGTTGTTTGATGGATCCTGGTTCAACTTTTAGTGCAAACTTTTCCAAGAAAACTTCAAGTATTAAGACTCAACTTTTTATTAGAGAACATCAGAGCTCATATAATCTGTATGTCGACTCATGAAAAGGTTAAAAGACAACAATGGGTGTGACTGATTATTCCTACAGTAATTATTTAGGTAAAAAATGGTTCAGCTCAGTCGATGATGCTCTATGGTCGCAGGTTCGACTCTTCAGCTGTGTTTTTTCCCCTGTAACTTCTTGTTTTATGAGAAGAAGCTCACTTTTCGAGTTCATGCTTTTTTTTCCACTAATCAGCTGATCCACCTGGCTCACTCAGTTAAAGGAAGTGTCACCAGTAATCTGCCTCCTTAAATTCTGATTTCTAAATGAGGCAAGAATTAACAGTGTAAGATGATGATTATATTTCTCAAAGCCTTAAACATGTTTCCTTTTTTCTAATCATGCTACAAAGTCGAAGGCTTGAACTTCCACATGGGATTACATGCAGTTCTGTGGAAATTGAATTTAAAGGCACTTCTGGTCTTCATGCAGTAAAAAAAACTTTATCCAAAACTGATCCACGAGCAGTGATGACGAGCTTAAAAATACAATGTCACACAGAGGTTTGTTGACAGTATACATAGACGACCTAGCACAGTGTGTTTAATGTAAATAAATAAGTGAATGTCAGGGAATTTAAGTGGGAATTATCCCCCAGTGAAAAGTAAATTAATGATGTCCTCGGATCAAGGGGCTGAATGAGCAGAAGTTGAAACTGCTGGAGGACTTGTAGTTTTAGCTGGAGCTTCACTAAACACAAGTCTTGCACATGCAGCGGTGTCGACGCATCTTCTATTAATAAACAGTCAAATCTGCAAGCGTGTCTTTAAAGAGGACAGTCTGTAATGAGACATCTCTGTTTGAAGAATCAGCAGAACATTTAGTCCAATTATTTTTACTCTTTTTTTAAAACCTCCTCTCTGAGCTCGGAGTGTTTAATCACTTTTGTTCTGCGTGGAAATAGTGAGCTTTTTGATTTGTGTGTAAAAGTGTAACAAGGCCATCTAGTGGCAAAACTTCATCAGTGTGGACGATGCCTAGCTGCAGCACTGGAGGAAAACTTGGGACACAACATTGAAAGGTGCTGAGCTGCTGATCTGTGGAGAAGATGTTTGTTTACCATCTTGTGAGCGACATGCCTCTAAAACTACACAGAAAGTCTCCACAGCTGGGAGGCAGTAACATGAAATATGCAAAGGGCAGTGCAGGTAAAAATGCATGTATCATCACATTTTCCCATCTGAAGTCCGACCTGTTAGCAGAGGCACGCACACGTCTTCATTACAGCCTTAAAGAGCAGCCGTGGACTCACCGTGGCCTCGCTCTTTCATTCCAGACACTCAAACACAGCAGATGCGTGACATGAAGCAGCGATGCCCCATAAAGTGAAAACTATCACCAGAGCATGTGCCTGCATTCAGTTCTGTGCAACAGCCGAGGCTCGCTGACCAAAACCCAGAATAAATATGAAATTAAAGATTCATCATATCTGTCTGCATGCGAGAATAGAGCTCTGCAGAAAACTGCCAGGACGGGGCAAGAGCTAAATCCTGCAGCATTCAGAATATCTAGCAGGGTTTAACATGAAGGGAGAAAGCCGGCAGGTGTCCATTGACCATGAGATCTGAAGTTGTTCATGTATTGATGGAACGCATCCCCAAATAAAATGTGACTTATTCAAACAGTCTTACCATGATGAAACAATCACAACAAAGCACCTTAATCTGCGACTGCCAGCTCCTCTTAATCTCTCACGCACACCCTCCTCCTTTAACCCTCACGCTATAAATCAGCATCAAAGCCTCAAACTCACATATGGAAGCTGTGCTTTCCGGCGATGGCCCAGCCCACAGCACGGCATGAAGGGTACCCGGGCGGGGAGGAGCAGACCGCCGTCTCACAGACTCCCTGTCAGGCAGCAGCATTCACTCAGCCTCGGTCCATGCCTGCACACGTGGCCCACAGAGGCGGAGTGGGGAGGTGAGGGTGGGGGGGTGGGGGTGCAGACCACCGAGAGACGCAGTGGAGATGACAGAGGTTATCCTCGATGGAGAAGTGAGCAGAGGTTCTACACCAAGCCCCCGACTTGTCCCCCTTTTCCCCCCCTCCACGTGTACGCCAAATCCCCTCCAATTTAGAGAGACCCCAAAAACTCAGATTGACCGTCCTCTCCTCCTCCTCCTCATCTTCTAACTGTCTTCATGCTGTTGTAGCAGAGCGTCCACTAGCTGACAGCGAGGTGCACGTCCAAGCCGACTGTTTACCCCACCCCGAAAATCTGTATCAGCTCCAGCAGGTCCTCCGGGCTGCCAAATCCTCTGCAGTGCTGCTGTGCTGCTGTGGCAGTGCTGGCACAGTGGTTCAGCGGCTGGTGGATTTACGCACACTTATCATCACACACAAGTTTTCCTCTCAGCACGGGAAGGAGGAGGAGGAGTTCTCAGTGTCCTTTATTGACCGCTGTCCCTCGCTTCCTAATGGACGCTGCCGCCTCTCAACTCTCCGCCTCTCCACCCCTTTTATCTAAAGGTTCATCTGCTTTAAAAGCTTCTCACACACACACACACACACACACACACTTGGCAGTTTTCCTCCCCTTTCATCTCAGATTTTATTACCTCTTCACTCTATTCGTGCGACATTTTTTTCCCCCTCCCTTTAAGTCCGGTGTCAGTCCTCGTCTGCATGCCATTATCCTTCAGAACAGAGGCTGAGACGGCGACTGGTTGCGTGAAGACGCTGCACTGTGCGTTCATGTGACAGAGAAGTGTGTTTCATGTGCTTGCACGTCTCTGCTGGCGAGGCAGAGAGGATGCTGCTCGCTCGTGGCAGAGTGCAGAGCGTGAACGCCGGTGGCTGCTGTGTTTCACGGCTCCTCCACGCTCCTGGCTGTCCTCGCTGCTTTCAGGTGATTGAGCCCAGCGGTGACAGGCTCTGAAAACGCTGCGTCAGCCAGAAGAGCAAATCTCCTCTTTATCTACACTTTGTATCAGCATTCAGTGAAAGAGGCAGATGAAGCGGGAAGCTGCAGTGTTAATATTCATATAAAGTCCACGGCATGCCAGTGGTTTTGAATCTAATGTGGAACAGAAGGACATTTGAGCTCGAGCGCACAGCATGAGGACGGACTGAATTTAAATGAGTTAATTATTATCCCCTGCAACGCTAACAATTATGCATTTTAATCTTAGAAATGAATTCTGACGTAAAGATACTCCATGATGATTAAATTGGGTTTTAGCCTGGCTCGTAGTATGACAGAAGTTTCCATTCTTGAACCAGAGCTCATCTGGACACTTCCAGCTGACTAGCTACTCTACGCTAAAGCTTCAACGTTTTCTCGGTCCATCCGCTTAATTCACAAACAGAGAAACAGAGAGACTCACTTCTCACAAAATAAAAACCTTCAAGACTACCTAGCATGCATCAATCAACCTTCAGGAGGTCGTAACGGGGTTTGAAACAGACGGAGATTAATTCAGTTTTTTTCCCGTGCTAACATGGACGGGACGTCCGGCTCCTCCCCTTCAGTATAAACGCCGTTTTAGTCAAGAACAAGAGAAGAAGAAGAAGAAGACACTCTCTGATTGTTTGAATGTCACATAAGTGTTTTTAGATCAAGGTCATCCTGTCTCAATTTATGTCCAATTCGAAGCTACGAGCTAACTAAAATGTGCTAACATTAGCATGCTAACGCAGGTCACAGGAGATCGCAGCTCGAGCCAAGAACAATTGTGCTTAATGGTACTTAATTATTGTGCTCTTTAATTACTAACTCCTTCGTGCGAACGCGAGTGGAGAGGGGTTGGAGGTGTCTTTATGGAAGACAGAGCGGAGGCTTCAGAATAGCGGAGGTGTAGACAAACGCTGGAGCTCAAGGGCGACATCTACTGGATGAAAAAGTCGCACATTCGTCTTTTAAACTCACTTTGAATAACATGCATATGAAAGCATTGGTGCAGCTGCTGTGAAATGATGAATTACTTGGTGCAGTCCTTCTCATGATTAGTGTCTTGTACTCTGCGCTCTTCTTCATACTTTCTGCGTTGGCAGTGTCATGAACCGTGTGCCTGTTTAGCTTTATGTTGCACAGAGCCTGTTTTGATTCTGGAGAATCCAAAACTCGTTCCATAAAGGAAAGGGCGGCTTGTCTCGTTTGATGCAACACACACTCTCTTACAGTGTTGTTCATCTGTATGAGGGTGACAAACCCATCTGTCTCGAACAAATTAGAAGATAAACTCACCAAGCGGGTTCTCCTCATGGAAAAAAATATTCATACAAGGGCTGTCGAACATTTAAAATCACAACTTTAATCACATTTTAAATTTCATTATTTCACATTCAAAAATAAAAAAATGTTAGGCTTTTATTTTGAAATGTTGTCCTGTCTTAGTACTTAACTTGCTGTTTGAATTCAACCCTGTTTTATTTTGAAATAAAGTAAGGACATTCTGATAGTCAGGGCATTAATCTCAGAAACAGGAAGTGGTTCGAGATCCCAATGTGAGGTCAAACGGCTCAAAGAAACGGTACCAAAGGTCAAGGTGTGATGTCATCAGGTGGATCTGACGTTGGACCGGTCAGCTGATCTGTCTCAAAGTGTTTTAAAGTGAAATGAGACGTCAAAGATGAGACTACAGGGGGGCGAGGCTAATATTTAAAGAGATACACACACTAAAATGGAGCGTCCTGAGAGAGCTGGTTTCTACAGGGTCACAAACCTCCTCTGGTGTTTTGATCCATTTTATATTTGGACCTCAGCACGGCACCGAAGTTTCATTGAGACCACAGGAGACAGTTTGAAAAGGCCGAGAACCTGTCCTCTTTCAGTATCTGCTTAGCTACCACCTTAACTGGTCAATCTCCTGCAGGAAACTCTGCCTCTCCAATATGACACATTCTGGATATCTCCAACATTATTGCAGTATTAAATATACGGTCTCCAGGTGACAGACTTGTTTTGGTAAATACATGCAGACCCTGTGCAGATGGCGTGCACCCTGTTATAAAGCCTTGTGCTCAGCAGTGATGGTATATATCTCCCGCTTGGTGTGACAGACGCTCAGCCCGACGTCAATCTGGCCCTCGTCTTTCATCAACACTGACGCTTCTTTAGTCCACTGCCAATAATGGACATATGTCTGCTTTTGATGGAAAGGCAGGGAGAGACGTGCAGTTAACAGATAGAAAGGGGGTCTCATCTATCAGGTGATGTATCCAAACCTGTCCCCCGTCTGAGAAGACATCATCACACGCCTGCTGCTGCCGCTGCTGCTGCCAGGTTAAATACAAGAGGAGGGCGACTAACGAGAAGAGCGTCTGTTTTATACAGGCTTATTAACGCTGTCTGCAAACTGCGACCTCAGATCCAAATGCAATAAATTAACGGAGGAAGACACATCTATTATTGTCCTTTGGTGCTACATCACTACTCGGGGGACAGTCGATCAATCACAAGACAAACAGAGCACGCTTCGGAGGAGGAACAAATTAAACTGCATCCATCTTCTGATTAAAAAATTAAAAAGGTGCAGCAACACAAGCCACTGAAGCAAAGCCATCTCATTCTGAACGTGCACAGATCCTCCCCCTAAGCTACCACAGACAGGAAGTTAAACACAGGAAAAGGTGGCTTATTTGGAAATACAGGGGGGAAAACACGAAAGAAGCAAACTTTTTCATACGATTCTAAAAGGCCGATTTCTCAGGACACAGTGTGACGATGCCACATTCGAGATATGGGCTGTGTAAGAGTCTGTCATTGGACCAGCAAAGACACTCAGATCACATGGTCACTAATGCTCAAGGTCAGATTTTGCAAGTGTGGAAAAAATCACAGTGAATATTTGTTTCTCGCTCTGCTCTTTCACTTCTCTCTGATGCCACTAGATGGCGGTGTGGTGCTTCTCTGACGGCTGATAAAGCAGCAGTTTGGACATTTCAGTGCATCAGTGCTACTCTTTTGATGCCAGAAAGCACATATGGCTGTACAGAAATATCTACTGTAGGAAAACCATGACATGTGTGCCTCGAAGTTCAGACGAAGGTCTGCAGCGATAATATTACACACTCCACGTCTCCGAGACTTCCAGTGTCCACAATAGGGTGATATACTGGTGACATAAAAAAGTCATGTGAGCCAGATCAGATAAGTACAGGACGCAGTACTTTGCTCTCTGTGTGACCCCCTTCTCTCCACTTAGACCAGAACAAAATGATCTCCATGATGATGAAAAGACCAGCAATCAGGAGAGAGTGAAAATCGGGGTTTCCTGCACTCACAACGCCCTCTGAAGACGGCCTTTCATCACCGAATCCATTTGTCTAGGCGTGCCGTGTAAAAAGCTGCTGACATCATGATAAGCTGTTATATATCGAGAAGGAGGTGAAAGAGACAGAGGGAGGTGGGCGGCACAGAGCCTGGTGTGCAACCATTTACATAAACATAACAAGTGTGGGAAGCAGTAGGAGGTCAGTAATGATATAACACTGTGAGTTACAGTATGCAAATATGTACAGAACTGTACACGAGATCCTCGATGTGACTGTGCATTGTTTCTCATGCATGTAAAGTCTCGACTGTCGTCCACTGAGCCCCTTAAATGCTGATTTCATTCCGTCTTTTCATTCCCTGCCTTTTCTTCTTCGTTTGTTTTTGATTCACGTTTGTTTCTTTTCTTTCGCTTTGTTCAAATCGCTCTGTTTTTTTTTGTTTTTTTTTATAAAAGAGGTTTTTCATTAGGCCACTCCTAAATATTAAAATCCAGAGGGCTCACAATGCACCCTCATCTCTTCTCCATGGAACAAAAACAAGGTGATCAGATCTTAACTGTTGGAGATATTTTGGAACAGCCTGACGGAAGAAAGAAGAAGCTTTAAAGTCTGTTTTGTCTTTTGTAGCCTCGTCTTTGAGCCGCTCGTGTTTAATCCCGTCGAATGAGCTTTCTCTCTCTCTCTCTTTTCTGTCTTTTAACTACTTTGTTAATTCTGTTTTTAGAAATGTGCTATATAAAGAAAGTTTATTATTATTCAGGGTCAGGGGCTGCTGGATTGTTTCCCAGGATGCATTAGGCTGACTCTTGAAACACAGATGGACAACACTCACGTTTACACCAACGGGCACGTTAGCTTCACGTTTAATAAAGTGGCCCAGGCTTCATGTAGGCTGTCTGCGTCGACGTGTTAATCGTTCAACTGTTAGGTCTTTAAATCACGAGTAAATCTCATGTTATTTTGTCCCTTCAGGCTCCCCGTACATAGTTGTCCTCGGTGTCTTTGTTAGCGTTCATTTAAGCTAGTTAAGCTAGCAAGTTGGGCTCTCTAAGCACTTCCTGTTTCTGTGCTTAAATTCATGTCCTGAGCTTTAATCTACAGGAAGAGCCTTAGTTTATTTCAAAATAAAAGCACACAGCAAGTTAAATACTCTAACTGAGGCTGAGAATGAATAGAGTTTATTTGCTGACCTGCCATGTTGGAGAAACAAGAGGTTGTTCAGCTAACATTACATTCTGATATACTGCTGGAAGAGACACTGGATGAGGATATTTAAGCTTTTAGGTAACGGAGATGTGAAGTGTGTTCAGCTTAAGAGGGAAGTTAATTAAAGCCAAGAAGATTCTGGGAAACGTCAGGATGAAAAGTCAAAAACAACGGCGAGAAGTTACACAATCTGAACTGGACACACTAAATAAACACTCCACCTGATGACGATGGAAGTTTGTTGAGGGATCGGGGACAGCTCTGCCCCTCGTCCTCCTCAGTAGCTCACAGTCCAACTACTGACCTTCACTCCCACGGCTGAGCGCTCCGGTCTGACCTGGACCTCCATCCTTCCTTAGCCTCCTCCATACTCCCCCGAGCATCAGACCACGACCGCAGGGAACGTCTCTCATCCTTTCTCTCTCTCTCTCTATCTGAACCGACTCACTTGTCTGCCCTCCGGCCTCCATCTGTAGCTGCATGAGTAATTCTGTCTTTGAGACGCTGTTTATATACCGTTACTGGAAATTCTTTTTCCTGCTGCCTGAGGCTGCGGCGGATCAATCACAGGGACCTTGTCCAACTTTAGCTGTTTGTAAGACGCCTACAGCCAGGACTGTGAGGCATAACGGGTCAGACAGGAGGGGAGAGCTCAACAAAAATATGCCAACCATCATTTCAAATCTCGATTCATGCAAACATTCTTCGGCTTCGACTGCCGGCGGTGAGAGAAATGATACAACAAAGACGAACGAGAGCATGATTAAAGCGACGCGACAGATTGATGAAGAGGCTGTGAGATAACCACATGAAAGGTTAGTTTCATACTTCTCCTGGATGGTTTCAGTTTTAAACACTGCATCCTCATTCTTCACTGAAAAGTGAAAATAATCACAGGCAGTATGATTGAGCATGAGTCGAGGGGAATAAGGTCAGACGCAGAGTGCTGTAATGATCAAACAGTATTTACATCATTATCCAAACAGAGGAGAAGTTACTGGAAGGTCTGCTGCGTCTGTGGCCCTCTTGAGGAAGATATCTAAAAGAGGATATTTCTGCTCAGCATGTGAAGACCTCGCTGACCCTGAGACACATTACTCCTCCACACTCCCCCACGTCCCTCCTCTCTGGCTCTCGCCGTGACGGCCTCTCGTTTCAGTAGGATGTGGTGTTACGTCGCTGAATAAGAGGCAAACTTCTCAGGCAGATCCGAGCGTATTCGTGATGACTCGGTCTGGAGGGGAACTCCTCACGAGGGGTGGGGGGGGATAAGACTGTGGGAATGGGCACGAGCTCCCTGGGGTGGCAGTAAAATCAAGACATTTCTCACTAAGCTGCTCCCATTGTGCGGCAACGCTGACGATAGTTTCTGGTTCCGACTGAAAGCGGCCTTGAGACAAAGCAGACGGCAGGCCAAGAGGTGCCGTCATTCTCAGATTTTATCCAGCTTCCCGTCCCCTCTGCCACTGCCTTGCCAAAGACCAAATGATGTGTGCCTCCTCCTCCAAAAAAGGCAGAAACATTTAGGCAGGGGCCACATCCTTAACCCGGCTCATCCTGTCCCTCCCAGGTCTGCTCAACAAAGAGCAGACACGCTGACTTTGTACCTAGCAGGGTCTGCTTTATAACACTCAGGATGCAGCCACTTAACATACTCTACCAAGCGCTGTTTACCGGCAGCTTTCATCGAAATGCACATCTCACCGCTGATGTATGATGATGACTGACGCTGGGCTCTTGTGCCAGTTTGCATTTGGAGTCAGGAATGTATACACACACACACACAGAGCAGATGCATTCCCAAGTGAAGCGACTGTAGTCGGGACATTCATAACTGTGATAATCATCGGGCCACAAATGCATCTAGTCAAAAACACAACACTGTCCTGGGAGGCCGACAGAGTAGATCTTCAAGGTTCAAGACATCCTAAAGGGCTTTCACAGCTGCAGGAGCTTCATCCAGAGTGTCTCCTGCACGCCTCCGAGTGTTTTCACTGCAGCACGTCCAGGCGAGCTGATGTGAGAAAGCAGGCGAGCTGATGTGAGAAAGCTGCAGGATTTTATTTTAGAGAATTCACCTGCAGCCAGTGGGGGAGGAAGGTGAGTTACATCCTGTGACTGGAGACGGTGGAGTGTCCGCGTGCCGTCAAGACAAATCATCTCATTATAGCATGAGTATAAAGTATTCTGCTGCTTCATCCGCTTCTATCCCCCCGCCCCTTTTTTTTTCTTCACTTCACGTCTTACCTCAGGAGACCCCTCGCCCTCGCCCTCCCGTCTGACACGGATGTGAGGAGCATTATGTGCACAGGCGGGTCAGAAGAATATCTGGTGCCATCCATGCATCCTGAAATCATCTCGATAGTTCCAGGAGCGCATGATGTGAAAACGTGTTTACAGCATGCTTGACTTATGTTCTTGATTCGCGTACTGCCATTTAATATAAAACCAGCTGATTAAACCTGTAAACATTGAAAACTTAACTTCAAGGTGAGGTGTGTGATTGTGGATTCTTCCTCCCATATTTAAAGTGGTTTAAGATGGTGTAAAGTTGTCCCAGTATATTTAAGGGCTGAGGGGGCCACGAGGTTTCGCACGCGGCTAAATAAACGTCGGTTCTTACCTGGCGAACGAGGCTGTTGGTCGTGGTGTCGGAGGAGGTGCTGCCGTCTGATCCTTTGAATCGACCTTTTCTTCTTGCTCCTTTGCCATGAGACTGAAAACATCAAAGAAATAAGCTGTTAAAGAGGTCTTATGAGGGATCCCTTTTTTTTTTTTTTCCACATCAATCCTGAGCAAATGGACCAATTTTTTTTTATATCACTTATAAAGAGCCTCAGTGATCTAATGTGGAGACATCACAGGTTTGTGCTGCGATCCAACCACGTGTGTGTGAGGTCTTAAAAGGGCCCATTGTGTGTATGTGTGTGTGTATGACTTCCTGTGCTCCTGCAGCCAGCCTCTAGTGGACACTCGAGGAACTGCACATGCTTCAATATTCAACAGCTCAGCAGGTAACTGCTTGCTTTGAACATGCATCTTTAAAAATGGCACATTGTAACGAGTGAATCAATAAAGGAAATAATGGTTTGGTTCAATCAATCTATTTACTTTCTGTTTCAGCTTATTCAGTGTTTGTCTTTTTCAGTAACCTCTTTGTTCGTCTCCTGACAGTTTTCATGCCGAGCTGAGAGGGGACTTAAAAGAAAATCATTATTTCTTGGAGGCGACGCTCAGCCTCATATGATCCAAACATAAGAATCAAGAGTAAGCAGGAGGACCAAGAAGAATTGCTTTAACACTCGACTGAAACAGTGGACTCCCCCCCTGTTCAGTAAAAGCAGCCAAGAGCCTCGCTTTTCTTTCAATTAGTTGAGAGTAGCGCTCACTGTGTTATCAGAAGTGAACCATTATGACAAGTGTCATAAAAACAGTGTAATTACGGGGGTGGAAGCTGATACGATGAGAGGCTGGAGAAGTAAAGGCAAACAGCTCAAATGCTCATACAGCATGTGTTGCTAGTGGCAACCGGAAAAACAGAAATCCATCTCAAAATCGGCCTTTTTTTATTCCAAGCCGTTCCCCCCGGGACGAGTTAATCCTGCTTATAAAAAAAAGGCAAGAGAGAGAGAGGGCGAGAGAGAGACAGAGAGAGAGAAAGCTTTTCTGTCTGTTTTTTTAAGAAGTGGTCATGGAGAATAGCTCGAGTACGGAGGAGCGGACAGGACAAACACAACTAGAAGAATAGATGTTGAAGAGATGCAGATTGTTGCATAAAGCCAAACCAGAGGAAGCACTTCACACAAAGTACGAAGAAAGTGTTTCCTCAAGTAGGCCAGTCTTAGAAATCTACTCCACTCACTTCAGGGAAAAGTCTTCTCTTATTTTCCACTGACAGAACTAAACAAATACGGCTCATAGTTACAGCAAATGTTCTCATATAAAACAACAGATTTGTCGTTGATTTATTGACAACACTCATCCCCGCTCCAATGTTTCTTTAAGTTTCTCGCTGCCAGTTTAAAACCAGAGGCGGTCGTGATTTGACAGTGAACGCTCCCGAGCTCTGGAACAGACTTCCCTCCTCCAACGGATCGGCTCAATCTGGAGCTTCCTTAAAACTTCACTTCTTTAGGCTCGCTTAACTCCTCCACTTTTATCTGATATGATGCTGCCCCCCCCCCCCCCCCATATGAGACATCCAGGGTCCATACCTGATGACTGTGTACGGTATGTGGATGGATGTTTTTTCATCTCTATCTCGTTTAGCTTTCCTCTGTGTAACTTAGTGTTTTAAAATCATGATATTATTATGTATACCTGCTCCTTGTTAAAGTAGGACTCTTTCCTGTCACTACTGTAAAGTCTAAACTACTTTAATATGATTGGATCAGTCATTTTTACTACGGTTAAGTAAGGCTGGTTACATCAACAATTCATTAAAATGGTGTCATGTTAAGTTCTTCAAAGTCTTTTAAAAAGGAGGAGGAGAAAAACATCTCACCTGTCAGGGATGAGTTTTAACTGAGTCTGAATTTCAGTCACAGTAAATTTGGCTTCCCGCGATCACGACAACCAGATAATCCAAAGAATGACCTCAAACACCTAAATGATTTACTAATTAGGCCTATTATTATTTATATAATTACTGTTTTTGTTTTTGAGTGATTTTGTGATCTCAATATTATAAAAAAAAAAAAAAAAACGTTTTGTTTGGGGTTTTTTTTTTGCAAAAATTGAGCAGCCCTATCACCTGTTCAAACGTTAATAATATTACAGATTTTAAGTTGTGAGTTTATTTGTCACATTTTAATAAAACGTCGAACATAGTTTTGTGGTCTGTCAAAAACCAGTGAAGGATCAGAGATGAACTTCGACCATTAAAAGTGAAAAACGAGCGCTCACGAGGCGGTGCACCCTCGCGCCGCTGACGTAATGACAGGTAGTTCGCAGGTGAGCTCAAACCGACACGTTTCCTGACTGTTTGATGAAAAACTTAAATGAACTTACTTGTAACATGGGGTGTTCCAGCGAGTCCATGTGTTCGTCCAGTGGTGTTGCTGTAGTTGTTCAAGAAGTATTTCTGACGACCTTTAAATCAGTTCTTCAAAGTCAATATTAGACACAAGCTCCCTGCTCAGGCAGACGCCCCAGGTGTGTCTGAGATAAAAGATAAACGCCATTTTCGTTTTGATTATTTTTTTTGTCTGAACCGAGTCAAGAGAAATAAACAGGAAGAAAGTGCAGTTTGGAAAGCTGGAGCGCCAATCTTCAAGTTTGAGACAGGAGAGACTTTAAAAGGAGGAGCCTGAGCGGAAGAGGCTCGTGGAGCTGTGTTCCCAATAGCTCAGTTGATGATGATGATGATGATGATCGTGTTGATTTGAATTCTCGGATGTTCTAGCCTTCAGCATCACTGCGCTCTTCCTACCCACACTGGCTGTGTGTGTGAGAGAGAGAGCTCTCCTGCTCCATGCATGATGCGCCCTCATCCAACGCCAACACCTCTCTGCCTTCCCACTGCTGCGCGCGGAGCTGAAGAGGACTCACAGCTTCCAAGATGACAATCTGAAAACACCATGTATGGGTTTAACGCCTTTTACTGCCGACACACACAAATGGTTAAAATAATAACAGTAAACAAGAGTGCAGCTGGCTGCATTGACATGAGTGATTATAAAAAACCAAGATTACAGTTTTCCACTACTTCAGAAACAGCAGCTCCTCTTTAATATCTAATAACACAACATGTGATGTAGTTTAAAAAAAAGTGACAGGTGCTGAGTTTATTTATTCTTAACACACTTGAGTATTGTGAAATATTGTTTTCTGATTATCAAAGTCATCTTTATTGTCATTTTTTCAACATGTGCTGGACATACAGAAGAATCGAAATAAACTAACAGTAGAAAGATTTTTAAAAATATATGCAAAATAGGATAAAAATAAATGTAAATATAAAATAATGTATCGATTCTGAAAACCTCTTTGTGAATGAAGGATCCACATGCACAGATTTTTACTTTTTCACTTCGGTGCAAATCTCAATCTGTTTGCTCAGATTGCACCAGAAGAAGTGTCACAGTGTTTTCATTTAGCAGGGACTGTGAAAGCCCTGTTTCCATCCACTGGGGCTCCTCGCACTGTTTGTCCCCCCTCTGAGCCTGCACCCCACCCTGCTTTAGGACTAACAGGGTCTGAGCACCTTTACTTGTCATGCATAACACAGCAGTACAACCGATGCATGGCTTTAGGTTGTTATGAAACGTGTTTAGTGTCCAAGACAGGTTCAGTCTGCATTTGCACATCGGAGCACGTGCAGGATACTTCACTGACTTTGAGGCTTATTTTAGGTCACGTTAGTCAGATTCAACCCCTCAGGATGGCTGTGCACGTTGTGTCCCCGTGCTTCTGCTCGAGCATGATCTGCACCTTGATGAAGCGCACCTCTTTAAAGGGTGCCAGGGCCAAAGAAGTGTATGAGCACAGGTCGCTCACACCACTCATACAAACTGGACTTTAGGGGTGCAGCGTGCTTGGACACGGTACAGGTTGCTTTGTGTGAGTGACTGAAAATGAGCTGGTAATCATTATCTTGTTAAATATTTTTTGTCTTTTTGCACTTTTACTTAAATTTAGATGGAATATCTCCTCCACCACTCACTTGCTTCTGCTGTTAGATTTTATTCTTCCTTTAAAATCGAGATTGTTGGAGAACAAACATGTAAAGGCAGCTGTTTGTGTTGGTTTTGGGACTTAATGAAGACTTACACAAAATAGAAATTGCACCTGTACCTGTTCAGGTGAGGGTTAGTGGAACATACATCTACACAGTGCTTCTCTGTCTTTTATTCATTTGAATACTTTTGCTTTTAGTCAGAGACCATTTGAAATGAACAAACTGTAAAACCAGAAACCATCTGAAATAACACTGCAGTTGAGGCAAACGCCTTCCCAAGGAAAGCAGCTGAATGTCATGTTATTCATTATTGCCCCCTAGTGGTTGCATGTGCACTCACACTTGAAAAGCCTGCTGCTTCATTGAACGCATAGATCCAGTTGGGTCAATATTCAGTTAAAAACAGCTCAAAATGTCATTTTTGTCTGGAAGAAAATCTGCCGAGATGTGGGAGCTCTTGGATATAGTATTTTATTTATATTGGGCCGGCGTGATGGAGAACTCTGATCGTCTTATTCTGTCCTGCATCGGATGTGTGCACACAACAAGAGGTGTAAAAAAAAAAAAAAAAAAAAAACAGTCAGAAAACTCACGTGTATGATGAAAATTTGGAGCAGAAGAGAACATAGTTTGTGTGTGGTGTCTCCGCTCCGACCTTGTCACCCTGTCCATGTGGATTGAGATCATTAAATGTTGGGTGGTCGCCAAATTGATGCCAAATAGAAATAACCCACAACTCTAATATAGTTAGTATAATATATAGTTTTAAACTAAAGAAACAAACCTGTTTTTGATTTCATTTTAAAGGAAGTAATGTTTATATTTGTTTTTAAATGTTGACATTAAGAATCGAAAGGTATCTGAAAAAATCCTGATTTACAGTAGGTACATTGTGTAAATATTTCTACCTTTCACATTTGAGCTTCTTGTCTTTAGTGACCCCTCTGAAATAGATCATAGATAATTTGAACTTTAAAGTTTCACAGTTTCACACTGCTGCTTAACGGTGAAAACAACAACAACAGGTGCAACGGCTTGTTTTCATTCAGATCCTTTCAAACCCAGTGGAAAACATTCTTTACATTTCCTGCTCTCTCTCTCTGTCTCTCTCTCTCTCTCTCTCTCTCTCTCTCTCTCTCTCTCTCTCTCTCTCTCTCTCTCTCTCTCTCTCTCTCTCTCTCTCTCTCTCTCTCGATGACCCTGCAGCTGAACTCCTTTTCTGGCAGGCAGGTCTCTGATGAAACGAGTAAGGATACTCAGCGTTAACGGCAGCACTGCTCAGATAAAAGAGCCCTTCCTTCCTCCATCCTGGCAGCAGTTGCCTTGAACAGACAAACACATGCCAACAAAATGCCTCTTTAGTGCAAAGAGCAGATTTACGCACGACCCGGTAGGTCTGAAGCTTTCCTGGAAATACCGAAGGGGTTGGCCAAAGTAACAGCAGAAAAAAAAATAAAATAAATGCTCGACTGAGAGAAAAATGCAATGGACTTCCTGCTATTGTTTGAACATTTCGAAGGAAGTCACAATAATAGGTGTCAGCCTTTTTTTTCTGATGGGATAGCCCAGTAATCTTCATGACACTCAACACATCTGACTTTGCACTTTGATAAGCTAACGCTCGAAGAGAGCAAAAGTGCTGTTTGCACGGATTCTGCAGAGATCCGTGGATGCTGACTGGAGGTTGTAAACGATAAGGCGCTTTTACACCGCAGGTCACACAGACACATTCACACACTGATGGTGGAGGCTGCTGTGGAAGGAGTCCGTCAGCAGTTACTAACCCCATTCATGCACGTCGCCGATGAAGCAGCTGGATTAATTCAGGGTTAGGTGTCTTGCTCAAGGGCACATTGGACATGTGGCTGCAGTAAAGGATGAAGAAGTCCCTTATGTGTGTACGAGTGTGTGAGTGTAGCTGTACCTGCAGTTGTTCTTAATTAGTACATATTTGTGCATTTAATCATTTACTTTGATTATTTAACGGGACGTGTTTTACTCAGGGTTGAAATGTACTTTCATATTTTGTTCCTACATCAGAGCGATGTATGGTCCAAGACAAACTATCAACTCACTCAATAAAGTTCATCTTATCTTATAAATTTAGGGAGCACGCAGGAGTTTGGTAAACAAGATCACGGTCGTCTAATATCCATAGATCCTCAGCAGAAAGCAAGCTGATGAAACATGGGAGCTAATCTTCTCTTAATGCTTCTTAACACATCTAATTTCATCAACAACTTAGTTGATTTACTGTGTTTTTGTTATCTCATTGTACCCATGTACTCCTCATATTCTCGTCTCTCTCTCTCCACCTCCTGTTGCAGGCCCACTCTGGCCGGTGAAGAGCGTGTGTTGCTGCGTGGGCACGAGTTCCTGTCTTGTACAGCGAGCATTAGTCATCCAGGTTGGTGGATGGAGAACAAGTAACTCAGGTGGGTGGAAGTGCCCTCATATTGGATCACACAGAGACCCTAAAAAACAAAGAACAATGCCTCGGAGATGAGAAGCCCGAAGACAGCAACATTTCAACAAACAGGGCTTTTAAATAGATGTATTTTAAGAGCAGCTTATTCCTCACAAAGAGGCTTTATTCTTTTCTTTGCACCTCGTATAACACGGCAGTCTGCAGTGATTTATCTGTAAGTAGAAATCTGGTTATAACTTCTGAGAACATTCGAATGTTTTCCTTTTCTTTAAGACGTGGTTTTGGAAAGTAAAAATATTTTTATTGACATAAACAGGGAGTGAAAACCGGATATCTGTTTTCAAATCTGCACTCCTGAAAATATCGTTTCAGGAGGACTTCAGTCATTCATACTGATGAACAGAAAATTCAGCTTTATACACCGTCACCTGCACGGAGATCGTCACAGGATATAAACGTCTTATTGGCTCGAGGTGAATTCTCCGGAGAATATCCAGTGGCGTTCTCACATCAGTTCACTCGGACCTACTGGGAACTGGCAGGAGAAACTCCAGGTCAAGCTTGAGTGAAAAAATGTGTCTGTCTGTGTTCTCACATTCAGCTCCTCTTGGAAATATCTGTGAGTGTTAAAGCCTCTGATGTTTTACAATGAAGTCGATGCAGCGGTGCAAAAATGGCAGTTCCTTGAGTGTCCACTTGAGGCCGGCTGCAAAAGCCCTAAACTCACATTAATGCACAAGTCAGATGTGATGAAGAGAAAGAAGACACTTGACAAAGCGACTTACGAAGATATACAATTCTTTATGTTTGACTAGTGACAAATTTCTTCAAAAATAAATGATTTGCTTGTATGAGGACACAGTTATATTGTACATAACAGAAATTCACAAATGAATGAAAATACAGAGTCACTGTATCGTTACATTACACTGGATGTCTTTAAATTTCATAAGTTTTCACATACGTAGTCCGAAAAAAAAAAAATCTGTGTTTGCGTTCACACATGCAGCACCTCTGGCACGTTTTTCAGGAGTTTTGTGCAAGTGTGAAAGCCCTATTAGTGTCCAAATGCAGGCACTTAATTTAGCTTATATACAAGAATAAATCACGAGTATAAAAAAAGAGGTGGTTCATTCAGTTAGCATTCAGTTAGCGTTCATTTAGCATTCAGTGTTCTGACTAAACCATCATAAATACTTGCACATAGACCAGTAATGATTATCACATCCTGGTTGCACACAGTGAAACTCGCACGTGAGCAGGAAGTGGTTTATTCACTGGTTTAATGCAAATTATAAAAAGAACCAATGAAAAAAAAAAGTCTGTTTTTCCAGCTCAATTCTGCGTTAAAGGAAGAATGTGCAACATTGTACAGATAAGAATATTATAAGTCCAGTGTGTCCTGTGTGAATGTGTGTGTGAGTCCTGACTGTCTACAGTGAGGGAGAAGCTGGAGTCCCGCTGGCTGTGTTGTTGTCAGAGCTGTGTTTACATGGACGGTGACGGCTGGCTCCTCCCCTTGAGTAAAAAAGCTGTTTGAGTCACGGTTGCGTTCTTCTGTGTAAATTTATGTGCAATCTGAAGCTAACGAAAGTGTGCTAACATTAGCTTGCTAGCATGACAATGCAGTCCACAGCTAAGAACTACATTGTCTGCCCCAAACAGCAGTTTGTTTTGGTTTCATGCTGGAGCTCGAGGGTGACATCTACTGGATAGAAAAAAGTTGCACAGTCTTCCTTTAAGAAACGCGTGATGTTTTAGAATTTGAGTTCGTGTTCAAAAAGAGCGAGGAGCAGAAGACAGGCCCAACCCATCAACAGGCCGAGGTTCTGCAGGACGAACAAGAGGAAAGGTCTGTCGGTCTTCACTCGACTCATCTCAGGAAGCTTGAAGAAAAAGGACAAAATGATCAACGATGTTGACAAGAATATATTCTGTGTAAATGCTGTTGGCTTTTATGTTTTTCTTGATCTCGAGGTATCTTATCTCTCAGTGAACTCTTCTTCCCCGGACATGGCAACATCTCGTTTCTTCATTTAGAACTTTTAAGACAGGTCTTGTTTTTCCTTTTTCTAAAAATGCTTTATTATTTTATACCACAGACAGAGAAATGCTTTGCTGTGTAGACGTCTACCGACCTCTCAGATGGGTGAAAGTAACCTTCGATCTGACTCTTCTAGTAGCCAGAGACGAAACACATCTTATTCCAACTATACAATCAGGATTTCTCTGGCTTTGATAGATATTTGACTCTGAAATTCTAATAACATTGTTCATAGTGTACATACCTATGTATGGGATACACTGTTTATATTACATTATTTTTTTAGACTTTTTTTCCTGACACCTTCCCAGGCTAACTCAGCTTGGCTGGAAACCTGAAACTCATGACATAACTGGAGGATTCTTAGTGATAGTTGAGCTATTCCACAATATTTCAACCACATCTGCAGAGAGTGTTTGTGTCCCTGCTATGTGGTACAACAACACTTTGCATGTCAGACTTATACTAAGTAGATTGTAAGAATAAGTATAGCGGTGTAGCTCACTCATTTATTTCCTTTTTTTTTCCCACATCGGATGAATTATATCCGGACAAATTGTTTGTTGGGTTCAACATTTTCATGGGATTCCTCGACAGTAAGAGAAATGAATTTCACCTACACCTTACCATTTCTACCAACGACAAATAAAGAAAAATTCCAGCAGTGACGGCGAAGATCCACTGCTGCACTTCCATCTCCGCGGACACAAACAGTCCGATGTACAGGCCCATGAAGGCCGTCAGAGCGCTGAGGAAGTTCATGAGCACAGCTGTCTTCACCGAGAGTCCGGAGCTGAGCAACACGGCGAAGTCGCCTTTGAGACAGTAAGCAGAAAAGATCAAGTAAACAGGCGTCGGTAAAAGTTTCCTGGCCTACAAAAAAAGCCTCCTGTGACCTCTCACCCATCTCGTGGGGGATCTCGTGGCACAGGATGGCCACGGTGGTCGCCATTCCAGTCTCTGCTGAAGAGGAGAAGGCCGCTCCCACTACGAGGCCATCGGCAAAGTTATGAAGGCTGTCTCCCACGATTACCATCACCGCCAGCAGAGGAACCCCTCGTCCTGGGAACACAAAGAGAGCCTGTGTCATTAAAGCCGGCCCTCAGACCGTGACAATTTCTCTGTCATGCCAAGCGACTAATTATTACAAAGAGCATCACGATTCAGCCGCACCGCGAAGCTCATACCGACCCTGCTTGCTCTGATGTGAAGGCCTCCTGGTGTCTGTGCGCTGGGGAGACGTTTCTGCACACTCCAAGTCTTCCACTGATCCCTGCAGCACACAGACAAGAGTTTAACGAAGGGGGACTGCTTGAGAGTTGCACAGAAATTGTTCTGGTTTTGAAAATCTGTTTTCTTGTTTGTGCATGATTCCACATGACATGAAGTGCGTTCTCAATGATTCAGTACTTCTCATTCTCCAACATCCTACATGCCCTATTCCTTCACTCCCTCCCACACCGCTCATCTCCTCTTATATAAGAACAGCACAGGTTGAATTTGATCAAAATTCAAGCATTCAAGTCTGCTTTTTTAAAATCATGGATCTGGAGAATTCATTCAACCCTGTAGTTAATATGTTCTCCTTTGCTGATGTATACATGTGCAAAAATGTGCTGCACTTGAATGGTGGTTAACCTGCTGACAGCGCCCTCTAGCAGAGAACGAGTACTCTTTATAAGTGTGATACAGTAGTGCGTTCGTGCTGATCGAGCGGAGAGTTTCGAGGTTGTGAATCGTCACGGGGGGGAAATTCGCAGAGTCATGCGTTTTATTTCCAGTTCTTCCCGCATTTGTCGCTGCAGCTGTGTCGTTAATAGTCTGAATCAGAGACATTATTCACATTTGTTAAGATCATAGTGTAATATTTCAAAGTGAAGTACATTCATATATTTTTTAGTTAATTCATTCATTTAAATTTAAGTTTCATTTCTTGAGTTTAATTATCCTTGCCTTTGATTGGCTAAGGACGGGTCATGTGATGGGTAACGGGGAAGTGTGTGTTGTTGTTGTTATGAGAAGCAGCGGTAGCTCGCTTGTGGAGAAAAAGTAAAAGTGGTTGAAAAGTTATCGGACTCCATCTCCTTGTCTTGCCCTGAGTTTTGTTTGAACTTGATGATCTTCCGGTTGCAAACTCTGCATGATCACGATGGTTATACGTCACCCTCGGTTGACTCATGTTGACATCGTATGAGTGTTTAGTGCAATCTTATTTTGTGAAGTCAGACACCCTGGGTGTGTCTGAATAGATTTTGCAATAACGGCCCCCTTCTCTATTTGTTCATGTACAGATAACAGGAATAACAACAGGAATCAGGGTTTCTTGCAGAAAAGAAAAAACGTTAAAAAAAATGTGTTCAGTCTGGGTGAGACGAGACTCACCAGCTGAATAGTGGAGATTGACTTGCCCCTCTGCGACTGACCATTGCATTTAAGCTTTAAGGGAACGTCCCCAGAATGACCCTGCAAACAACAGAAAGTCATGAGACCAACAATCAGACAAAGCATGATACAACTACATGAAAAAGATACGTGTCAAGAAAACGAAAAACTCATACATGGCCATGAGAAGGAACCAGAAAGGAAAATATCCTCTCAATGAGGAAAAAGCCGTAAATCCCTGCGATTATTCCAAGAATCCTCCACAGGTACTCTTTGTCTTCTGTAAAGAGTTCATCGTCATGACTGTGAGAGTCATGATGGAGGCCAAGGATCTCCAAAGGAGACAAAGAGAGAAACAATTAGCATCTTGGAGTAGATGCGACGTGCTCGTGAGTCAGCATGTTTGGGGAAGTAGCTCTGTGTCCTATACCAGTGGTATAAGGTGTAGGAGTGCGTCTCCAGAGAGGGTTCCCACTGCCAGGCCAACAAACAGCTGCAGGATGAGAGTGTAGGTTTCCTGACAGGAGTTGAAGAAGATCAGGCAGATACCGAGCATGGAGCCGACAGTGATGAGCAGGACGGCAGCCGTGCTGTAGCCATACTCTGTAGGGAAGAGAAGGCTTTCATGTTATAACAGAGACAATGGCGTCACATGTTGGTTTGACAACTAAAAACAGAGAAATCAGCTGTCAATTCATACTGTCAACATATTTGTTTCCTGGGCCCAGAAGTGACAGTGTATGGATTAAGGGTGGTGCTAGTGTGGAGGGTTAGAGCCATTGTGGTGGACGCTGTAGCTTCAGTGTTTAGCCAGCTCTGCATGTGGTGGACACTGTAGCTTCAGTGTTTAGCCAGCTCTGCATGTGGTGGACACTGTAGCTTCAGTGTTTAGCTAGCTCTGCATGGGTCTGTAAAGCTTTCTGCGTTCTAACCTCTCTCCATGTTTCATCTCCAACATTGATCCTAGTTTGAGCAGCTTTCTGCTGCTGGAGCTTATTAGAAACATGCAGAGGCTTTTTAGCTCGGGTACAATCACTTCTATCTGAAGCAGTTCCACTGCCCGCTTCCATCGCTGCAACACCTGTTCACCTGATAACTGCTCTCATATCTGGCAAACCCAGGGGCGTCCAAAACGGCCTTCAAAGCCCCGCCTACCTTCTCTGGTCCAATCAAATCCAGAGCATTCAGGAGCAGAATGTAAAGTTAGAAGGTGGACATACTGGCTGCTGCATTGTTTTTTTAAATTTTTTTTAAAGTTTTATTTTTGGCCTTTTTGCCTTTATTGATAGAGGGAGGACAGTGGATAGAGTCGGAAAGGGGGAGAGAGTGGGGAGAGACATGCGTGAAATGGGCCACAGGCCGGACGCGAACCTGGGCCGGACGCGAACCCGGGCCGCCTGCGCGCGAGGACTGAGCCTCAATACGTGGGGTCGCGCGCACTGCCGCTGCGGTGACCCCTGGCTGCTGCATTGTTGTCAGAGAAACTTCAACACAGCAGGTTTCCTTCATGATCACACAGGAAGGGAGCGTCATTATCTAATACAGAAGAGATCTTACTGTTTGCTCCTTTAAGAAATACCTTATCCATTAAGTTTTGATACTGTGTGCATTTTTTGGCCTCAATACTGTAATACCTAAATTGTGCAAACAGTTAAACCTATTAGACCAAAGAACATGATTTCCTCTAAAGAAAACTCTATTTAGGCTGCTTACTCACTCAGAATTACAAACACATTTTGCTGCACTGCTGTTTGGGTTTTATTGTCTTTATATTTACAAGAACAGCCGATGACCTTAAACAACAGTTTATGAAACGATTTTTTCTTAATCCAATTAAAAAGGTCACAAAAAAAAGAACCCAGGTTAAATATCTTACTCTCAAAAGGCGTGGGAAGGACTCCTCGTCTGCTTTGCTCTGCAGACTCGCAGGCATTGCCAAGCAACTGCTGAATGATGGCGGGGCAAATTTGCCTGAAGTGCTCCTTAGAAATTGGCGAAGTATGATTAAATTCAAAGATATCCACGAGCTGATTGGCTGAAAAACACACCTGTTCAGATTCAAATAGAAAGAGAGAGTTAGTAGTTGGAAGTACGCGCTTCACATCAAGCATTAAAGCGGCTGCACGTCAGGTAGAACAATGCTTGCATCATGCCTCACCTGTCCCCAGTCATGGCCTGATTTCATTTCATGGTTGCAACCATCCAGGGAATGTGCGGCTCCTTTCTGTAAACTTCCTGCGATGCTCCGACTCTTCCTGTCGTGAGAGTGTGTCCTGACTCCTCGTCCTATTCCCAGCTGATGAAGCAACTCCTCTAAGTCTTCAGAAAGAAATCACCATATTACGCTACATGTGCACAAGGTCTGATTTAGTGAAATCAGTCACGGTATGGCGGGGACAAATGACATATTATAAAAATGAAATTAAAAATTGACGAGTTTGAAAGATACTCGAAGAAGGGTTGTTAAAGTATACTGACCTATTATCTGGAGGTTAGTGGTGCGATTCAGGGACTGGAAGATGTAGTCTGTGAAGAAGGCAGGAGAAGGAAGGTACTTCGGTCCAAAACAGTTGCCTTGCAGAATATGGCTGATGATTGCTGCCGCTACATTGGGCACAGAAGACGCACCGGCACCTTCATTTTCTTGCACATTCACGTCTTTTAAGAGGCGAATGGCATCGATGCACTGTGGGGTAAAAGGTCAACATATCACATCCTGTCACCTTTCTTGACAGGAAAGATCTCAGAATAAAAGTCCTTACTTGAAAATCATAAGGAGAATCTGCATTGTAGGGGTCATAATGCTTGTTGATGAGCTGCAGGATATTTTCTGTTTCACTGGTTGATAGGAAGTCGCTGTCCTCGGCGGGATGCAGATTGGTGAGAGCAAACACATAGTGCTCGTAGTTTTCGAAAGCGTCGGATGAAGGCAAGGAGGGAGGTGCTGTGTTTGCTACACAGAGATGTTGCAGGTTGATCATGTAGTACAGCAGTACGATCGAGATCTGCTGGAAGTCCTCCATGTCGAGGTAAGCCTTGTGATCGTCCTCGAGCACAGAGAGCGCAACGTCTGGTGTCAAGCACTGCAACAAGAACAGGACCATGCAGGAGGGTAGAGGACACGTTTTAGGCAGACTGTATAACAGAAAGTTGTAAAATCAGAGTTTTGACATTTACACAAGATTAGCAAGACCAAGTGTGGTGGAGATGAGTCCTCTTACGAATGGCTGATGGGGAATCATGGGAGTTTTCTCGGCTACTTTTGCCCATATTTAATTAATTTAGATATTTCCGTGTAAACATTTTAATAACATTTTAAATATTGCATGTTTCAAGGGAGCAGGCATTTAAGCTAAATAAAGTCGCTCTCTATACTTTTGCAAATCTCAATTTAAGGTTTGAGAAATACCTAATCCTATCGTAAGTCCACTTGCACAAACATGTAAAGTACCTCTTACTCTGCTTCATGAAGTTTGTCAGTTCAAACTCGGGGATATCTAAAGCCACTCAGCATGAGTGCCCAACACAGGTCAAGGACTTAAGCCTCCACATTCACTCACATTCCAGTCATAACAAGCTTGAAATAAGACGGCAGGAATGAAAGGAGACTCAAAATATTGATGTGAAAGTTGTAGCTACATTTATTAAGACACTGCTCTGATCATATGAAGACAGTCGTAGGTCGTACCTTGACACAGAAGTCCTGAGAGGTTCCAGTCTGCTCTGCACAGTGCACTGCCCGGAGGAGCTTGGCTATCAGGATGCTCGTGTGGTTCCTCAGGAGCTGCGGATCGTCATCGGCACCCAGGGGCAGATTCAAGGCCCTGAGAGCCTCCTGCATGGACCCCGTCTCCTGCCCTGCCACCTCCTGCACGTTCCCCAGCAGCCAAAGAGGTAGCAGCAGCAACAAAGTGGGACCACTGCCCCTGAAGTGCATGGTCACCAAGGCAGTCCAGACTCCCTTGAAGCTCCCAGCACTGGCCGCAGAGTTGAGAAAACGGATATGAGGACTACAAAATATACTTACAAGAGAAGTTAGAGAGCAGTTTGACTTTAGGAGGAGAGAGGGCAGAACAACTTTTACGGAGGAAGAGGAGTGGAAGAGGTCTCTGAAAGCTACCCCTGATATGCTGGAGTACAGGATGGTTCTGTAGGCACCCCTCAGCTGAACCAGCTCTTACAGTGCCAAATAGTCAGGCAAAGCTTGGGCCCCTCGGTCCACAACAAAAGGATTAGTGAGAGAGCACAGGGGCAGGGGGAAGGGGCAGACTGGAGAGAAAATAATTAGTATTGAGTGAACCAAAGACGAGTGAAAAGGCTATTACCTGCAAATCAGTGGCTGACATAGACCCAATCCCAGAGATCCCAAATGGCTCATATGTTACTGCACGTCTTGAGTTTGTAACCCAAATATTCTGTCAGTGTTTAAATTTATCCTGGAAAATGTTCTGACTTCTTTATTCAACTGTGTTATTTGTTGAAGAAGGAGCCGAGCATGTGCAGTGTTGTTGTTTTAAAAAAATGATCCCATTCCCCATCCAACGTGGAAAAGCACCGGGGACTTTCACATTAAAGGTTTCTTATGCTGTATGATCTCTGAGTCATCAGAGATCATAAAAACACAGAGAAAAACATGCCAAAGTGTTCTGGCAACTTGCCAGCGTACGCCCACACTGTGCACCGTGCAGGGCAAACAGACCGATCAATGAGAGGAGACAAGCTGCAGCCATGCTTGAGACAAACCAGATATGAAAAAAAGAAAGAAAGCTTACCGTTCTCCACTCTGCTTCTCTCAGCTTCTGCACCTCGGTTTGTTTCCCACTTACAGTTGGAAAAAAAACCCAGAAGGTCCAGGGCTTGTTTAGGGAGAATTATCAGGTATTGGTGCCGTTGTTAAAACCCTCTTACGAGAAGTAAGAGTTGAGTCAGCAGCTGAGGATTAGTTGCGACAGCCTTGAAGGTCTGCCTCATTTTCAGAATTAGGTGACAGAGGTGGCCAGACGCTGGCAGGTGGTTTTTAATAAGCTATGGCCAAAATGTATTATATATTCAGAGTGAATCATTTGTAATTAATTCCCCACACAATCCCTTGATAGGTTGCATTCTGTCAATTAAAGATGGTGAACAAATATTATACCTGCCAAACATCAAAACAAAGATAAAGAAGAGGCAAAAAGCAGGCCAGTTCTTTCCCATTTATTTAATGAAACATCTATTTACAATTTTGTGGGCAGGAAAAAGGTTAATGAAGAGCCCTCGGAGAATGCTAATAAAATAACAACCCAGTTGAGAAATGTCTCGCTTGCATTTAATAAAACATCTCAAGCTTGATCTATAAACGTTCTCCAAATGAGAACCTGATTGGTTGCAGTAATCAAAATCTGTACACATTTCACAAATGAAATAATAATCTTATTGAAACTCTCACAGATTATTCACTTACACTTTCATGTCCCTAATACATTTCGTCCAATGTCAGCGCTTGTATGAAATACTACTTGAATTGAAAAACAGTACAGGGTGTTATTGAAATGAAGTTCTCAGTGACGTGATCAAAAATAAAGTAGAGAACCAAGAGAAAACATTCACTAATCACGTGTGGATTTTACAGCGTCTGTCCTTGTGCTCATGTCGCCTATGCTTGCTCGTTCTGTTCTATATTTTCCACGAGACCATTTGTGTCTACGGGGGCTCGGATTGGATTGTTGAAGTATAATTTATTGTCAAAGGTGTTTTCTCCCAGGACAGGGATGGGAATACGTTTACGAAAAAGAAGGAAAGCACCAAGTCCGACCACGGCTATGACGACGAGTACGATAGCCACAGTGATGCCTGCAGACCCGTGTGAGGCTTCTTTCACGACATGAGCTGAGGAGACAAAAGAGACAAACGCTATGAGTTACATAACTCAGTTTTGTGGCCTTATACTGATATATAACCTACTGTATGTTTAATAACTTACCAACAGATGGTGGCTTTTCTGTTGGGACAACGACTGAAACAAATTGACCAAAAACGTCATGTTAGAGGCTGATGAGTCGATTTAAAGGTACATGACTCAAATAGATAAAACGTACCTTTGGCCCTTTTGCAGATGCAAGGTCTACTTCTGTAGCATCTGTTTGTATTCCACTGTCCACTTTCAGACGAGATCTCCACGCATGTTTCTGTCTGCTTTCCTTTCATCCAGTTTGTATAGTCCACAACGTTGTCATCGAACCACCTCCACTCACCTTGACCAAAGGAAAGGAAGTGATGAAAGAAAAATGTCACATGTTATCCTCCTCTTCAACCAGCTTAAGTCTCAGAGCCTGATCATGAACTCCTCTATTTCAGCCCTCCTCAGAACAGGCTGTTTCTGTGTCTGTAGCTTTAAATATGTAAATGAGCTGTGTCTGGCCACGCCCCCCTCTCTGGAAGGGCTCGGGTGTACTCGGTGCTTTTTCGCTCCATGTCCTATTGTTTACGGTGAGAAGGCAGACTCAGAGGGTAGAACAAACACCTAGCTGTGGGAGGGTCACCCACCTGGGGGAGGGGCTACTGCCCTTTGTGATGTCATGAAGGGAAAATCTCCCTAGCCATTTTCTGTGTGCTCAAACAGGCTAAAGACGGGGAGGATAGACTTTCTCAGACCCCGAGGGTTTGTAGACAGACTAGAGACATGTTAGTGTTTTGGTGAAGTGTATTTTTTATAATATGTGAAATGTAAACGTAAATGTTTGAACTCTTCACTTTTGTAAAACGTTGTCAAGTACTGCGTGTCATTAAGTGAGGCTGAAAATCTTACTACAGTGTGCTGTGCTCACCTTCATGAGTCTTGTAGAGGCCGATCCAGAAGGACCTGGCGCTGTCCTGTAGAATGTTTAGGTTCTGCTGTATGAACAGAGCCTCGTGAGGGTCCTCGATACTCACCAGAGCAGCCTCTGATTAGTAAAGCCACAATAAAACACTGTCAAGATTTTATGCACACAGATTCAATTTTCACGTCGGAATTACTTAATTTATACCGTTTTTCAGACATTCAACTGAGGCAGAGGGCCAACTGCCATCGAAATAGTTGAGGAAGGCGTAACAGTGTCCTCTGAAAGGTATCCAGGCCGTTCGTCCTTTTGGTTCTGGACATTTGCCGGGTAGTTGTGGCGGTTCAGTGGGTGCTATGTCTAAAAATGAGACAGGAGTTGTCACTGATTATCATGCTTTGTGTTGGTTTGTGTTCTCTACCAGGGCTCACATGAGTTTTATAAGTAGGGATGTGAAATCACCAGTGAAATCAAACAAGTTTAATACCACAGCAACAAAACTAAATGTCCATTGCATCCAATATAAGTTAATTTCCTGTTTTAAGTTACAACCCAGATTCTTCAACAAGTCGTGATGTCGTGTTAAACGTTCATGAAAACAGAATCAGATGATGGCAGGAGAACTAATCGACAGATTTTCTGACCTGGTGACCTCTTGCAAATCGAAGAGTAAGTATTGGTACACGCTGCAGTCTTCCATTTTCCGTCCACGTCCATATACACACAAGCGTAGTTGTTCTTCGGCTCGTCTATTCCCCATCTGGTATATGACAGTAGCCAGTTATCAACCCATCTGAAGCGTCCGTTGGTCTGTGGACATAAAGTAAGCTTTCACGTGAGTGGAAAGTTGTTCATTCCTCAAAGTTCACCATCCTAATTTTGAAATCCTGTTTAAGTTGGTGCTGTGCATTACGAGGTAATCCCTTTACCACATTGTTGTTGAGGCCAATCCACACGGGCTCGTTGAGCTTGGAAATATGCAGTGTGATGTACGCCTGAGTTATGGGGTTTAGGATACTGGCGAGATCTGCATCGTCTGCTTGGCACTGCCTCCTCGCCTCGTCCCATCTCATCTTCTGGGCCACCACTTTGTATGAGTCATTGCCCAGTTTGTAGAAAGCCTTTGGTAGCACAGTCGTCGGGGGGACTGCAATCTGAGAATCTTTGTGAGAAAAAAAACAGGTGGTTAGTGACGAGGCAGAATTTATACAATGCTTCAAGACGAGTTCTGTTAGTGTCACTCACGCTGCTGAAATCTAACTCACCGACATTACGTTTACAGATGAAGCCAAGTTTCGAGTAACACTCCTCAACCTTCCATTGCCCAGTTAGTTTGGAGGCGCTGCCCACCATTATCACACAGTCGAACACCTTAAAACCAGAGAATGTCAGCTGCATTAGATGAGAGGATCATACCTTGATCAATATAGATTCACTGATTCATACTGTTTTAACTCTTGGAGAAAGGAACCGTTGATGATTGAAAGTATTCTAATTAATGCTTCAGGTGTCATAAGTGTAATCTGGTTTGTGCAAGTTCTGCATCTGTATAATATACAGTGATGAGCTGTAATAGTGAATCTGATTGCGATATATTTCCATTTAAATCAGCGTCACACTCCTTCCGTCACAGCCCTCCAAAATGCATGTTTGTAGATTAAAAGGTGGCAACTCCTTAAAAATGTTCCCCGTGCAACGCAACTGCTCGAAGGCAGTTACATCTGAGACAGTTTCTTTAATCTTGACCACGCATTGTTTGATCTATTCCTTTAAAGCTCGCATCGGATATATAGAACCTGAAGATCAAATAACCTCATCCATTGATTCATAACGTCCACCCGGCGTTCTCGTAGGATGCCCTTTTGCCCAGTTTGTGTATGAAATGCCTTTGCCGTCCGTCCACACAAAGTGCATCTCCCAGTTGACATCATTCATGCCGATCCACATGTCTTCATTGTATCTCAGCATCTGTGTCGTTAGGAATGCTGGAAAAGGACAAGAGCAAAGGTTAAAAAAAAGGTTTTGAACATTACTAACACATTACGAATAAAAAAAAGTCACCTTGCTCGTTCTCAGTTAGAACTGAGGCCAGATTTCCACCTTGGTTTAAGCAGTAGGCCCGAGCATCCTGCCAGCTCTTCTTGTCATTTCCAGTTACTATTTTGTAGCACTATGTGAAATAGGATGGATTTGCAGTGTGTTTTAAATTCACTTTAAGGATAGTTTCAGCGTTGTTATTTCGTACTCTGTGTTGCTCACAGTTACTGATCATTACCTTCCCTCGGAAAGATTTCCACTCTGGGGCACATCCTCCCTTTGGAACCGTGGTTGGGGCTACTGTTGTGTTAATAAAACTACTGCTTCTTTTGCAAATGGAGGGCAGCTCCAAGCCACAGTTAATATCGTTCCAGAACCCTGCATTAGAGAGTCATCAGAAAGTTAAACAGGTTATTCATTTGTTCCCCAATCATTTGAAAAGTGTCAACGTTGGACTTACCCATGCTCTTGTAAAGTGTTACACAGTTTTCATCATTATTAGCAAAGTTAGGCTCATTCTTTTCCCAGGCTGTGTATGTTACAGGTGTGCCATCCACCCAGCTGCAAATGAAAAAAAAAGCCTCGAGTGAGAATCGAAATTCAAAGAAAACACTGAACAACATCTGTGTTTGTGTACTCTGATGTGTTAGGTTTAAAGGTCACAAATTATACAAACTACACATCACAATGTTAACGTGTCTGTCTACAAATCCTCCCCCAGTGATGAAAAAAGTCCATCCTCTCCGTCTTCTGCCTGCTCCACTTTTCAGAAAATGTGTGCTCAAACAGGCCGTTTTGGAGATGTTCCCTTCATGACATCACAAAGGGCAATAGCGGCTCCCCCAGGTGGGTGACACTCCCACAGCTAGGTGTTTGTTCTGCCCTCTGAGTCTGCCTTCTCACCCTAAACAATAGGTCATAGAGTGTGAAAGCCTGAGCCGCCCCGAGCCCTTCCAGAGAGGGGGCGTGGTCAGACACAGCTCATTTACATATTTAAAGCTACAGACACAGAAACAGCCTGTTCTGAGCAGGGCTGAAATAGAGGGGTTTATAGACATGATCAAATACAGGATCAGAGTGGATTTACAACAACACACTTTCCACACATGTTTTTGGGGGCATTGGAACTTATTTAAACTGTTTGAAGAGGAGGAGAATGTGTGACCTTTAAGGAATTAGGAAGTTAAAATTGGAACAAAATTCAACTTAGTATGAATGCCTTTTGCTATATATAATAAAAATGCATTACTCCTTTGCATAGATCCTTGTAATTTATGTAAACAAATTAAAGACAGTGTAAAGTACAAGAGGAGCTCTGAGACTTATTTAAACTGTTTGAAATGGAGGATAATTCATAGACAGCAGACATGTAGATGGGAGGTCAATAAAAAGAAGGTAGTTCAGACAATGTGCCAAAATGATAGATTTTGATTTACCTAAATGACTTATCCAGATTTACTGTCATGCCAATGTAGTACTGACTCCAAGAACCTTTGATAATCTGTTGAAAGAGACGAACAATAGAGACATAATATTCAGATTAGGAATATGCAAACGTCATTGTTGAAAACATGCAGACCTGTAGTGTGTAAAATATTTTGTTTTGGTTTAAAAGTTCTCAAAACGTCTTGCCTTTTTCCAAAGGAACTTCCTCTCACTATCCCCGGTGATGACTGCAAGATCACCAAAGTTTTTTTTGCAGAAGGCTCTGGCAGTTTCCATGTCGAGTTCGTCGGTGTTGATAAAGTACTGTGTGTCATTGTTAATGAGCCAGCCGTCTTCGGTGGTGTTCCAAACTGTAAAGGGAGGCAAAACTGTTGTCAGATTTCCCCCTGATACAAGACGAGCTTTCAGTTCTCTGTAGCTCTGTGAGGTAGATCTGACAAACAGCATAGCTTTTAACTGAACGCTAATACCAGCATGTTAAGATGCATAACTATATATTGTCCATATTCTGAGATCTGTTGATATGAGTGAATGCATTTTTTTTCTTTGTCATTGTTTGTATTTAGCCGCCAGTAGAGCTTTTAGCAACAATCGGGTGATATATTTTCACAATACTGATGATACAGTTCAATATATACCAGCAAATATTTGATTTTTATTAGTTAATTAAAAGAGTACAATCAGAGATTTTAATTGTCACAGTCTTTGTAACATCGAATCCAGTGGTTCCAAATTGGTGGCTCGAGGAACCAAAGTGGGTCCCGGAGCAGTTTTCAGTGGGTTGCAAAGGTGTTTCTCCAAAGTTTGTTTCGTTTAATTCTTTGTTTTTAATACATGTTCGTGAATAAGATGGTGTTGGATCCTTCAGCTAGTCCAGTTGAAAACCACTAATCTAATCCATATTTTATTAAACGTAGCTCAAAGAGAACGTTATCGCTTTTGTTGTTTTTCTGCTCAGTGTGAGAAAAGAAATTTAAACTGCTGTTTACAGCAACGTCAAAATGGAAATGCTTTGCTTTAGTTATAATCACGTTTTAATATCTTATGTCATTTTTCACAGAGACACTGACAGACCAGCATTGTCGACCTAAGAGTCAGACATTCAACGGGTTAGTGCTTACCTGTTTCAACTACCTCAGGCTCAGGTTTGGGACTCGCACCTGAAAGTGCAACAACCATCAGGGAAATGTCTCACACATGGGCCAAAGGTTTAATTTTACATCACAAAGCCTTTTTGGAAAGTCAACTTTATGGAACAGAGGCTCCATAATGAGACTGGTTGGACTTACCTTTTTTTATCTGGCATATCCAATTATTGTAGCCCTCACAAATGCGATCATTCCAGTAGCGACCGTAGTACGAAAAGACCTCTGCACAGTGTTCGTTGTCATTGTGGTTGTTTGGTTCCCCATAGGCCCAGTTCTCGTAGCTGGACTAGCTCAGAGTTTGGGAATATGAAACGTAATTAGTCCAAGGTTGAAAATGAGTTACGCTTTTATAAAAACCAATGGAGTAGTACAGTACATACAGCTGATCCATCACTCCAGACAAAACCTTCATTGGTACCGAGGCGGAAGCCAATCCAGGCTGGGTCCGATAAATGAAACCTTCACAACAATGGGAAGCACATGTTGTAATTAAAGCGATTAGTTAAATGATAATTCTGAGGTAAAAACAATCAAACAGTAAAGCCAACATACGGAGCGTTATCCAGGTCGTCCCCACTGTGTATGCTCATCAGGTTTCCTCCAATGGCCTTGCAGAAGTCTTCTGCCTCCTGCCAAGTCCTCTTTAGGCTGTTCCCCTTTTTGTAAAGCTTTTAATTGGGGAAAAAAGTGGGAGTATGTATTTAATGCTCCTAGAACTAAATTGCTTTTACAGAGTGTTTTTTTTTTTTTTTAAAGCCACGTACTTTATAACACACGTTCCTGTTTGAAGCAGGGCTCCACCCGGGCTCGCAGCTCAGGGCTGGGGTGGTGGGTGGAACTGTTGTGAATTGTACACCTTCTGCTCGTTTCTTGCAGATGTACTTCTCCTTGTTGGTGCAGCTGACAACATCCCATAACCCAGCGAATGATCCAGTTGCCATAGCAACACATCCTTTATGTCTGTCTGTTTGTAAATAGACCAAAAAGATGCGAGGAGGTTATCCATAAACTGGTCAAACATGCAAAAGATTAGCATGGAAGTTATTGAGGCGTGAATATAATAATTAATGAAGAGAAGAAAATAAAAGATCATCAAAAAGAATAAATGACGATTACTCAGCAGCCAATGTTAGTGTGTGTGACAACAGCGTGTTAACATGCTACCTTTCTCAAGACATCAGTGTTATTTGCATGTTCATTTTCATTTCTAGATCTAATTTTTCACATTTTCGTCATCTTAGTTTAATTCATTAGCATGCTAAGGAAAGCCTTCAGAGGATGTTGAGATTAACAAGTGAAATCTTTACACAGCTCATTTACATATTTAAAGCTACAGACACAGAAACAGCCTGTTCTGAGCAGGGCTGAAATAGAGGGGTTTATAGACATGATCAAATACAGGATCAGAGTGGATTTACAACAACACACTTCACACACATGATGAAGAGGAGCTCTGAGATTTATTTACACTAGTTGAAGAGGAGGAGAATATGTGACCTTTAAGGAATTAGTCAAGTTAAAATTGGAACAACATTCAACTTAGTATGAATGCCTTTTGCTATATATAATGAAAATGCATTCTACAGCCGTCATACTCCTTTGCATCGATCCTTGTAGTTCGTGTAAACAAATTAAAGACAGTGTAAAGTACCACATTAACAAACTGCACTCAGGAAAGATAATAGCATGCAACATCAGGCTGTATTAAGTGCTAACGAGGTGTCCCGTACCTGGCATGCCAACGTTGAAATGAGTGAAAGACACTTTTCCTCTGGTGGTCCACTTGAATGTGTGTATGTCCTCTGTGTTGGATAGACCTGTCCAGAAGTACTTCTCTGGTCTCAAACCCACCAAACTGACCAAGAAGGCATTCTCATATCTGCACGAGAGAGATGAGAAATTCTTTCAACTTTATTTCACAAAAAAGTTTTTGCTAACTTTTTTTTTGACAATATTGATTTTAATTTGAAACACATTGAAATGTCTTACCTGTCAGCTACATCCACTAAGTTAGAGCCGGTCCCGGAGCATACCTGCTTTGCCTCTTCAAAAGTTTTTGCCTCCAATCCAATGTTGTAACAAAAAGAGCCAAACCTGACCGAACCCTTAAATAGAAAAAGGACATAAAACACACTGTACATGAGACTCTGATCGATGCTTTCTTGTTACATACTCTCAGAATTTAAAATGATATACATCACTTACAAGTTTGCAACCTGGGTTGACGTCCTCATGGACACCGCCAGCTGGTTTAATAGACGCCTTCATCTTACAGATGTAGCCATAAGTCTTCTCACACATGTGGTCAGCCCACTTGCCAGCCTTAAGAAGCCACAGACAACTGGTGAGAACAGCAAACACACATTTTACAACGTCTATGCATTTGGATAGTCATTCGGGCTACCTTTCCTCGCATGAGGACGCAGTCTTCCTGGTGGTTGTTGGCGTGAGACGGCTCACCAGTCTGCCACTGAGTGAAAGTGACATGTGAGCGATCGGACCATTCAAACAGCATCTGGTTCATCTGATCATTCAGGCCAATCCAGAGCTCGTCTGTGGGCACTGAGGGTTTGAAATGCACGAAAGGACAAACTGTTTATTTGTGTAAAACATATGGAACCTATTGTGAGCATAACTTAAGCTTGACTGGAAACGTTGTCATGCAGCTATCCTGGTTCTGTACTAAAGGTACTCAAACCCACTTCTAATAAGCAAACGCAGTAAAATAAGCTTCAACCATACATCAGCTTTTCAAAACAACAAGTTAGGGTTTTTATTCTTCTCGTTCTTTGCAGCAAGATGCAACTTTTTGGAGTCTTGTCATAAATGTAGCTTGCTGAGACTTGGGGATCAAACCCTCAACCTTGTGGTTGATAGACGACCGACTCCCCCAGCTGGTTACAATATGCACATACACATGTAACTTTTAGCAACAGAGTTATTTAGCCTATTTCAAGTTGTTCTTTTACTTGAAAATGAAATACAGTTAAATCCGAGGAAATTGCTCACTTACAGTATCCTGATTGAGATATCATAAAGCTCTGCTCTTCTATATTGTGTATACTGGCCAGGTCTCCTCCCTCTTTGTGACATGCAGCCAAAGCGTCCTTCCACATCTTTTTACTCCTGTCCAGGTGGTAACAGTTTCCCGCATATGGGACCCAGTGACTGGGGCAGAAGCTCGGCTGGTTCTTGTCTGCAGATAAAACCAAAAAGACGTGAGGAAAAGTACGTTTTGATAACGGGATTAACGAAGCAGATCACTTGTAGAAACCAGTGTGTTTCACCTGGGGCTGGTGGCAGACTTGTAGAGTTTCCTTTACGACAAATGTAACCAAGCTTCTTGGAGCACGCCATGCTCTCCCATTTTGAGGCTTTTCCAGTATTTAGTGTCGCACAGGAAAGCCCCGGCTCGGATGAGGGATGACCTATGAGACACATTGCTCTTCCCATTATTTCTTTTTAATTTAGGAATGCTTGATTATAAGAAAATATATAACATTAGTTGCTCCATCTGTATTCTTGTAATTAGCAGAGACATCCACATTATTCAATAAGCCTTCATTTTTGTAATCATCCAGCCAGTCACCTAAAGAAATCCTACAATAACGCTGCGGTACTGTCATGGTAGATAACTTCTCTTTACTGACCTGGGGACCAGTTTAAATATCGGAATGGGTTTCCGTTGCTCCACTGCCATCCGCTTTCAAAATCCAAGCTGTTCAATCCAATCCAAAAAGCAGCTCCCAAAGAACTCGTCAACCCTGTTTCAACCAATGCAGTTAAACTCAATGAAAGCTCGATGACGTGTATCACTGCGAGACACACGGCATGACATCGTACCTGATATATACGACTGTTCGTGCAGTTCCACAATGCTGAGGAGGTCGGCTCCCTGCTGCTGGCAGCTCTTCCTCGCCTGATGCCAGGTCAGCACAGACGTTGGGTTTGTCTGATAATGAACCCCTGTGACTGGGTCCGTGTCCCATCCTGAGGTGCCTGCGTCATCATCGAGAAACAAGGTAGAAAACATGAAGAGATCATTCTCCATGGTGAGTTGATGCTGATACTTCATACAGGAGATATGAAATGGGCGACACATTTCCCGCACTTACCTTTGGTGGGACAAAAGCCATACTTTCTCACTTCATCGTAATCTGTCTGTGTTCCACACCACAGCTGCCCGTCTGTGCGGCCGTCCTTTGTACATTCGGCGTACCACTTATTCTCAAACTTAAATGGAAACTTACAAGGGCCTCCAAAGCCATTGCCCCCTATTGTGAAAACCTCTGAGGAGACACAGATCATGACGTTTAGAAATTAACCCAGGTGGAAAGTACCCAATATAAACAAGAAATGGTAGTCCAATCACATTTGGTTAGATACCAATATACTAATAGATAGAGTGTTTAAACCATCATATACAATCCTTTTTCTTATTTGCTGCCCAGCTGTCCTGACGTAGCATTTCCTGAAGCTTGCTGGATGTTATGATCGTGCATTTTACAGACAGGCCTACTTTTACAGTAGTTGGTTGATGGTCTGGATCAACAGACGATCTCTGTTCTCATTTCAAACCATTATGAGAAGGTGTGTTTGCCTGAAGCACTTATTCCTCAGTGTAGTGTTGACACAAGACCAAGACAGAGGCAGGGCAAGACCCAGACAAGACCAAGACCATGAACATGAACATCAATGAAAAATCATCATCTTGTGAGCAACTGGAGTGTAAACTCATTCAGAACGTAGCACCTGGATGATTGTGGCTGCAGCCGAGGAAAAGGCATCTAATTACAAATAAATGAAAGTAAATTTTTGGGGGTGTTTTCCTTCTAATCATAATAATGACGTGGGAAAGTAGCTTGTCAGAGGCGGTCTTGACTAGTCTTGATTTAAAATCCGGAGTCCGCTCAGTCTGAGCCCGGGTGAAAATTCTTTCAATTCCAAGACGAGACCAAGACCTTCACCGACTCGGAGTACTACAACACTACCTCAGTGTAACTTGTTATCTGAAGGTAAACAAGAGTAGCTCCGACGAACTTGAATGAGAGGTGATGAAATGATTAATTGTGGACCAACAGCCTCTCGTTTAAACGAGTTATTAACTGATGTGAATGTTACGAACGCATCCATGCATTTTATTTGACTCTATGGGCGTCATCGCCTCGTGATTACAAGGTATTGTCTGCTATCTTTGGAAATCATCTAATGGGAGAACCAGCGTTGTTATCACAACACGAGTATGTGGAGATCTTTAGGAAACAATGACTTCCATATAATGTCTCTTTAACTGCCTTAAAATCCACACTGCAGCTATGAGACGCTGAACTGAGTCTCAGAAATACCAAGCTGCTGAATTACTTCACTAAAAAAAAAAAAAAAGTGCATATTTACTGAAAAATGAAATATTAGAATATCAAAATTTGTATAGAAAACTCATATTATAAGGTTTCCAGCTAATTTCACTAAAAGGGATTTTGTCCCCACAGCTCTTACCTTGAAAGCCCTTCGAGCAAAGGTCACCTTGAGTTCCAAATATCCTCCAGCGGCTCCAGACCCCCGAACCTTTGTAGATCATTACGCTCCTCTCATTGCGGTTTCCCCAGTTTAGATGCAGGTCCTGGCCTTTAAGACCAAAGAGGGTCTCGTTCTTGCACTGCCAGTGTTGAAGGATGTTATTCTCATCACAGTCATAGAGAGCCACCTTCACCCAGTCTTTAATCTGCGTCGCCCCCAGGCAGAGCTTGAGAGACAAACTGAGGAGGCGTGACTCAGAGGCCCAGCGAAACTGCTGCTCTTTGGCTCGCGGGTTACAAGGAGCGACTGTGACTGAGGCTGCACTGTCCACACGTACGCACTTGTTGTGGTCCTCATTGAAGATCAGGAAGGTGCCACTGTCTGGAACAGAGAAGACAAGCTTCAGAAGTAAGTTTGAACAGACACTTTCTAGAGATCCAGTAACTCCAATCGGTTCGGAAGACAGAACAAATAAGTGAGGGATACATACCTATGTCGGCAGTGATGCAGAGGACTTGCAGGAGGCAGAGGACAAAGGCAAAGTTTGAACAGGGTGACATGATCCTTCGTGTGTAGTCAGCGCTCAGCAGTGGATGAGGTTGTGGGAGAGTTCAAGTCATGAGAAGGAGTCTGGTGTGTGCTGAGGTGTGTTGAACAGAGCAGTAGTGACACTGGTGCTCTTCCCCCCCACCCACCCACCCACCCACCCACCCACCCACTCACCCCCACTGGTCACAATGATGGATATCCTGTCACATGGGTTCCATGAGCTTCCATGGAATTCACAGTAACAGAGAAACACAGGAATTATAATTAAATAATTTAATCTCACTTTACCACAGGAGTCTTTAAAGGTAGAATCTGTGACCTACCTTTCACTGCTTCTCAAACTACTTTTACTAAAGGCATAAAAGAAACTGAATGATGATTTTTCTCTAAGTATTCTTCCTGTATTAAATTTATTTTGAATGTCTTATCAAATAGTACTTCAGTCTGAGCTGATTCTGTGCCAAGATGCTGAACCCACAAAGTGCGGCGTCAGATTCAGCAAGATAGATTCAGCCAGAATAAATACAGATTAAATGCATTGTGCAGCACTTTGCTGATGTGAAGGGTTTTTGTGGGATAGAAGCCCCCCGGGAGGTCTGAGAGGGTTTGGGTTATGTGTGCAGAGATGCTACAAGTCAGTAGAAAAAAGAGGACAGGAGGAAATCCTGTTTCCTATTGGGGGAAGTGTGTGGAGATCTGTCCAATTTGGCCTCGTACTGACAAGGATAACCAACAACACTGCAAAGACATATGCACCTGAATGCATCATCAGATCTCATAGCAAACAGCTACGAGTCCATCTGTCGGTATACAAAGTGTACAAATGTGCGAATGACTCCACATGACATATAACATAAAAACAATCTATTCATAAAACCGTCTTTTCAGCAAACACAATGATGGACAAATTTGAACACTGTTTCATAATCTTCACAATGTTGGTCTGAATATGACGCTGTTTCAAGGTTTCCATCAGAAGATGACGATCAATCGTCATCTGAGAAATCAAGACTTTCCTCAAAGGCAGTAACAGCCTCTATAGCTTCTCAAACAATTACTACTAATGCCCTCTTCTGTTTTTACTGTTGCCCGTGGAGATGATCGAAGCATTTGTCCAACCCAATGGTTGCCGTGGTTACCACTCATCTATCATCAAATTTATCATTATCTGAAAGAGTTGAACAGATCAAAAGGGTGGATGAAAATGTTCAATCACATCACAGACACGTTTTAACATCTACAAGTGCTGCAAAAGAAAAGTTACCACTTTATGATTTTTAAAAAAATATATTTTTATCATTTTATCCGCTGAAACTTGCCGGTGTGACGATTTTGTGTCTTCTCGCTGACATTGTGCTTGTTGTCCAGAACATGTATGACTTGCGGGAAGAAATGTGATGACACTGTTTTTGCAGAACATGGTCAGGAAACCTGTTTCCCCCCCGAGAGAGAGCTCATAAAGAAAAGGGAAGAATTCCAGAGAAAAGGATTTGAAAGGATTTAAAAAATACAGTCAGGATGCACTTTCAGTTCCTTTCACTTTATTTTCCTTACAAGAGTAAATCACATTTGTGAAACTTAAAACATGTAACTGAATGTTTTTGGTTATATGTTAAAATGAACAAATCACACTTTGAGAATATAACTTAGCAAAATGAAAAAAAAAAAAAAAAAACCCATGGTCAACAACATGAAATTAGGCTTTTACACATTCACTGCACTTTTAGATGGCGGACGATAATCTGCCAGGAAATTTCAAGGGATGGCACATTTCCCAAACTGCCAAAATGCCAAGATAAGGGGTTAAAGAAAGTTTGTCCAAACATAAAGGCTAATAAAGACAACCTACAACAACATTTTACACATAATGTCCTTCATGAGAAAACATAGCTTAAGCGCTCCCTTTTGGCCTATGGATGTAAAATCAGGGATTTTTACAAAAATCTCTTTCGATTGGCATTAACCAATAAACATCTTGTTTAGGTTGCAAAAATATTCAGGGCAGGTGGAGTCGGTTTTCACTCAAATGGAAAGTTGGGGGCGGGGCTTTATGGAGAATAATACCCACGTTGGAGTCCGTTGATTCGAGGTATTTTGGAAAGTATTCGTTTAGAATTTGGTCAAAAAATCTGCCGATTTACTATATAAGAAGTTATTCTAACTTAATAATACCCAGGTTTATGGGGAGGGTCTATAAGTGAGGGGATATACTGTTTCTGGTGATCGATTCACCAAACGTCCACCAAACGACATCATGATTGGGTCAAACCTGCAACCATTGCAACAAGTACTGCAGCCCATGATCAGTTCATGGTGTGACGGCTCCACCAAAGCAGCACCTCTGCAGAAACGATTTTTATTTCCAATTGAGCTATGAACAACCCCTGACCAGATTCAAATGAGATGCTCAATATTGCACCAAGGTAAGGTTTTGGTTTTAGCTTTAATTTACAAAGAGCTTGTGCAACCACTTCCTGAATTCCACCTCTCTCGGTTTCTCACGGTTCCACTGAATCGTTCCTTTAATGCATGTTTTGTTGTTGCACTGTCTTTACTGGAAGCGTTGGTCTCAGAAGAACATCCTCTCCGTGTTGAAGACCCTCAGCTTCGTCATGAAGTTGAAATAGACAAAAGCGAGGAAAACCAACAAGTTCTTCATGAGGTACAGGAGGGGTGTGACGAAGCCGAAGAAGGCAATGAGGCCGACGCGTACGAAGAAGAAGGGTAAGTCCTGCACGGCGATTCCTAGTGAGGATAGCAGCGGGCTGTGGGGCATGACCACCACACGCAGGCAAGACAGGTAGCTGAAGATATAGATCGGGAACACCCAGCCGGAGTAGTAGACCAGGGGATCTCCTGCCACCCTCACCATCTCCACCGTGTCCATCCAGAACATGAAGCTGTCCACGAAAACGTCTGCTCGAGCATCGCTGGCACACAGGAATCTCAGTGGGCCTGTGTAGTTGTATGGAGAGACACGGCACGCAGTGGTGCTTGCCGACCGTGAGCTCAAGCCAGCGATACTAAAAGGTCTCCCAGGATTACCCGGTATCCCTGGGACCATCCCGTTGATCTCTGGACGAGCGCCTGCTCCGTTTTGGTTCCGGTCGTTGTGCTGGCTTGCTCCTTGGGATAAAGGAGTCGGCACAACCTGCTCAGGCACGGCTGGCCCTGGCACGCCTGGACTGATGGGTGTCACTGCTGTTACCTGCTCTACATGTGTGAGGACAGTAGAGGGGATTTCAGCATCTCTGTCCATGCCATTGGCTGAGAAGGGAAGAGACAATTTTCAAAACAGCAGTCTGCTCAAACAACGACATATTTAAAATGTGTTTTTAATGTGATTTCTGTTTTCATGTGGTTTAGTCAGGAACTGCAACACCAAGAAAATAATTAATGGCTGATAACAGAAGAAGGATGTCAAATATACCTCGTTTAACATCTTCCACTCCACCCATAAAAAACAAGTTGAATAGAAGTTGCAAAGAGATGCAAATTGCCATCGCCATCCAGTGCAGTTAAGATAAAGTTTAACTGGACAGCGACCATTTAAGAAAACAGTTTTCCACCACATAAACAGGGATTCCCTGAAACCAAAGCAGCGCCTCCCCTTTCGCAGAAAACATTAGTGAATTTTTGCTCGTTCAGCACCGTGTTTCCAGAAGTGTCTTGGACATTTCCTGCTTAAATTCTTCGTGGAACAAATATTTTTTACTCGCTAAGACAAAGCAGAAAAAAAAGGATCTTGATGTTCAAGTTTGGGTCTCTGAATGTGTTTGGTGTCGTCATTTAAAGAGCAGTGAGCATGTGACGCCTCCAAGCTTAGATAATGCAAAGCTGGGGTTGGTATAGAAGTCTGCAGATGTGCTCACCCTGGCCGGTCAGTCTGCAGTAACGTATCCTCTCCACAACATCAATACAGATGAGAGAGAAGAGGACGAGTGATACAGGGAGCTCCTTGAATGTGTCATTTTTCATGTTGTTGTTTATCTGAACCTAGAAAAAGAGCCAGAGAAAATCATTCAACATCGATACGACTTGTTGACCGTGCACAGAAGGTGACGTCTGCACCATTTAAGTTTACATTCATGACCTTCTCGTGTACTGACGCTGCGGGCCGAATCACTTCCAGCTCTGATATTTGCCGGAGTCAGGACTTCAAACCAACAGGACACAGAACAAAGCAGACAAGCTGGTCATCTAAGCAGAATTTATGGCTCTTATGTAAAAGACATTAGATAAGCAAAGGGCCGAAAGGTCAAAGACTTGGGCTTTAGAAAGGGCCACATAAAACAGCAAATGGATCCTGGGCTGCAGCCAGCGAGGAAGTGAAAATGCGCCTCATGGACAGATGATTCGACAAGAGGCAGCTCTGACAGGAAGAGTTTCCAAGCTGCTTATCAGTAGCTCCTTCTCCGAAAGGCTCCCCTGAGAGCCCAAAGGTTCCTCACAAATCATCACCTTTACTGGCTCTCGCTGCCATGCCACTGACTTCTGTTGTTGTTTTGAATATTTTGTTCATAGAGGTGCTTTTTGAAATTACCTTGGATGGAAAAAATCTCCAGCATTTAGACTTAAAATCCAAGTGAACTATCAGGACCAGCTGTGAACTTGTGTCCTGTTTGAGTGTCCTAACAGCTCGCAGGCAGCCGCATGCACCCTGTCTATTTTCAATCCTGACGCTTGTGCTGACGTGGACCATGAAAAGGAAGGAGGAAGCTCGACATGAGAATAGTCGTGTCCACGCTAAAACTATTCTTTGACTTTTTCTTTTCTCCCAGAGTGGAGACAGTGGTGCATCAATAACATCGACATCCTTTGACGTTATTAGGGGGCGGCAGTAGCTCAGTCTGTAGGGACTTGGGTTGGGAACCGGAGGGTCGCCGGTTCAAGTCCCGGCACGGACCAAGTCCGGAAACTGGTCTGGTAACTGGAGAGGTGCCAGTCCATTTCCTGAGCACTGCCGAGGTGCCCCTGAGCAAGGCACCGAACCCCAAAACTGCTCTGGAGCGCTCGCTGTGGGCAGCCCCCTCACTCTGAGACCTCTCCATTAATGCATGTCACTAGAACCCTGTTTGTGCATGAGTGTGTATCTCGGCCTATGTGTGTGTTAGACAGAGTGTAAAAAACTGAATTTCCCCTCGTGGGATTAATAAAGTGTAAATTAAATTAAATTAAATTACGCTCATCGTGAGACATTTATTGAAGAGTTTTCAAGTGTTGTGATTGAAGTGCCACACTTCTGTTTGTCCACCAAAAGCACTCGATGTCATACTGTTTATAATGGGGAATTCACAGAGCAAAGAAGTAAACATTCAACGTATGCAGTTTGGACAGCGAGTGTCCGATGCTGTTCATGTGGTGCGATGCGACAGGATATCGCACGTTGTTCCGACCTCCACCATCGAAGTCAAAGTTAGTCATAGCAAAGACAGTTTGGTGCAGTTTAACATGTTGAACAAAAGGTAAACAATCCACAACACGCTGTACCTCAGAACTGGCGATGAGAAAGGCAAAGCAGGGAAGTGTGGACAGGATCACATAAACGAGGGCCACAGGCCTCCTGATACAAAGACAAAGGAAAGGAAAGACAAAAAGTAAGGAAGGAAGACAACAGCAGTGGCAGGACTTGCTAACTCAGGACATTCAGCAGCCAAGTGCAGTTCAAACCAGATCGAGGCCTGCTTAGACTCAACTAGCTGGTCAGGTGTCAGTGCTGCACTGGGACCTCCATTGCTGACTACACAGCGGCAGCCCTTCATTCCTGGACTCCGGAGGTGCCTGACATGAGGACAAAGGCAGGAGGAAACTCACCACTTCTTCCTCCCAATGAGGAACTTTTTCTTCATGAAGACCATGTACTTCAAAGGCACCCAGACCAGCAGAGCAGTGGAGGTGACATACGCAATGGAGGAGGCCACAATTAACCAGTAGGCCGTGCTCCCGTCGCCGGGGGGCTGCACCGAGGTTTTGACCTTGGCTACGATGACAGCAAACCTCTGCATGACGACGAAGAGTGGCACACACAGGCCTGCAAACTGCAACACCTCGCACACGGCGAACTTCAGCGTCCTCCCCGTTCCCATGCTGAGAGCAGCTGAAAAAGAAAAAAGAAAAAAGAAGGGAGGGAGACGGGGGGCTGTTGTCGCAGTGAGGCGACCCCTGTCCCTCTGAGGGCTGGTCAGGCCTCAGACCAGCGCATTGTCTGCGCTCCACTAGCATTTTCCACACACCACAGTCCTGCTCTCTGGTCACCCAACTGCTTACACTGCACTAGGCATTGTATACCTGGGTGTGACGGTGATGTGACTGGCCCTTTACTCTCTGCACAGGATGCAAACAGAAACTGTCTTACTCTGCATCTTGAAGGAATTTAGCCTTAAACCTTACTCCAATCAATGCATCTACAGTCTGTGTAGCTCTGCATTAGTTATAACCTGTACTTGAGCTTTTTACAAAATCAGCAAACAAACGCAGACTTGATTAGACCCTGAAGGAAAAGCAACATCCAAGCACTTGTGGGGCCGTTCACATGATGCCACAGAAAGCTTTGTAATTTCACACTGACACTGCCCTCTAGTGGCAAAATGTGATACCTGTAAAATATCTTAAACTGCATGGTCATGTAACACAGGAACACGAGGATCATACCCTGATCCTGTCGCTCAGCAACACTCACATGAATCAGAATGAACCAGATTTGTAAATTCAATCTCACATATCCAGACATGAAGCTTTCGATATTACAAATGACTCTGAATACTCTGGTATTATCAGGACTGCAGATTACAGTGCATGCTATATGTTATAGAGCAGTCCACAGGTATATGCAGTGAGCGTTGGGTCACTTTAACACTTTAAATTTACTCTCTAACAGTCAGACATGAACGTACACACAACGTAGACCATGGAAGCAGACCACATTACAAGCCTGGAATGGATCCCTGAGTCTTCAGTCCCAGTGTCTGAGTAGAAACTGGAACGTCTCTATCATCGGGAACCGTTCACCCTTTTCTAAATGTGCGACGTTGGGAAACGAGCAGTGTTGACACATCAAGTTCAGTGAAAGCGCTGCGGCTAATTTCTTTATTGACACTTTCACTTTGCATCAGAAACACAGATGAAAAACGGCCACGCTGTCAATGAAATAGCCGTTTTAATATTTCTTGTACATAAACCTCTGATCCGTACAGAAGGCTGATTTTAAAATTCATTTGAACATTTTTACAAACAAAAAGAAAAGTCACTACTCGAGACTCAAAGACACGTCTTTAGCTTAGCATTTTAGCTTGAAAATAGATGAAGGCTTTAGTAGCTTACCACACTTGATCACAGTAGAGTGCTACTCCATGTCCCGTTACTAAGACTTGTTCCCTCTCCATCCCATAGAGTCAGAGAGACTGAAGGGCAAGGGGCCCGTTTGGTCGAGTAGGAGTGTCCGGTCCACCTGACTCACTGACCCTTTAGCTGACATCTTTTTAGTGTTTTGGTCCTGAACATGTTTGAGTTTCCCCCTTTGTGAAACAGAAGAGTAAATCCCCTTCTGGGATAAGCTGCACACATTCAATTTTGAACTGCTTATTACATACGAACAATTTGGAGTGATTTGATCTCCATAAATTATAATGTGATTTTTATCTCAATCAAATAATATGCTATCAAAGTCATGTTCAGAGTTAATTCCTTATAATGCTAACACTTGAGTGGCTGTGGCACCAGTTGGTAGAGTGGATCGTTTCTCAACTGGAAAGTTTGTGGTTCGATTCCCAGCTCCTGCAGCTATTGATGTGTCCTTTGGCAAGACACTTCTTTACTCCTGCTGCTTCATCAGCGGTGTATGACTGGGGAAAGTTACTTCTGATGGGCTCTTTACTCAGCAGCCTCTCCCATCAGTGTGTGAATGTGAATCAGTGTGTGAATGTGACCTGTGAGAAAGAACTTTGAGAAGTCAGTACGATACAAACTCAAGTCCATTTACCTTTTGAAAGGCCTTACTGCCCAAAAAAGCATAGTAGCATAGCATAGCATAGCATAGCATAGTAGCATGAAAGTATCGACAAATTAAAGCTAGTTTGTTGAATATAATGAAATGTGTCAACGAGGTTATTTGTTGTTTGATGATGTGAAGACACAAAAATGAGTTTTTTATTTTTAAATGATTTTAATAGATGTGTTTTATAAATTAATGTCTTGTGAAAGATTTGACAAGATCACTGTTCTCTCTGCTTATTTTCATTCAAGATTTTAGATATTATGTTAAAAAAAAAAAAAACCCGCATATTCGTCAAATACTTAGATCAGGGGTGTCCAAAGTGCGGCCCGGGGGCCATTTGTGGCCCTTAAGTGGATCTTTTGTGGCCCTTGACTTCAAATCGAAGAATCAGAAGATTTTGGCCCCAGGCCTCATCAGATGGGAGGGAGGGAGACCTATAAAAGCCTGACTATTCTTTCCAAAAAATTAGAACACAACAGTTTCCCCACTGCAATTAGTTATTTGTGTATTTACATTATTATTTGAAGAGGTCAAAATACAAAAAGTTCCTTCCAATATTTAAAAGAAAAACAAACAAAAAAACCCTGTGGCCCGTGAGTGATTCTAACGCCACAATTTTGGCCCGCAAGAAAAAAAGTTTGGACACCACTGACTTAGATGATCACAGTTCTTGATGTGTTTAGTTTCATTCCACTGTTGCTGGTTTGATGGGAGCACAAGTGTGCGATCACTCCCTGACCCACCGGCAGGCCACGCACTAGTCCCGCGAGAGAGAGAGAGAGGGGGGGGGGGGGGGGGGGGGGGGAACCGTGCGCGCTTAGATGGATGGATGACCCTGCTGCTGCTTCCCCTCCCTTCCAGTCCCAGCTGTCAGCTCCTCTCCTGACTTCCCCCACCCTGCCCCCCGGTACCATGGCGTCCAGCGAGGAGGACGGCACGGTTGAGGAGAAGGAAACCAACAACAAGAAGAGAACCAAAAGCGCCCTCGCCACCGCATGGCTCACTTTCTACAACATCGCCATGACCGCAGGGTACGTGCGTAATACCTATTAATAAGAAAGCCTGGAAGTTCACCGCTCCCGAAAAAACTGGAAGCGAGTGTTGCTGTTTATAGGACTGTGTGTCAAGTCCAAAGTGCCTGTTCAGCTTCACTGGTTCACCGGACACTGTGGGGAAAACCAACATGTGTTTAATGAATTAGTGGAAATCAAACTGCAGAAATGCGCGCGGGTTTGATGTGAGAGGTAGAAAATGAATGAATGGCGTTTGTTTAAAGTGACAGGCTGGCGCTGCAGCCGTGTCCAAATAGGGCTGAGTGCACGGTGTCGGCGTCAAGGCCCACGGTGCCACCGACAGTCGCAGTGATAAGTATAGCCGGAGTGCGCTGACACTGGAGCTCAGGACACTGAAATGCTCAATGGGCAGATTTTTGAACAACAACATACCGAGCGCGCGCGTCATAATCAGACGACTTTGTTTATTGGCTCAATTGGCAAAAAAAAAAAAAAATACAATTGGAAATCAATTCTTTGTCTTCACTTTAGATATTTATTTATTCAGGTTATAACAGTTACAGACACTCTGATAGGAGTGAGTGTTGTTTAGGCCACTTTAAACATGTAAGCTTTAATATTGTTTATGTTGTTGTTGGTAAAATTGTGTATTTTGTTCTTATTCAAAAAGCAAAATAATTTTAATAATAATAATATCTACAAATGATTCCAAAGAAATGTATCTGAACGTTGGGCTGGCTTCACTTACAAACAGGAAGCAGCATCAAACTGTCAAATTTCCAAATTAAAAGGTTTGAAACTGAAATGAAAGAATAACAGTTTTGATCTTCTTGTTTGAGCGTTGCCATGGAGACGATTTGTTTACAGTTCAGTCTGAGCGTCTTGAAAGGAAGACTGAGCGAGCTGAGGATATTTAAAGTGCCTCACCATCTTTCCTGATCTGTTCAGCGTGGATCGGCGCCGTCAGTCCGATATTCCAGACGTTAAACTACGTCAGTGTCGAAACACAAATGTCCCATCTCAGTAAAAACAACAATTTACAAGAGTGTCCCGTCCAGGCCGGGCAGCAGCAACACAAACAAGTTTCAGAGAAACATCACAGAGCGATTACAGACGCAGATCAGCAAGTCTTGAGTAACAGAGCAGAAAATAAATTATTCAGAGCGTCTACAACCTGAAGCAAATGAGCTCCGAGAGACACGAATCATCCTGCCGGAGATTCCAGTCAGCAGGAGCAGTGCAGGCCTACCTGAGACTCCTTTTCCCTGTTTCAAGTCACACTGTGTGAAAATAAAAACAGACATACCAATAATATGTCTGTACCAGCATTTACAAGCTCTATGGAGTTTCTGATGGTTATCACAGCTGTTTTACTTCCTGTACTGTGCTGCAGAACACAACTTCCTGTAGTGCTGGGTTTAAGTTCTTCATGTGTTTTATTGAGACGTGTCCATCGTAGTGTGTATTTGATGGAAGTAGTTCCAGGCTGGATGAATGTGATGGTTTTTTTTATATGAGACCGCGATGCTTCAGCCTCATCATCCTCCAGTGTTGAAACATGAAGCTGATGAGGAAGTGTAACATCCTGCAGTTCCTGGAGTGTCCACTAGAGGCTGGCTGCAGCAGCACAGGAAGTCACATACACACCCATTCAAAAAGCCTGTTTTTACAGCAGACATGAACATGTTTACAGCCTGCTTCAAAAAACCAAATAGGTGTGATTAGCTTATGTCTCCATCCACACACACTGTACGGGGGGAATGTTTTGATGACTCAGCAGTTTTGATTGGTTGAAGGGTCAGAGTTATTCACAATAAGGCGTGTAGCTGAGCTGATTGACAGGTGGGTGCTGTGTAACGGTTTGTCAGGAGTTTTCGTCAGGAAAGTTAGGCTGAGATTTCATTTCCAACATGGAGACCGCCATCCATGGGACTCCAGCGCCCCCTTCAGGAACAGACGGGTTACCTCAATCAGACTTCATCCTTCCACATTAACAGTGCATGGTTTGACATCGTGTGAGAGGGAAGGAGGACGTTTCTTCAGGCAGCTAGTTAAGCTGTTTCGTTGTTTTACTGGTCATACCTAAACCTCGGGTCAGCTGGTGCTTCAGTTGGGAAATAAATCTGGGCTCAGTTTAGCTAGCTAAGGTACCTCGCCTCCTCACCTGCCTCGCTACCCTGAAAAGCTATAAGATCACGAGTATGCAAACGGTAATTCAGTTGTTTTGAATTTTTAAGTGGCAATTATTGGAAGTAATTTCAATTTTCAACAAGTTTCACGTTTGCTGCTGCTTGTCTATAAGAATGTGAACTCAGTATTGATTTGATGGATTAAAGATGTCCTCCTGGAACAACTGAGAGCTTACTGGGCAATTTATTGATTTCTTCAGATAATCAATGAATGGGTAAAACAATGAGCAGATGAATGTTGTGATCTGATGTCGTACCCACTAAGTTGTTAAGACCATTGATCCCGTCGGCGGCTCTGTGAGATCACCTTTCATGGCTGGAGTCTGTTGTAAATGAGTCTCCTCCTGTTCAGCTTCACTTCTGTGCGTTGCTGATTCGGGATCAGTAAATGTGGTGACGTGTCATCCAGGAGAAATCATCCCCCAAGCAGTCTTTGGTTTGCCTTTTTTAGAGTCTAAATAACAGATTTAACAGCTTTCTGCGCTTGTGGTTGAGAAGGAACGACTCCTGTCACTTCATTTATATTCATTGTTTTCATCAGTTAATGCGAACACACTTCAATTATAAAGCTCTCCCAAGCACTGATGGAGAAATGGATCAGGATTTGGTGTGAGCTGGGCTTCTTGTCATGTTCCTACTGCAGAAATATTATACAGTTGATATTGTCTATTAGGTATTTAAGGGATTCACCTCGTGGAGTTTTTCGGTCCTGATGCTGATAACAAGAAGCAATCAAACACACACCGCTGTTTAATTGGTATAACAGGTTTGTAAATTCAGATTCAGACATCTTAATCAATCCCAGAGTGGCACTTCAGTCCCACAGCCTGTTGAGTTATAAAAAGGAATTCAACAAAGTCACAGCAGTCTTCTGATGAATTCATTCACGACAGTAACGACAGGTCAGAAGACACAAATTGATCACGCAAACTATCATGACACTTTGATTAATCGATTTCCCCCCCACCTCTTACGATATACGTGAATTGTGCAAAACCTTAAGCGGTAATTTTTTTTTTTAAAAGCACATCTGCTATGAATGAAAATATCGATACTTGGACACAAAATATCGGCACACTATGCCTCATCGATTCCCTCCCCCACCTCTTATACTGGCTGTGCATTGTTAAAAGTTGAAGAGAGAAGTTTCAATCAATAAAATGTTCATGTAGAGTCGTTTTTTAAAAAAACAAACAAAAAGCGTTTTGCAGGTCAAGACGTGGATGGCTGAATATAAATAATGGGACTTTCCATCACATGAGGCCTGTTGTTTTCACCAGCATTGTGTTGTGGTGTTCTAACTGTTTAAGAAAAAATCACATTGCATAAAACGACTCTTCAGAAGTAATTTTATCATCAAATTTATTTATCTTTATTTTAATGTCTTCTGTTTTTGTTTTCTGCAGCTGGATGGTCTTGGCCATGGCGATGATGCGCTTCTACATCCAGAAAGGCACACACAAAGGTCTGTACAGAAGTATAGCAAGGACACTCAAGTTTTTCCAGACCGTTGCGTTAGTTGAGGTAAGAATTTGTTTTTTGTACACATCTTAAAGGTCACATATTCTCCTTCTCTTCAACAAGTGTAAATAAATCTCAGAACTCCTCTTCAACGTGTGTGAAGTGTGTTGTTGTAAATCCACCCTGATCCTGTATTTGATCATGTCTATAAACCGCTCTATTTCAGCCCTGCTCAGAACAGGCTGTTTCTGTGTCTGTAGCTTTAAATATGTAAATGAGCTGTGTCTGACCACGCCCCCTCTCTGGAAGGGCTCGGGTGTACTCGCTGCTTTCTGGCTCCATGTCCTATTGTTTACGGTGAGAAGGCAGACTCAGAGGGCAGAACAAACACCTAGCTGTGGGAGTGTCACCCACCTGGGGGAGGGGCTACTGCCCTTTGTGATGTCATGAAGGGGAGGGGCTACTGCCCTTTGTGATGTCACGAAGGGAAAATGTTTGAGCACACATTTTCTGAAAAGTGGAGCAGGCAGGAGACGGAGAGGATGGACTTTTCTCATCATTGGGGGGTTTGTAGACAGACTGGAGACACATGTTAGAGTATAAACATGGTGAAGAGGATTTTGCATCATACGTGACCTTTAAAGTTAAAAACTGAAAAAAGGAAAGGTGATAGTCGACAAACATCTCAGTGTAGAGGTGAGAATTTCACTCTTCTCCTCTTTTTTTGTCCAACAGGTGGGACATTGTGCCATCGGTATGTAAGGTTTTTTGTTTATGCTCATTGTTTAAAATGCAAACACACGCTCACCTCTGCAGCCGTGAACTGACCCCCCCCCAACCCCCTCCCACTCCTCCCCCCCACCCCCACCTCGCTGTGCTGCAGGAATCGTGAGGACTTCTGTGATTGTAACCGGGGTTCAAGTGTGTTCACGGATTTTCATGGTTTGGTTCGTTACCAACAGCATCAGACCGGTGACTATAACACACACGCACGCACACACACACACACACACACACACACACACACACACACACACACACACACACACACACACACACACACACATACACACACACACACACACACACACACACACACACACTAATGCTGCTAACAGAGTCAATAAAAGCAGGTTACTACTGATTCAAAGAGGCTTCATGTTTATGTTGCTAACAGATGGAGTTAGCGCTCGTCCTTTGATATGTGTAAATACGTTCTCTGTATAATTGCTGTATGTTCCAACCTGATTGAAGATCCAGAACGAAGAGAGCGTACTACTATTCCTGGTTGTGTGGACGATGACGGAGATTACCAGATATTCCTACTACACATTCAACCTGCTCAACCACCTGCCGTACTTCATCAAATGGGCCAGGTGGAGATGCCGTGACACTTGTCGGGGGGGATGAGCCTGAGTTGTCATTACCGTGTCGGACATTGTGTGTGTGCATGTTTGCTGTGACCTGGAGATTTCACCTCTGGCATGCTTCCCGTCACAGACCCAGAGCGGCTTTACGTCAGGAAGTAGTGCAGCCGTGTGCATGCACGCACGCGCGTTTGTGTGTGTGTATTTATTATCACCTGGCTCACACAGAGAGAAGGAGCATGTGTGTGTTTATTGATTAGCACCTCATTAGCCATTCTCCGTTTGTGGTGGGCAAACTAACTGCTCACACTGGTCTCTGACTGTACTGATGATGCAGAACAAAAGCCAAACATTTAGAGCGAATTAACATGTAACTGTATTTTAATCTTCCGTAAAATACAATGCGTGAAGGTTTTACATTTCTCTGTTGCGTATTTTGGAAAAATACGTGTCTGAAAAGGTGATTAATTTAAAAATATCAGCAGTGAGTATAACTTTTAAAATACTCTCCGTTTGAATCGGTGAAATGTGATTATGCACAAAGTGACATAACGCCCGCCTTCTACTGTACGAAGAGGACCCTGTGACGTGGCGGTCTGACTCTGGGGGTCTGTACTGAAATAGGAGTCGTTTGGAGGAACGTCAGCTGTACACATTGATAGCTGTCCAACACACAGGCTTGGCATCTCACAGCCCTGAGAGAGGCTGTGTCGGCTCGGAGCGCCCGGGTTTACATGTTGCATCAGCCCGTTCACAAGGGGAGGCGTCGTTCCATCGATGCAGGCGGACGGCCCATGAGCCACATATTAACGTTGCTAGTTGTGTGCCAGTGACTCCTCTGTTTGGGTGTTGATCCTTACGTACCGAACCAACTCTCCTCCCTGCCCCCCACCCGTCACATCTTCCTTCAAACACGGAGGAGACGCCAGGCCCCCAGGAGAGGGGCTCATGTTCAGCTGCTCCCGTTTTTTAAGACCATCTGTTTTGGTCATGGAATGTTTTCCCTCACATCCGCTTGGAAGCTCCCCCCCCTCTGCTGTGGTCTCGACTGACTGCAGGACCTCTGTAGCCCTGAGTCATGTCATGCATCAGACTAGAGACAGTGTGTGGGGTCACAAAGGGAGGCCGGCCGAAGTGACGGCGAAGTTAAAGAAGAAAGCTGAGAGGATGATTAGTTTGTGAATAATTGCTGATTTTCTTTCTTTATCAGAAAGAAAATCAGCAATTATTCAATGATGTGTCCTGAGTTAAAGACAAAGAATAGACTCTCGCTCATTTCTAAGCTGCCTGGGAATGGATTTAATAAGTGCTGAGTAATCACTGCAGAAATCAGCGACTAAGATCAGTGACAGAGTTTCTCTCAGTCTGCAGCTTCCCCTCGCGACGACAACTGCCAATCAAATCCAAAATGAAGATTGCATTCCTTTGTGATCCCTTTACAGCGAGTAAAGTAACCTCATCTTAAGACACAAAAATGCTAAATAAAAGGAATCCTACTTTAATTCTAAATAGAGAAATAATGGAATTTTAAGCATGCCATTAAAATGGTTCATCATAAGTATTAAAATCCAGATTTAATGATTTGGATCATTTGACGCGTGAACGTTTGCACGTTCGTGTTTCACCGTCTCCAGAAGTGTGAAGTGTTTAATCTTCATCCTCGTGTTCGTCCCAGGTACAACCTCTTCATCGTCCTCTACCCTGTGGGAGTCATCGGAGAACTGATGACCATTTACGCTGCTCTGCCGTTCGTACGCAGATCTGGAATGTTCTCCACGAGGCTTCCCAACATCTATAACGTCTCCTTCGACTTCTACTACTGCCTCATCATTGTCATGTTGTCCTACATCCCACGTAAGGAGCCTTGTTTTTTTGTTTTTACACTGATGCAACGCTTCAAAGTATGAAACTCTGTTTTATAGCCAACCTCTAGTGGTCATCTAAGGAACTGCAGTTAAACTTCAGCTCAGGAGCTTGCTGATATTTTACCATATTTTTTCATTGAATGCTTTTATGGAAAGTATTTTTTATTGACTCAGCACAGGTAAGGGGGTTAGAACATGACATTTATTATTTTAAATGAGGCCTTAAAATGTCTTTAAGAAGGGTCCTGATTTTACGTTGTCGATGAGATTATCATTGGATCATCTAGTGATGGAGCTTGTACCAGTCTTTTGTAAAAGGATCATATGGGCGGTTATGATTCAGCTGGAGGAGTCGGTCGTCTCTTCCTGCAGCAACAAGTCCGACGTGTCCTTGGGCAAGACTGTATTGTTTTTTTTTTTTACTTTCTTCCCCAGTGTTTCCTCAGCTCTACTTCCACATGCTGCGGCAGAGGAGAAGAGTGCTTCACGGGGAGGTCATCGTGGAGAAGGATGACTAGAAGAAGCCGCCTCATCGTGCCTTCCTTTGAGCCAGCCTGCCGCCGAATCACCCCTCAACCTCTCCCTGCACATCATCTCCTTACATTCTTTTTATTGCACTGGACCGGAAACAAGAGCTTTATCACTCGTGTTAACGTGGAAGAAAGGAGGAAAAAAAACATATACATACACGTAGGATTGATTCCTATCTGGGCAGTAATATTGGAGACATGTTTACAGTCCCAGTGTCCCTGGAGCCTGAAACAGAAGCTCGACATTGTGTCTCATTTCAGAGATCCTGTTTCTTTATTTTGCATCACCTGCCAACCTTAATGCACCTTGTTGCTGAAAACAAACATCTCTGCTCACAGCTGGCAAATGAGAGGCGTCCTGGGGAATGTAACACATGAAGGAAGGTTGTAAGCTGTGTCTCCGCAAGTGTCCCCACTTTACCCCCCGAAATCAACACAATTGACATCTTTATTTTATGTGATGAGTATTCCACTGTAAAAAATAAGGTTTCACAAGAAAACAAATCTTCATAGTCCAGTTTCATACCTCAACAATAAATCTGCATTTAGACAATATGCTGCTTCTTCCGTGTACGTTTGTTTGACCTTCTGTGTAAATGACGCAATGTGAAACGAGCGGCTAATCAACTTCTTAAAAATCATTTATTCACATTCTGTCGAGCTCAAACTTAACCGTGTCTGCTTGGCTCACCTGCATTTTTCTGTGTTGCTTTTCTGTTTACTGTGTCAGATTAATTTACAAGAGAGCATCTTACACTAAATTGAGTTTTAAAAAAAAGTAGCAGGTTTTCTTCTGTAGATGGTTCAGACTTTTTTTTTTTTTAAAGCGCTTATCCTTCAGCCTGTTGTGTCTGTTTTTTAACATAAAGACTGTCATGTCCATGTTGATTTAAAAAAAAAAAAAAAGGTTGTTAGTTCCCTCCTACTAAAGGTGCTATTTTGAAAATCTTTCAATCTTCTGTGCAGCTGAAGCGGTGTCTGATTTTCCTAAAGTCGGAAAACACAAAGTGTTAACTGACTGCATGTCCCATGGTTATCTAAGAAAACCCACGTTTCAAAGAGAAGTCGAGCTGTTGTTAAATCTCTGGAAACGTCATTTTTCAAGAACAAAAAAAAACAATAGAAATGTGAAAATACCTGTTTGTGAAAAGTCAATAAACTAAATTGTACAATCATTGGAGATTTGTGTGATAACAATAAAGACAATTAAAGAAGGAGTATTTGGGCATTCACGCCTGCAGAAAACTCCGGAAAAACTCTGGTCATCTCTCCTGCCAGACCCTTAGTATGTGCAGGATATTCTCTGGAGAATTTACCTCCAGCCAATAGGAGGGGAGTGACGCATACTGTAACTTCTGCACGGTGCACAGACTGTATGCATGCGAACACAACGACTTCTAAAGTGCTGCATTGAATGTTGTTCTCCCACATGTAGCATTCACATAAAGTCAGATTGTCTTGTATCTGCTGACTCTTCGACTGCATCGTCCACTACTTTTTTTTTTTTTTTGGTTGATGCATTTTATTAAAAACAATTAAACGAGTCATACGTTTTGTCAACACTTGCACATTTAAAAACACACATCTGTAACCATCACAAAATAATTTCAAAAGAAGAGTTGGCCCTGAACAGTTTCGTCATTTTTAAATAATAAGTGAAGCGTTTCCTGTAGCAGGAGCTGCAGGGATAGTCTCCCACTGTGAGGAGCATAAAGTGAACAGCCAGGTCAGGAGATGCTCCGGATCAGTCCTCCTGAAATCATCTAGATGTTTTCTTTTCAGGACTGCATACTTCACGTCTTATTACTGAATTAAATCATAAAATCCCTTCTGTGAGCATATCGACTCCAGGGATGAGAGAGGGGAGGGGGGAGAACAAGCTCTGCAATGTTTTGAATTTAAGCTGCAGTACCCATTTTAAACGCTAGGTGCCAGAGTTGCACTAGTTCATCTGTTTATCTGGATCTGGGAACAATGTAAGACAAGTCAAGAAACACAAACGCTGTGCAGGTTTTACAGTTTTATTTGTGTTTCCTTCACCTCTTGAAATGTTTTTTAAACTAAAGTGTTTGTTCTTTTCAGGAAACAGTACCTGAGAGCCGAAACTGGCACATTTGATATTTGTAGGTAGGATCCAAAGTTCTATATAAACACACCAGCATCTATACGAGTGAAAAACGAATCTTATAATCACTTAGTATTGCATCATAAAGGGAGTATTAAACTGTCATCGTGCAGTCTTGAACTTGAAGTCAAGATTGTGACAATCTTCTGCATGTATGTGTAAATAATATGTTTCTAAAGGTATACATGAAAATGCTATATAGACATTCATGAGGTTACATAAACGGGTTCCTCATCAAAGATAGCACATCAGTGACAGTATGCGTTTAGCGCTCTGTCCGTTTTAAGGCACATTTCACTGAAGCACTAAGGTAAGTCCACTTGGCTTCATAAAATGAATAACTTGCATAATGAAATATACATTCAGATATTCAGCTGAGCATGGAATACAGAAATATAAATGCACTTCAAATAACCGTAAAAATATTCAGATTCATATAAATCGATGATTTGGTCCTGCTCTGCTTGCCCTGTTGTATTGCACTTGTTGGTAAAGTCAAACTGGGTTCACTTCGGAGGCATCTCTTTAGCTTTGGAGAGACGTCTGCTGCAGCCCTGGGCTCGTTTCAGGATTGTCCCTTAGCTCTCTCCGTTCGGACTCTCCATGTGCTGTGTCAGCGGACCAGAGCCACACGGGGAAGTCTAGCTGCTCACTGCAAGCTCCCTTTGGAGACATCGCTACGATCCAGGCGAGCTTGCTGCGGATAAACAACAAACACAAAGACAATTTATTATGATCAGGAGGAAAAGTGTGAAGATACTTGGGCAGGAGGAAAAACAGACAGGCAAAAAAACCAGACGTACAGGTCTCCATGTCCTTCTCACAGATGTAGCTTATGAGATCTTCACAGAAGAAATCGTTCCATAACCCCTCATGGATGAGCCCTGCGCAGTCTTCTCCCATTTCATGCCCGTGGCTCCAGTTGTCAGGCTGACCGGGTTTCCACTTTCTGCAGGCAAACGACAGGGGGCGTTCACACATCAGATTTACTTTACTTTTTAGAGCCGGGACAAAAATCCACAGCTGTGAAAACAGAAAAAAACTGCAGCAATTGTATGAATTTCCACATTCATTTCCACAGCAATTGTGCAAACTCAGGGATTAACCAGCGTTTATGAAAGCAATAATTACATCTTATATGTTTATTATTTTTAGCTTTACTATTTTCTTGTGTACTCTTACAAAAAAAAATGGTGAAAGGTGTAATCGGACCTCCAAAAACAAATCAAGGATTGTTGAATGTGACTATTTGTTTTATTAGATTGTGGAGAAGGATCTGGGGAGTGGAGTTTTTAATGCAGGTCAAAGTAAATGAGAAAAGTTGAGATGTTTTCTTCGTCTCTGCGTGATGATTTGGTCTCAATGTCTGTAACTAAAAACCTGAAGGTTGTTATTTTTATTGGAAAGCAGCATCTTGCACGTCTCTGAAGCTAAATATCAATCCTTGAACAGCACTGACATTACGATAGAAGATTTTTCTACTGACGTGAAAGCAGGTTCGGTCCCGTCCAGCCAGCGCCAAACGTTCTCCTCCTCCCTGTCGGTCAAACCCATCCAGAAATAACCTTTTCCAAACGTCTGCTTCTTCAACCATTTCTGAGGTCACACGAGGACAAATCACAGAGCAGTCACAACCTTTCCTTCCACCTCATAGTGGTTTTCATAGATCGCCTTCATGAAGGGCAATGAAGTCATTATTTTCTCGTTACCTGTTCCTCTATATCGTTAATGATCAACAACGACGCAGCCGTTGATTCACAAGTTGCTTTTGCATCGTCAAAACTGTGCAGGTCTTTGGAGAAGAAGTAGCATTTGTCTCTGTAATTTGCCCACTCGGAGGGGCATCCTGTGAAACATGAAGCGAATGAGTTACAAAAAGTAAGTACTTGCTAAGATACAGTCGACATCTATACGAGGACATATGAAGCTAAAGAGCTGATAAGTCAAAGCTAAGGTTAGCGTCAAGACTGGAAACAGGTGAAACACGTTAACCTAGCCGTATGTAAAGGTAGCACAACCCGAGTAACCTTCTCTGCAACCACATCTTGTTGGTTTTAAAATCTGTGTGTTAGCTTAAACTAACAAAACAAAGGCTAACAGTTTCAAAAATTAGCTTTAAAGGTTGTTTTTTGTTAGCGTACAAGTGACAGAGCTAAGCTAGTTGTTGCTCCTGGTTTTCACTCAACATGTTGTCTGTATGTCGGTGCACATCAAACCCTGCAGCTGGTAATAAAAAAAAAGATTCTGTTTCTGATAATGATATATGTATGCTAAGCTAACCAGCTGCTAGCTCTAATTTTATATTCACTCGACTTATTTCAGAGTAATTCTGCCTCTTTTTTATCTAACCCTTTCCAAAAATCACAACAGCATGTTACAGATGTGTTGATGTGGAAGCCTTCCCTCTTTGAGTACCTCAGGATGTTTCATGAAGCGGTAAGATCTGTGACAGACTTCAAAACATAATGACACTAAGACTAAGACTTCCTGAGTTTGGTTGTACCTGGGGCCCAAAGCGTTGGAGCTACCGCCTCGTCCTGCAGAGACACCGGTCCCAAAGGTACTAAAGGAACCCGAATTGGGCTCCCTGGTTGTCCTGGTGGTCCTGCTGGCCCTGGAGGCCCCACTGGTCCTGGCAGTCCCCTTGGCCCCTGCTCCCCGGCTGGTCCCATAGAGCCTCTGATACCTGGTGGGCCCTGTAACCCCTGAGGACCTGATTGTCCGTCTCTTCCAGGCAGACCGGCTGTTCCTGGCTCTCCTTTAGTTCCTGGAGGTCCAGCCCTCCCTCCTGAACCCCGTGAGCCCTTTGAACCAGGGCTGCCAGGTACGCCAGGAAGGCCTTTCAGCCCTGGAAGACCTGGTGGTCCTGGGATACCCTGCTCTCCTCTAGGTCCTCGTATCCCAGGAGAACCCTTTTCTCCCTTTTCTCCTTTTTGACCGGTCTGACCAGTTGACCCCTGAGGTCCTTTGTCCCCTCGTGGCCCTCTGGGTCCAGGGGGACCTGAGAGAAAAAAGATGTGAGCGAGTGAGTGAAGAGGAGATCTAAGACCTGCTGAGGGCTTTATATTGACTTTACCGACATTTGCTTTTTAGATCAAACCTTAATAATTAATAATTTTTTAAGTATTAGAGAGGTTTAGAGAGGTATGTTTCTCTCACCCTGTAAGATGGTGAAGTTGGTGATAAGTTGCGAGTGTTTGTTGTCCACAAGCTTCATCTCCTCCATGACGATAGAGAGGTTGGTGACCTCCTTGTCCACCCGTGCTGCCAGCTCTTCCTGCTGGGTCCTCAGACTGGCTGCGTCTGTCCTGGCGTCTGTCACGCTGTTGTTGAGGTTCAGCAGGATGTCCGAGTGACGGCCCACGGTCTCGGAACAAGTGCGTAGCCCGTTCAGGTTGAGATTGATCGCCCCCAGGAGCTGCGTGGTGAAACTGATGTTGCCAGTCACCCGGTCCATACTCTGCTCCGTCTCATCCAGCCGCACCTCCAGCCGATCAAACTTGGCGGATGTGACGTTCCTGAAGTCCCTCTGTTGGTCTAAAATCTCCCTCAAGGTCTGGTCCTGAGCATCGGTCAGGCTGCTGGTGTTCTGCAGCTGGTTCGCCATAACGGCGAGCTGTGAACCAACGTCATCCAGGCTGTCGTTATTGGCCTTCGCAAGTGCTGAGACATTGCTGGCCATAACCTGCAGGTTTTCCACTTTACTACGCAGCCAGTCAGCATCCGCTCGGGCTTGTCTGGCCGTCTGCTCGATGCTCTGAAAGTCATTGCGCATTTTCTGGATTGCCTGACTGGTGCCGTCCACTGAGCGCTGCAGAACGGCGATGAGGAGCCTCTGGTGGGCCTGCGTGAAGTTTAGACTGCTGATGCTTAGAAGCGTCTGGTCCTGGAGTTTCACCTGCTGCTGGAGTTCTCTTTGCATCCTGGCGGTGTCATCCTGCAGACCCTCGATGATGCTGCCGTAAGACCGCAGGGTACCATTTACAAAGTGCAAGGCGGCCGTGTTGCTTTCCAGCAGTCCCTGGATGGAGCCCTGGCTGTTCTGGATGTCTGAGTCAATGTTCTGCAGCTGACTCAGCTTAACTTGATCGCTGTGGATGCGTTCTTCCACCGCAGACAGCTGCCTCTGGAGACTCCAGATGTTGTTCTTGAAAGCCTGGATCTCAGTTGTGGTATTCTCTGACTTCTCCCCCGCTTGATCATCTGAAAGGGAGAATTTGTTCACTAGATTACAAAGAAGCATTTCAGCCTGTCACTGCAGTTTGTGCTTTAGTTTAAACCCAGAAACTTACCCAGCTTTCTTAAGTCAGTCTCAACAGCATTTATCTTTCCTCCATAGTTCGCAATACCTTCGGACACACTGTCGACTTTTTGTACAACTGAAAAAACAAAACAGAACAGGTAGGACAAAGGTTAACGTCATCGTCTCCTCACTGGATCCTGTCTTTATTACCAGACCAGAATTGCCTGAAAGCACAGACATCATATATAAAAGGGATCAGAGAGGAAACCAATAAAAATTACGGACAGACACTATACGAGATGTGTCTACATATCTCGTAGGCATGTAATAACGCTGGACTCGATTAGTGTAATCTCTCAGGATGGGACAGCATTAGAGTGGGACTGAGATGGAAAGACAGGTGGAGATAATAAACAAAAAAGACATTTGGATTTGGAGTGCAATTTAATTTAGTGGTCAGAGACGGGATTGCGAAAGACGAATTGAGGGGGGAAGAAACTTTGATTCAGCCGGAATGGAGTGGGTGGTCAATGGCACAGTCTGCGGTTGGAGGTGTATGGGGAGACACTGGCGAGGGCCCTAGGGGACAGGAAGTGACCTAGGGGGGTCTTCAGTAAACAGGCGGATCAAAGACAGCCCAGAGGAGACAGACAGTGTGGCAGGGAGGCTCTTCACGCCCCCACAGGCGACACCAGCGTTCATTTCCTCTGGAATGTGTCTGGGATTCCGGGGGAATCAGCCCACTTCCACCACCAGCCTCGCCAGGGGGAAATGTCCTTTAACTGGGAACTCCACGGGCTCCTCTGCTGGGAATCTGCATCCCAGCTGTTTGCTGCAACAGTTAAAACAACAGGTCGATGACCTCCAGAGGTTAAATCACCACAAAGAGGAACTGCTTTAAGTCCATCAATCTGCCCAAACGAGGACACGGCCTTTTGATTTAGCGCCCGATAAAGCACAGACGAAGCCTTTCATTCTGCAGCAATAGCAAGTAGGGTTGCCAAACTCAAAGTTGGAAACTATCCTTGGGAATTAATGGAAATAAAAGGGAATAAATTGACTTGATGAAAACAACCAGATTTCATGGAAATCATTTCATGCAGGGCTGTTGAGGCCACGCCCCCTACCTGCACTGTGCGCTCCTCCGTCACATGCACAGATGATTTCTAGAACCCTGGACCACACTGAGCCCAGAGCACCAGACTCTTGAAGCCCAAGCATTTGTAGCCTGTGGGCTACATAAAGGAAAGTTTGGATGATATTATGGGTTAATGTATTTTAAAAAAGTGATAAAAACAAAATTAAATGTTTATATTTATGCTTGGATATGATACAGCTCAACGAAATGTAGAAATGTCTTGAAAGCTATAGCCACAGTTATATCCCATCTGAAGGCTAAACATTTTTAGCTATATGCTTATTTGTTGTCTTGCAGAACAAAGACAGACACATCACTGCCGTCTGTCCACTGAGTAGGACAACAACACCAGTTACCAGTTCAGACAGCTCAGCACAGGAAGTCTCACACTGTCCAAGTGTTGGATCACTTCAGCCTTTAGCAGTGACCCTTTCCCAAAAGCCACAGTTCACTATGGACTGCAGTAGGGAGTTGAACCATTGAGGTCATTCAGTGGGCATCCTTTGGGTCCATCTCAGTAACTCTAAAGCCGACAAAGACAACTTCCTGGATGACTTCTCTGCTGGGAGGAGCAGAGAGCAGCTTTTTATCGCTATATGCTAGTAAGCTAACTGCTAGTAAGCTAACTGTCCTGTAGCTTTCTACACATCCAACAGATACAACAGAGCAGACTACTCTTCAGAATTGTTTTTTAAAGCCAAGCACATTTACATATACCAGGAATATAACAAGTACTAAAATAAAGTATAAGAGGCAAATGTCAAATAAAAAAGAAGCATAAAAAACTCTTCATGACTCGCTGAAAGAATCCGATTAATCTTTATTTCCTAAAATGACAAACAATTCCTGCAAAGCCAAAAGAAAACGTTTTCTATTGTCTCAACTGCTTATTGAAAAGTTCTGTTGTTGTTACGAAAAGAAGAGAAATGAAATGTCTGGGAAACTTCAATTTAGGAAGAAGATTGTTACATCAATAGTCAAAGCTTTTTTTTTTTACTCTGTTTGACATTCAAGAAACTCAACCCTTAACATAACACATGCTGCTGACTGATATGTCTGATGGAAGTGATAAAGACATTTAAAAACATGTGAAACATGTTCTTCACGGTTGTTGGAGTAAATCCTCCGTTGGACAGGAAGTCGTCAAAATAACCAGGACACTCTGTTAGGCTTCGCTTGTTACTCAGTGCTGCTCCATGTCTGTCCTGCATGTTAGACTTTTTTTTTTCCTTCTTGTCTGGCCTGCAGGGCTTATGTATTTTCACTTTCACTGTCTGCTGTTATTTATAGTTGTAGCTTTTAGCAACGTCAGAGTTTGTTTTGATTTTCCAGGGAGACTTTTGTAAGATCTGGCCTGGGACAACAGATGACAAATAGCCTTTTGGCTAACTCTAGTGTTTTTACAGAAGGGTTTTTATTAATATGCATTGTTCTTGTAAAATAATAAAAATAAAATAAAGCCACAGAACATTTATTTTAACACTGCAGAGCACAACACAGAGTCCAAATCATCTGCACATTGTCTCTGTCACTGACACACACACACTCGCCCTGAAACTCAAACTCACACACTCACACAGACATTTGCACATGCTCGCTCATCGCACCGGCCTCCAGAGAGACTCTTTGCATCACGCCGTGGCAACACGAACCGCGAAACATGCAGGCCTGCTGAGGAAAGCGTCGCTTTGGCAGAGACCTTCTAGGTTTCCAAATGTTGTGAGCTATTTCATACCCGAGTTTGAACTCTTTCCAGCTCTTGTGGGTGGTTTCTTGAAATTTCCAGAGTTGTCTTGTAAAAGTCTAACTTCCCATTCATATAAAGTCAGAAATAGTAGAATTGTTAGAAAAGTGTAAAAACCCCTGAGCTATGATAAACGTTAAATGTTTAAAGGAAAACCTATAAATACAGAAAATCATATTTTTTTGCAAGAACATCTTTTTGATTAAGCTGCTTTTTGTGTTAAAATAAAAATCCTGCAGCTCAGTATCGGATCACGCGTGTGTGTGTATGTGTGTGTGTGTGTGTGTGAGCTTGTGCATTAGTATATAGTCACACATTATACAGTGAATCTAAAGCTCTTTGTCTGATGTCTCCGTTGTCATATCTTTCATTTTCATTGAAGTTGATGCTGCCTAGAAAAAAAAGAGATATTGACCAAAGTTATCTATTTGAGCATGTAGCTTAACATAGTAGCAGTAACATTAGTAACGCTAAGCTAGTGACCAGAGTGAGTCCCTGTGTGTATAAAAGCTGCACAAGACCACACGAGTGTTTCACTGTTATTTGAATCAAGCTGATCTCCTTGATTTATCTGAAATGTTTCCGCTGCTTCACTTCTTCAACCACTTTTTCCACAATAATAAAAATAAATTCATAAAGGGCGTGAGGGGGAAAAAAACCCATCAGTCATATCCTTTTCCATTTGCTTTTCTTTACTGTCTTTGAGGAAAATGAATGAGATTTAAATCCTGGAGGGAGAGAGAGAGAGAGAGAGAGAGAGAGAGAGAGAGAGTGACCTCACAATGCTTCAGGTCGTTCAGATCGAGTCAGCCGGCTGCAGGAGAGAAGACAGGAGGTCTGCTCAAACTGCATCAAAACAAAGGAGCAGCATAAAGAGTGTTTCTGCAGGTCAGAGAGAAGCACACATGTTAAGTGCATCGAGCACTCTGGGTCTCACTACAGAACCATCTGCAGCTGGGAGTGTGTTTAGGCTGAGCTGCGGTTCCCCTGACAGAGAAGTTCTCCAGTGCCAGTAAAAACCCATTTTCGGAGGGTTCTGTTGAAGTTGTGCCGAGTTCACTCGCTGCTCATCTGGCATCAATTAGGCCTGCATGAAAACATGAAGCAGAGGGGCCGACGGAGCGCAGAGCGAGGGGACATCTTTGTTCACGTATGCTCGAGACACTCAGATAACCTCCGAGCGACTCGAAACAACTACAAAACAAGAGGGGGGACGTCAAGGTCGCATGCTGGAGTGTTTAGCTCAATCATCTCAGGAACATTCAGAGTTCAGTTCTGCCAAAGACGTCGAGCCCGTTTCCTGACCTGGAAAATTTTTTGAAAAAAAAAAAAAAAAAAAAAAGCAAACCAGGAAGTTCAGCTTCACAAAACCTGAGGACCCTCGTGGGGGTGTGAGCACTTTAGGAGTATTGGTAAAATAAACTGAGAGAAGGTTGTTGGGCGGAGGGACGATGGTGAAACTTAAAAAAAGAAAAGAAAAGAAAAATAATACGCCTTCATTTGCATGAAATGTTTACAGAAGAAATACCTCTCTGAAGTTATTGCTCCCTGCAAATCCAAAGTTTGAATCCACTCGCCGGTTGCTGAACTTGCACACCTCCACACCGCTTGTTTACACTCGCTTTAAAGCCGCTCATCCTGGGAAACAGCGAGCACGGACGAGCCACAAGCTGTGCTTTTACTGGGCTTCTTTATCAGCCTTTGTCTTGGTAGTAACTTCTTGTTTTTTTTCCATGAGGTTGTCGGGAAATCAGTGGAAATAAAAGGAAATAAGACGCGCGTTAATTAGTGAGCTTTAGAGGTGAGATCCCTCCTGTTTCTGGACTTTGCATCAAGCTCGACTTTAGCGATGAATCTCTAAAATGAAACTCTCTAAACGGAGCGTTTATCTGCATGGAGGAGTTTGTTTTAGGGTACGTGAGGGGATCTGCCACATGTGAAGCCTGGTCCCCGTGTCTCTCTAACACACAGACTCAGATTTTATTTCCAGACAAACTAAATGATTTGTTTTGACTCCAACTCTCTCAAATTAGTTTTGAGCGTTTGTACACCAAAAAAAAAATCCAAAATGTGTGATTGAAGTCCCGTTTAGAAAAGTGTGCCCCTAAAGACGGCTACCCATTCTGCAACAGAGACAGAAAGAGGCGTGCTGTAAATACCTTTATATCCCAGCACGGCGACAGCGATGGTGAGGAGAGTGCACAGCACGTACAGCAGAGCGATGGACGTCTTCAGCGCCCATTCGTTCTTACACTTGGTGCACTGGGTGGCCTCCTGGATTCCTGTGTGATAAAAGAATACAACACCAGTCAGAACATCTCGCTGCATTTCTCTTCAGCTGGAAGGTCTTTAAAAGGACATGTGGGTAGAGTTTGGTGTTATCTAGGGACTCTGCATGTCAAGGAGACCCACATCTGGACAAACAGGCCTGGAGTCAACATTAAAGAGTGGTGCAGCTCCCTCAGGGCCCGGGTAGCGAAGGGGCAGGGGACACAAAAACAATCCCCCCCACAGACTTGTTTACACTCAGTGACATGCTTATTTTCCTGAACTCAGCTTTCACTCAGCAAACTTCCTCCTCCTCCGTCCGTGCCTCGCTCACGTGCAGATTCCCGGTAAAACAAAAAACACGAGAATCCCTAAAAGTCAACGCTAATACTTTAAATACTTCAGTGCAATAAATTCAGGCAGACTCTTTTTAAATCTGCACAGTTTGAGTTCTTCTCTCTCCGTGTCAGTCGAACTCAAAGGACTTGTGGAATATGCTTTTTTCCGAGGATATCTTCCATGACAGATGAGTGGCGAGATCCTCAGCGCTGACGGGAACACAGCTGCGTTTCATTTTCAATTCAGGAAGTGTGTGTGTGTGTGTGTGTGTGTGTGTGTGTGTGTGTGTGGAACGGTTGGATTGGGGGGGTCTGGTTTTTTATACACCTGGAACGAGGCTCACTTCATATTCACTATATGGAGAAACAACTCTTATTCAACGGGGCGGCACAAAGAGTGCAACGCACGACGATCACAATCAGAAAGCCGGTAAATCACATGACTGTCATTCATCAACCCGTGAAGAGTTTGAACCACTCAGTGCCAAAGACTTGACCACACATCCAGCGTGGAGCGGATTTTAAACGATGAGGTAATACTTTGGTAAATTAGAAAGGCAGCACCGACGAGGTCTCAGCGGGAGATCTGATGCCAAAGTTAACAAACGAGCGGTTCTTATTGGTGTGAAGGGATCGTTAATGACCGCTGACTGTTAGAGCGCCGTTAAACACCACGTCCAGTTTGACTGGAGGGAAAGATGGATTTACCATGAGAGCAAAGGCAAGTGCTGCAAAGAAGAAGAAAAAAATTAATGAAACACTTAAATGGTTTTAATTCTTTCCCAACGTGGACACCGACTCCCAACAAAAAAGGACCAATCAGCCGTGACTATTAACGGCTTGTTGTGTTTGTCTGGATGAAGATGAACAGCTGCAAATATGAACTCATGACGGATCAGTTGGTTTATCTGTTTGAAGTGGAAGTATATAACACAAGTGTAGTGATTGGTGCACGCACGGAGCACCACAGAGGTCACGGTCCTCCATGCAACGTTGTGTATTAACAAATCCATCCAATATGGCCGACCGGTCTTCGCTCCCGTTTTTGGTCTCAACCGAGTCCGGAGGGAAACATGTGGCTCTAAGCTCTTAAACCTCCCTCCTCTTCTTCACCAGCTGGTTGCTAACTTTCTCCACCTGCTGTCTGGTGCTGAACACGTCATGTTCACAGGGATTTAAGGGCTTTTTTTTTCTTCTTCTTCTTTTTTTACTGAAGAGGTGAATTTTGAGGAAAAAAAGGATGTGATGTAATGCTTTAACTAAAAGCATAATCCTCCATTTCTCAGGCCAAACAAACTGTCCAATACTTAACTTTCAGACCTACAAAAAAAAAAAAAAAAAAAAGGAAATTCATGTGTTGAACATGTGTTTCTGGGTGACATATTTTTATAAACATAATAAAATATCAGTGATTTTTGGCGAATTCCTGCCAACATCTTTATAGCTGCAAAGGAAGCAGAGATGGAATAAAAAAGTCCAAAATGAGGACCAAAAAAAACTCTGGGATCAGAAGAAGAGTATCTGTATGGATTGATGCACAGCTGAAAATGACCTCAGCTTCAAGAACTGGAGATGGTTATCCTCAAGTCCAGATCCTGCAAAGAGCCTCACTGGGCTCCTTCACGCACACGTCTGAGCAGCCGCAGCGAAGCGAGCAGACAGGTGCATTCTGGGAGTACAGCCACAATAACTGATCATTCAGCGTGCTTCCACAATAAAGCAAACATCTCAGCTCATCAGCTCAGAATAATCAAAGCAGACTGGCTGATGCAACCCAAACACGCCGACAGTGTTTACAAATGTGCCGCGCTGCAGTTACACCAAAACACTGTGCGAGACAGGAAACATGACGCAGACCGAAGGCTTCTACATCACCGCGCACGCTCCACTGATGAGCTTCAGATGCACCGTGAGGAAAGTGGAGGATTTGTTCGTGCTGGCTGTCAAACATGGAGGACACCTGGCATAACACGAAACACATGGCGGAGCGCCGGACAACAAAGAGAGAGAGAGTCCAGTTTCACAGCTCCTCTCCGAGCGCGCGGCGAGAACAGACGAGAGCTGGAACAGCTGTGATCTCTTCAGCAGGCCGAGTGTCGACACACCACCGGGCCGCCATCAGGGGTCACGACCTGCTTGCTGTTCAAATCCCAGTGGGTCACTTCCTGGATGAAGAAACTGATGCTGAGCAAGACTTGAAGATGTTATTGTTTGTTTTTTCTCCATATTATGAAAAATGATAAAGGCTGATTTTTTCTTTTTTAAAATTAGCTTTGAAGCTACCGAGCGACTCACAGGTCAAATATTGTTCCATCGTGTGACGGCTTTGAGAGAGTCCAAACGCTGAATGGTGAAATCCTGTTCCTGTCTCTTTAACACGATCCTTTTAGACTAAACATATCGCTGCATCATCAGGGTATAGTGGTGATAACGGAGCTGAACTTTCCTAAAAGTGAGCAACCATCTAGACTTCAGGCTAAACCTGGTTCACAAGGAGGGTTAGTCAGCATTTCAATGACTACAATTAGATGTGGAGCAGGTCCTTATTATGCACTGAGAGGTAAACACTGAAATGACGTTAACAGCATGGTTGATTCATGCCAGTTCCTGCAATTATTTTTTTTGGGGGGGTTGGGAGTTAAAAAACAAAAAAAACCAGGAACTTCTTTTTGTGGTTTTGGATTTTTAAAAGGACGTTTTCTTCTCAGCAGGAAATAGACTGAGTCACTTCAAACTGAAAATGAATAATGGTTAATATAGAAGAGAATCAAAAATGATTGAAGACGATTATAAAAACCAAACATCCTCTTTAAGGATCACAGAACCTTCTGGACAAAAAACGATTTCTTCAGTGACATCGATTCAATAAATAGTCAAAGAGGATGAATCAGAGAACTGGACGCAGGCTGTGGAAACACTGACCTGCTTGTTCACAGTTTGAACATCAGAGAGTCGGTTTGCTTTAGTTTGGCTGCAGCAGACACTGATTCGTCATCTTTCCATGTCGCCTGCACAGTCAGACCAAGTCGAGTCCAATCAGCCGCAACCGCAAGAACGACCTTCGGACCACAACACTTTTACATCTCGGCAAAACAAAAGGGATGCTCTGAAGACAACGAGCCCGGAGGAAAATCAACACAGCAGGGTTTTTTTTTTGTTTTAATGTGAATGGGTTCCTTTGTCATGGTGTGTTTGGACAGGATAAAGTTACTCATTGTTCCTGCTAAAACGTCTCTGATGAAAACACATCCGGACAGTGTCCACCTTCATGAGATGTGTCTCCAAGCCCGTGTCTCTCACCAGCCTCGTCTCCTCGAACAAAGAACTACACCAACATTGTTTTTTTTTTTTTCCAATCTCACCACAGACATTCATCCTCCCCTGACATGCCAGAACTCTCCACAGTATTGCACATCGACACACGCGCCCAGCTCATTAAAAAACAGTGTTTATTTACAGTAAATAGCAGAGGGGACGCTATAGTAACGGATGAGAACACAAAGCTGTGAGCTGAGGTCACACAAACTGTGATCTGGATCCCTGCCCTGCCTCACACTCACTCACACCCCCCTTTTCCAGGAAGCCGAGAGCCGAGTCCTCCAAGAGGACAATCAGGGGGAGAAGCATGCTGGGCACAAGAGGAGAGAGAGAGAGAGAGAGAGAGAGAGAGAGAGAGAGAGAGAGAGAGAGAGCAATCAGAAGTCAACGACGCTATGAAACAAACAGAGCTTCAAAGAAAGAAAGAAAGAAAGAAAGGCGAGGACACGTGTCAGGTCTGGTGAAAGATCTGGATCTCTGGTGATCAGGTACATGTGCATGGAAGGGTGCACGCTACACGCTCCCTTCGTCAACAAGGAACTGATCCGCCCCCCGAGCGGCTCGTGAAGACAGCCGGGGCTGTAATGATCGTAGATACTGAACATGTTCAAGATTTTCTCTGCACTTCCTGTCAGCACACCTGCGTCCAATCAGACTGCTCGTTTTGCACTTCCTGACGTCGTCTGCTCCCCTCTAGATCCTCGACTGTGTCCTTCGAGCATGTGAGACTGTACCTGCACAGGAAGCCGGTCACATGCTATCTGTGAAAGGAGTTACCAAAATAAAAGCATACGACGTAGAGCGAGAGAGAGAGAGACAGACAGAGACATCACTGACTCTATTCTTCACTTGGATATCATTACATGACATCAGCTACATAAAGCAGGTAGTTCATATCCTTCACTTAACTCGTTGTGTCTAAAGCAGATGGAATGGGAACATTTCACATAATGAACCTTGTTTGACGTGCGAGTCCCCCGAGCTCTTTAATGATCTGCTTTGTCATGTAACTGTGGAGGATTTGTTCCAGCAAAGGGAACAACAAGGTCACATACGCTGCTAATCCAGGAAATATGAGGAGCTTTTCAGGAGATTTCTGCAGGTGTGAATGTCCTGATAGAGAGCTCAGATTCAGCCTGTTCAAACCTGGAACAGTGTGTTTAAAAGGGAGAACACGCTGCGCTCGGAGCCGTGGAGGTCCTGGCTGCGTTCATCGCTACTCCACCTAATAACAGCTCGGAGAATTGACTCCGTCTTGCTCTCACTTGCAGGCTTTACCTGCCAATGACGCAAGCAGAGGAAGTGCAGAAGAAGGGCCAAGAGGTTCTGAGTTCATGTGGGGGGGGGGGGCTGCTGGAAACCGACACCACCTCGACTCCGTGTGTGGCCTTATTTAGGCCCCGTCTTTTTTTATTACATGTGATTGAAACCATACGCCTCGATCACATGACACGGGCGGGCGCGGCGCGGCTCGTGGTTACAAGTGAATGAAGGAGGTGTGAGAGGAGGAGTGAAGACAGCCGGGACAGGCGCCCATGCTCAGTCGCAACGAGGATGAATGTAGCGGAAAGAAATGAAAGGTGAGAGCGGGAAAGAGGAACGATATAAAGCTCTGAGAGGTGGAGCCGGAGCGGTGAGGGATGAGCTCTGAGCGCCAGGTCACATCGGACACGGACAGAGCCAGGAACCTCCGAGGGTCCGAAAAACGGGAATGAAAGCAGAAAGTGGGGGCCGTTTTTTTGACAGAGCTAAAAGGCATCGTCGAATTATGAGGGAACCGGCGTCCAGCCGCCGTCGCAGGCTCCGACCGTCTGCCACCTCGCCGGGGGGGGAGGGGGGGGGCAGGTTATAGAGAAAACAACACTTTGTGTATGCGTTAGCTGTGTTCAGGCGCACTCGCTTTTATCAGCCAATTTCTACGTAATGCCTTTTTTTTTTTGGCCTTCCTGTAGGAAAACAGGAAGAAGATGGGGTCACCTGTGGCCTAGTGGTTAGTGCGTGCATCCCATGTACAGAGGCTATAGTCCTGCAGGTGGACGGCTTCTTTCATGCACGTCTTCCCCCCTCTCTCTCATCCTGTCTCTAACACACCCAGAAATAAAAACCTAGCATGAACGTTAGCATGCACGAGCAGGCACCCGGCACTATTAGAAGTAGCTGGCTCTTTTAATAAACAACGCTTGTGTACAGACGGTGTATGTCTGTAGATTTACTGGCAAAATCTGCCGACTGTTCCTGGAAATAATTCCCCCGAGACCGGAGCTGCTCGCCAGGACCAAAACACAAAAGCTGAAAGACGCTAGAAGTCCACGCGGAGCTAAAAGACCTCCGTGCACACGAGCTGCCCACTCCTCCTCGTCTCGCCAACTGATATTAAAGGTGAACAAACAAACAGTTCAAAATGGTTTTCAGATGAGCTGTGGTAGGACAACCCCCCCCCCCCTCGACATGCAGCCCCCCCCCCCCCCCAATCATCTCAGAGGCCCCGCTTGACTCTGCAAAGGCTCAGGGCTCGCTGTAGTTACACAAACAGGTCGTCTTTCCAGAAAACTACATCAACAATGGAGTGGGGAGCGGGGATGGACTTACTCAGCGGAGGGATTTGGGGCCCACGGAGCGACTTGGGTTTTAGTTACGAAGCAAAACATTGGAGCTTAAGCACCCCAAAAAGTGTAGCGCTATAGGTTTGTGTGTGTGTGTGTGTGTGTGGGCCACTGGTTAATGACCATCACATTAGCATCCTGAATATGATAGCCTGCCTACGCTCAGGTTTGAAGGAAACACAAACCCCTCAGCGAGAGAGAAAGAGTGAGTTCAAAGTGAGAAGACAAGAAAAACACAAACTGTATCCTTTAAAAACAGGTTCAGCGTGTTCCTGTTGAGGCGGTTTGTCTGCTGTCAGCTACGGGAAACGCTCAGACAGACGGTGCTGCACTTCATGATGAACCGACAAAAGTTGCATTTAATCGTATTCCTTCAAAGTGAACATGAAAAAGAAGAAGCGCGGGAAAAATCCCCCAAACTCTCCCGTTTCCTTTCCAGAGTTTCCCCACAGTTTTGGTTCTTGGCTCCTCTGTCTTCGAAACCTCGTCTTGACGTCAACACTCCCGGGTCAGGTCTCCCACAATGACGGTTTCAGATGCCACTCAAAATGTGGACGCCACTACAAAGGTCCCGCAGAGCTGGAAGAGGACGTCGAAGGAAACCAAAGAGATAAAACAAACTTCATGTTGACTCTGACAGGATTGCACAGCTGAAGAGAGACAGGAAGTGTTGTGAGGCGAGTCCACGGTGACCAAGACTTAGACATACTCGAGACCAGAGTGCACGGAGACCGAGTCAAGACCAAGACCAAGACCAAGACCAAGACCAAGACCAAGGCAGGGCGAAACAAGAGCATCAATATTTAAAAAAATCTTGCGTGTCCCTCATTTAGACCATCACAGCGGAACGGTTCAGCCGGAGGGGAAAAATGAATCTGTGCGTTTTCAGTAAAGACGTTGAATATTAACACATCATGGAGGTCTTGATTTAAAATCTGTTTACATGAGGCATGCAACAAAACCCAACAGGCCGTCCAGCGCCCCCCGCTATCGTGGCATTTTTAGTTCTAGATTGTATTAGAAGTCCACGCTGCCGTTAAAGTTCATGTGTCTGAAATGTTCTGCACTTCCTGCTCGGCGGAGTCGGTGCAGGATAAAAGCAGCTGTGCAGATTTCTTCCACGCTTTAAAGAAAAAGCGTGTTTGGGAAGTTCTCAGCAGGACCGCTCCGACATCCAGCCAAACTCGTCAATACGTCAGGCCACATCCGACGCTGAGCCCGCCGTGTGGACAGACCTACACAGAAGATCCAGGATCTGTGGTCACGTGGGGGGAACGGCGGTATACCATTATGGTCAGTGTGGAAAAAGAGGCACGCTGTGATTGAAGGGTTACTTGCAATAAGAAGCTTTGAGAGAACATGTGGAGCTGTAAGACGTGAAAACCACCGTGGTCTGATCGCTTTCAGGTTCGTCGAAGGACCTGGATTTATTCCAGCTGCACGCGTGGGGAAGATTTCTGCATTTCAGACACATGTAGAAGATCAAATTCAAATGTTTTATGTGTAATGTCGTCGAGATCGAAGCACGTAGTGCTGAGGAAGTCGGTTCCTGCGAATGGAAATCTGAGGTGGGTGGCTATTCTTCTGCAGCATCACGGGTAGTCGACTTGCTTCTGGGTGGCCCGCCACGGCTGCGGTCAGGTGTGGAGGTGTGGTCTGTCAGTTTGAATGATAACAAGCGTCTTCCTTTCACTGCTGGTCAGGAAGAAGAAGGAGGAGAAGGAGGAGAAGGAGAAGTAGTCTGCTCCCACAGACTCTCTCCAGACGCCGGTGAAAACGCTCGTCTGTCCGTCACAGCAGCCAAGCTGAAGCATCAACAGGCAGGAGGAGCTGTCTGACATCTGCTTGGAGATTTAAATAGAGGCGATCCCGCTCACTGAAGGGAGTAATCAACACCAGATAATTGCAATAAACGACTTCACTGTTTGTGTTGGCTTATTCAGACTGAGACTCAGGAGAGGCTGAATCCGTGCAGAAGCTGCATCATCAGGGACCGGAGGGATCAAACTGAAAAATCTGATGACGTAGAAAAGTTCTAATTGTTCATGCTGTATCGAAGCATGATGGGAAAATGTCTTCTACCTTCTACCACACCGAAACTCTTCCACCATACATGACACTCTGCAGGTTCTGAGACGTTTACACTCACAGGGATCCAATCAGGCGTTTGATCCATGCAGGAACAACGTAAATACTCTGCAGCTTATTCACTCAGCAATGTGTTAATGAAACAATATGCATGCATGAAAAGTGTTAAGCGAAGCTGGGAAAGGTGCCACAGAATGAATCCTGAGCCTCACGTGGAAAATGTGATAGTCATTATGACTCTGACAGAGTCTTGGAGCTGAACTCTGTTTCTACGCTTCAACTCCCTTCTGCAAACCAGGAAGCAGTAGGTTGATCTTGGCAACCGTCACTCTGATTTTTTCCCTCTTTCATTAGCATGTTGGACTGTAAAAATAAAAGAGAGAGAGAGAGAGAGAGAGAGGTTTTATGACTTACTCCAAAAGAGGAAAAGTTAGAATTCCCAAATTCATTGTTAAAGCGTTCCTGTGTGTTCTGCTGCCGGAGGTGTTGGAAAGCTTTCAGTGACTTACAAACATAAAGGTCTTCAGTTTACTGAAGTGTGATGTTGTGTGTTATTGTATGACACACACACACACACACACACACACACACACACACACACACACACACACACACACACACACGGGAGGGAATATAAATGTAAAAGTTAATGTTGACGCATGCTCCCTGCAGAACAACAGAGCTGCAGCGTGCCAAATGTAACACAGCTTTTCAAAATGAACACAGGTGGATGTGAGCACCTTCTCCCCCGCTCTGCTTTTCTTTCATTTCATTTACAATTGATGACTCAGACCCCCCCCCCCTGCTCAAACAACCCCTTCAAGGAGCTTCCAATGGGGCCACACACTGAACTCCAGGAAGGCTCCCCTGACGTCTGCATGTGGGTCACATCAAGGACACCACCACTGTTACGGTGTGTGAGAGCTGCGATGGGCTTTGCTGCTTTCCGTCACTCTTTCAGGAAAGTCACTGACACTTGGATGATCACAAGCCAGATTGAAAATAGCAGCTAACTACCAGCACATGTGTTTCTCTGGCAAGAGCATCGCCAACACACGCCTGCTCTTTGCATCTACTGCCCGGAGTCGTGTTACTTCTGTTTTATTCGGCCTAATGAAGACGTAAGAGCGAGAGAGAGAGAGAGAGAGAGAGAGAGAGAGAGAGAGAGAGAGAGAGAGAGAGAGGAAGGTGGGAGTGGAAAAACGTGGACAAAAGTTTACAGGATCTCTCCAACAGTCGAGTTAAAACCAAAGAAAACAGAGTTTTCTCTACGTTTGTTTCAATCATCTACATAAGTGGGAAATTCACTTATTTTACATGTCTCAGTTGCTGTTGTTTTTTTCAACTTTGGTAAAATTAGGAAGACATGCAAAACCTGTTTGATTCGTAGTTTTGGGAAATTGAACCATGCTCCCAACTTACATTTAAACGTGCACGTTCTGCAGAGCTCATGCACCGAGGATGAGTACTAAGTGAGTCAAATATGTAAAAATATATACGTGAAGAATTTACATTATTGGCTTTTCCCTAAAATCTAAAATCCTGTATATTTTTGGCCCCTATGTGCTTCTAAAAAATACAACAGAGGAGGTTTGTGATCCTGTACAAACCGGCTCTCTCAGAACGCTCCGTCTAGGTGTGTGTGTCTCTTTAAATGTGATAAGCCCCGCCCCCTGAGTTGTCCCGTGACATCGCTCCTTCACAAGCGGGAAAAAAAGAAGTGCTCAGAAGTTTTGCTCTATGCTGGGAGTGGAGTCCAGGGGAGGGGAGGAGAATCCCACTGTGACATCACAAGGGGAGCACATTTGAAACTGAGCATTTTTCTCCGTGTTTTCAGACTTCTGCAGACCACAAACAAAAGACTGGATGTGTTTATTTCACATTTTGTTATGACTCAACATTTACTGATAAAACATTGATCATTGAATCATAAAACCAAAATCTCTCTGTTTACAGACCTGGCCTGTAACAGTGTAATACTGTAAAGTTAAAGGTGTAAAGTGGAAACAACATTTCTGGGTTAGATTTATCCTCAAGTATCAGAAGCTTGAACTTACATGAAGCAAGCGTGTGTGATAATGCCCTTTGCGTCTTTCCATTACTCCATCCTTCTTTCAAGATAAGATGAAATGCAAAGAAAAATAATGGGTTCATAAAATTCCTGTGTGATCTGCTGCCATTTCTCCGTTTGGCTGCTTTTCCTCACTCTCAACACGTCTCTGGGGGATTCCCCGCTGACAGGACTGAATTATAGCGGAGATAAGAGTCTGTCTAAATATCTGAGAGTCTGAAACACTCAAACGGATCATTTTAAACTAAACGTGTGAGTGTACACATGTCGGGAAAAGGTGTGTAGCTTGTGGTTCAGTTGAACAGTTCCAGCTGGATCTTATCATGGAAGCTCCTTTTTCTTCATCCACCACCATCAAACACATGTCCTCACAAAGAGCTCCTCTCATGCGCCGACATAGCGATCCATACACGTCCTGTTCGTCTCCCGACAACCGGCTGCGTCTCCTCCACCTTCTCCCACTTCCTTTTCACTCCCTTCCCCGTCTCCTGGGATGAAATACCCTCCTGCCCAGCACCCCCTGCTCTTTAAGCTAATCCTGCATATTCCTGTTATCTCCTCCTCTGTGTCTGGGAGTTTGAGGTTCTCCTCGAACCAGATACGAGGAAATCCCTCATCCCTGGTCTGTACATCATCTGTGTGTTTACACCGTGGAAGGCTTTGGTTTTTACAGCCCGCTCGGAGATATTTACGTGAACTTTCCTCTCCCTGTACAGAGATAACAAGACATGAGACTGACATGAGAAACTGAGACGTAGAGCTGCTTTTCTGTGAGCCACTGAATGTCTAAATGTTGAACCACATTAGAACTGCACACGAGTCCCAAAGACATGAAGCTTCGAGAGCATCTAAGTCCCATGTTGTTATGTACTTCCATCTGAGACGAGACAGAAAGCGCATCGCATGTCACAAACTGATGGCAGAGGCTGCTGTGTGAAGAGACCATCAGAAGCTAACTCATCCCATTCATACACATTCACACGAAGCAGAGGGAGCAACTTGAGGTTTAGGTGTGTTTCCCAAAGACACGATGGGTCATGTGACCTTCCAGTTCAGAGATAACTGACGCTACCAGACTTTGGGATGGATTTCATTGGATCGTTAGCTTTGATAGAAAAGGTTAAAAAAAATTGGTAAAAGCCAAAGAGTGTAAGATGAGTCATCAGACAGTTTGAGGTTCTTTTTGTGTGATTTTCTAAAAAATAATTAAATAAACATTAAACACAGGAACGCTGGATAAAAAACGGGAAAGTGATTTTTTCACGACATGGGGACTTTAAGTTTCCTCTTCAGGAGTTTCAGAGTAGAAAATAAAGTTGAGTTAGCTTTACTTAAACGTCTTGGAATTTAATGTTAATACACCAAAGCTTTAGAAGTCAATGATTTCCCCAGAGATGATGAATAAATCACAACAGTGATCCAGAACCTTTACATCTTTACGTCAAAGACAAAGCTGTGTTTTATCGCAGCTCTGCTCCCTTTCAGCCGGCGACTTCAGTAAGTGTTTTAACATGTCTGTGTGCTGTAAAGAACAGGTGTTTCACCTGCTGGGTCTGTCTGTTTCTACTGAAGCTCATTTTAACAGAGGTCACTTAACTCGACCCGACTGGAGCTGTACTTGAAGTCCTTGAGAGCAGCCGAATCAAGCTGGGCCTTTTAAAGGAGCAGTCTGCAGAGCTGGCTAAACACTGAAGCTTCACTGTTTTTCTGGAGGCTCGACGAGCTGAGAGGTGCAAAAAAAAGCTCCATTAAACTTGTATATAAACAGTTTGGCACTCAATTGACACCCTATTTAATCATTGTTCCTTGTATTAGAGTATCGGTTTGTTATTACAGGAGGCAGTTTGATTAGATGGAAATAAGATTTATGATCTCTGAGAACGACATTAGAGAGAAAGAGAGAAGGAAAGTCAAAACAGAGGAGAAAAATATCTCCCAAGCAGAAGAAGTTTCTCCATGAATGATCCATTCTGGCTGTGAAGTCTCAAGGCTAAAGGAAATCTTTTGACAGCGGTTTCTGCAAGGCGGAGAAGAATCCTTTCTCCACTCTGCGAAAGGATTAAGTGATCAAAACCTCCAGAGCAATTGTAGGAAAGAACTTTGAGGCAATATTTGAGAAACCACAACACAAAAACTGCAGAAAAAGGCCGAGAGCCCAGAGCAGAGTGCAAAACAGACATCCCATCAGACGGTCGGAAAAACACGGCGTAAAGTATTACATGACAGCATGTTAAATGTGTCAGGCTCTCGACATGTTTGAGTCCATGTTCATCAGGATGGACGAGGTGGTGGTTGAGGTGTCATTACGTCCACAGCTGAAGGCGGAGGTGAAAACGCTCTTTGACCAGAGAAACCCAACCGAGCGAACCGAGGCCCGTCTGTGCTGACACAGCTGGTCCGAGGCGCAGACAGCCCGACACCACGCTCGGCTCCAGGAATGTTCTGGGGCTCGTTGGAGAAACCATAACAAGTGCAGGAAGTAGATTAGTGCTCTCTGGGTTCCACGCCCGCCGCAAAGCTCCCGAGTCCTGCCACGCTGAACCCACATGTGTGGGAACAGAAGAGTCAGCAGCAGAGGGAGTACGACCCCGATGGTGTAGATCCCAAGAGGGGAAATCAAGGCTGGGTTCTTTCATGGACTGGACCTGAACATGCAAATCCAGTAAAAAACAAAAAACACATACAAAGCCTTGAAAACGACAGCGGCGTTGTCAGGCCTCGGTGTTGTAGGAGGAGGAGTCGTAGTCGTTCGTTTATCTTCTCAGGCGCTGATTCGCTTAGCTAAACAGCCAATCAGAGAGCTTCCTCTCAGGAACCGTGCAGGCGGTAGCTGACACAGATCCAACAAGTCCAACAGGCTGAGAAAAGGCAGACGAGGGCGAACTGGTAGGTTCAAGACAGGAAGTGGGCATAAACAGGAAGTGGCATCTACAACAAGCGTGGCCTCCTGAGACGCAGGTCATCGGTCAAAGTGGAAGATCTTGTTGAAGTCCAACGCTGCACCTGATTGGACCACCTCGTCTTCTTCTTCTTTCTTGTCAGCACTTTTCTAACTGAGGTGCAGGACTTCTTCTCCACCTGTATTTCTCTTCTTTAATAATAAAGATGTGGAACAAGGTCTGCAGTAACAACGA